>NC_089505.1:220339363-220639363 GCF_036850995.1 Saccopteryx leptura | reverse complement strand
TCATTCTGGATTTTTTAAGCCTTATGTGCTCCCTGGATGGCCAGTTAATTTGTGGGGTAGAGATGTTTTGAAAAATATGGGAGCGTTGCTTGTCAGTCCTAATGGTTTAGTCAGTACTCAGATGCTTGATCGGGGATTTTTGCACACCAAGGGACTAGGGAAAGAACAGCGAGGAATTCTCACCCCCATAGAAGCGGCACCCAATACCAGAAGGTGTGGATTAGGATATCAAAATTTAGCACAGGGGCCTTGGTAGCTCCTGCTACCTCAATAATGCAGTGTGCAGACCCAATTACTTGGAAATCAGATAATCCTGTATTAACAGCCCCTTTCTCAGGAGAAACTTAGGGCAGCTGCTCAACTGGTACAAGAGCAGCTACAGCTTGGGCACATTGCACCATCTAATAGCCCATGGAATACACTTCCATATTTTGATCTTGTTGCCTCCTGAATTATCAGGGAGCATAGGTGACCCTTACAGCTTATAGGTTTTGAGCCTCAAAATTATTGTTGTTCCTTTTTTTCAAAGGATCAACAACAATGGCCTGGGAAACTTCCACTAAATGACAAATTGCTCTTGCAAATCAATGGACAACTTTATACTGAAACTGTCAACTTAAAATCAGCTCAAAGTCTAGAATTATATGCCATTATCATGGCTTTTCAACATTTGCCATATTCCCCCTTTAATCTATATACAGACAACAAATATTTACCTATGGTGTTTCCACTATAAAGACTGTTGTCTTGGCCCTGGCCGGTTGGCTCAGCGGTAGAGCGTCAGCCTGGCGTGCGGGGGACCCGGGTTCGATTCCCGACCAGGGCACATAGGAGAAGCGCCCATTTGCTTCTCCACCCCCCCCTTCCTCTCTGTCTCTCTCTTCCCCTCCTGCAGCCAAGGCTCCATTGGAGCAAAGATGGCCCGGGCGCTGGGGATGGCTCCTTGGCCTCTGCCCCAGGCGCTAGAGTGGCTCTGGTCATGGCAGAGCGACGCCCCAGAGGGGCAGAGCATCGCCCCCTGGTGGGCAGAGCGTCACCCCTGGTGGGCGTGCCGGGTGGATCCCGGTCGGGCGCATGCAGGAGTCTGTCTGACTGTCTCTCCCCGTTTCCAGCTTCAGAAAAATACAAAAAAAAAAAAAAAGACTGCTGTCTTAGGGACAAATGCTGATGAACTATTTCAGCAGTTCCTCCTTCTTCAAAGACTTGTATGTCAACATAGAGCTCCATATTTTATAGGACATACTCAAGCTCACTCCATGCTCCCTGGAGCTTTATAGCACAAGGGAATGCCCTTTTTTTTCTCTCTCTCTCTTTTTTTTTTTTTTTTGTATTTTTGTATTTTTCTGAAGTTGGAAATGGAGAGGCAGTCAGACAGACTCCTGCATGTGCCCGACCAGGATCCACCCGGCACACCTACCATGGGGGGGATGCTCTGCCTATCTGGGGTGTTGTTCTGTTGCAACCAAAGCCATTCTAGTGCTTGAGGCAGAGGCCACAGAGCCATCCTCAGCGTCTGGGCCAACTTTGCTCCAATGGAGCCTTCGCTGCGGGAGGGGAGGAGAGAGACAGAGAGGAAACAGAGGGGTAGGGGTGGAGAAGCAGATGGGCGCTTCTCCTGTGTGCCCTGGCCGGGAATTCGAACCTGGAACTCCTGCATGCCTGGTTGACGCTCTACCACTGAACCAACCGGCCAGGACCTAGGAATGAATGCTGATGAATGGGACATGTCAAATCTTTTTCTCCTGCAAACTACTACTTTCTTTATTTGATCCAGCTAATAACACTGTTTTGTCTTTTTCCAAATAGCTCCGATATATGGAAAAGATTTATATAGGCGAATGGGGACCCTCAAACCCCTCAGCGAGATCTTCTGAGCATGGCTTTTAAGATACCAATAGGCAGAAAAAGCCCAATAGAGATCAGGGGAACTACCAGCTTTTAGGATACGCCCTTAAAGGCTCCAACGCCCCAAAGGGGTCTCATAGGATGCCATCTGGGTCCTGCTTCAATACTGGAAAGGAAGGTCATTGAGCTAAAGCCTGCCAGACTTACATGCCTCTGCTGGGAGGAAACAGGGACACTGGAAGGTAGGCTTCCCCCTCGCTCCTCTAAGGGAGGGTTCAGTCTCTTCCAGCCCTGCTCCAGCCACCTATGACCTAACCTTGCCCAGAATACTGGGGTTTGCCAGTGAAGGCTGAAGGTGCCCAGGGCCATCGGCCCCATCTACGACACTGTGGACGAGCCTAGAGTATTTCTCCCAAGAAGCAGGTAAACTAATTTCATTTCCACAAGGGCCACTTAACTATGTCTTGCCTGAATAGTCAGGTTTTTTATTCTTCCCTCGAAGATCTCTGTTGTGGGTGTTGATAGTCCTATTTTCTGCTGCTTTGTTTAATATACAGTGTTTCCTTTATTCCTCCTACCTCAATGCCCCACTCATATTTCAGACTGGGACCTACTCCTAATCTAGAGCTCTCTTTCCCCCTTTTGCCAACTTCTATTATGAATCTACCTTTGCCACCCAGCTTAGTGTATCCCAAGTTTCTCTTTACCAAGCCAGAGTTGCAGAGCTCCAGGGAAAAGAACCTTGGTCTCATCTCTGCAGGCAGAGGAGAACAGAAGCTCCATCTCTACACATGCTGCAGATGGCTTTTCCAGTCTACCTGAATCATTACCAGCTAGAAGCAGTGGTCATTGGGACTTGGACGTGAGCTGCAAAGTATAGAATTGTGACAATTCCAGTGTCATGCGGACTTTTCCTGGATGTGGACATTTCCTGGACTCCTGGCTCCTTGTGACAGCTCCTAACAGAGTAAACGGAGGTTGGGTTGCATTTTTCAGGGATTTGGCAAGGTGTTGGGGCCAACGTGGACTTGGCGAACATGTTAAGGACACTACTCTTTTATGGATTCTTGCTGTATTGGACAAGAGTTTGCTTAAAGGCTTTAGTCACTGTAAAAAAAATAAATAGAAGGCTGGATAAAGAAGATGTGGCACATATACACCATGGTATACTATTCAGCCATAAGAAATGATGACATCAGATCCCTTACAACAAAATGGTGTGATCTTGATAACATTATACAGAGTGAAATAAGTAAATCAGAAAAAACCAAGAACTGCAGGATTCCATACATTGGTGGGACATAAAAATGAGACTAAGAGTCATAGACAAGAGTGTGGTGGTTACGGGGGGCGGGGGGAGGGAAGGAGGAAAAGGGGGAGGGAGAGTGGGAGGGGCACAAAGAAAACTAGATAGAAGGTGACGGAGGACAATCTGACTTTGGGTGATGGGTATGCAACAGAATTGAATGACAAGATAACCTGGACATGTTTTCTTTGAATATATGTACCCTGATTTATTGATGTCACCCCATTAAAATAAATAAATATTTATTTATTATAAAAATGTGCTTTTATTTGGTATTCTTATTAAAGATTAATGAAGTCTAAACCAACAAATGAACTACATGACTAACACATCTTAACTACACAATGATTATTAAAGAAAGAGTACTATAACAAATTCAGAAATGACTAATGACCAATGTTCTAAAAAACAAAACAAACAAAAAACTTTAGCCCTGGTCAAGTAGCTCAATTGGTTATTGTTGTTCTGATATGCCACGGTTGCAGGTGCAGTCCCTGATCAGGGCACATATAAAAAGCAACCAATATATGCATACGTAAGTAGAGCAACAAATTGATATTTCTCTCTCTCCTTCCCCTACCCCTTTTCTCTAAAATCAATAAAAATTAAAACAAAATATTTTAGAGTATGCTACATATCTTGTTAGTCTGTATATACCCAGTACTTTCTAGATAAATATTTCTTAAATCACAAAGAAATGAAAGAATAAGTTAGTCTGAACATGCTATTTTAAGAGTTATCTCCTTTGGAAGACAGAGTATAATGTTAAATAATTCATAAAGTAGAAAGATAGTAGAGCTAAAAAAAGATGAATGTAAAATCTTGTGCTTAGATGCCTGGCTGGTGGTGATGCAGTGGATACAGAGTCGATCTGAGATGCTGAGGTCCCAGGTTCAAAACCCCAAGGTCACTAGTTTGAACACAGGCTCATCTGGCTTGAGTGTGGGGTCGTCAACTTGAGTGCTGTGTAGCCAGCTTAAGCATGGGATCATGGACATGATCCCATAGTTGCTGGCTTAAGCCCAAAGGTCGCTGGATTGAAGCCCAAGGTTTCTGGCTTGAGTCCAAGGTTGCTGGCTTGAGCAAGGGGTCACTAGCTCAGCTGGAGCCCCTGGTCAAGGCACATATGAGAAAGCAATCAATGAACAACTAAAATGATACAACTATGAGCTGATACTTTTTATCTCTTCTTTCATGTCTCTCCCTCCCTTAAAAAAAAAAAAGCTTATATTACAGATCAAACAATGTAATGAGAAAACGTGTCCCCCCAAGCAGTAAAATACCTAAGAATCCTACTGAATTAAAAGCTCATTCTTTTTTTTAAAATGTCTTTTTTTTAAGATTTTATTTATTGATTTTATAGAGAGAGGTGTGGGGTGGATTTCAACTCATAGTTGCCTTGCTTTAGTTGTTCACTGACTGCTTGCCATACATGTCTTAAGCAGGCAAGCCCGGGGTTTCGAATCAGCGACCTCAGTGCCGCAGGTCGAGGCTTTATCCACTGCACCATCACTGGCCAGGTGAAAGGCAGATTCAATCAGCTTTGCAAAGGCATTATCACAATGATGAATTTCAGTAACTATGAAGTAATGGTTTTGCCATTTGTTAAAGACTTATTAGGAGAATAGAATATTTTGGTCTCTACATTTAAAACTCTACAAAGAAAAATTAACAACATAGTAAAAGTAGAGGAATAAAAAGTATAAACAAATGGTAAAGAGGTCCCACAAAAAAAGTTAAAGAAGCTCTGGTGGCTCTAAGAGGAGATTAAAATGCTATGAATTATCTTTGGTTATATCAGAAAAAAGAGTCAAAGTAAAGTATTCTATTACATGAAAGGCTAAATAAAAGTAACTATGTACTTCCATCTCTATAAGAAAATGTAGGGACAGATACAAAAAGAATTTTTTTGAGAGAGTAGAAAGGGGAGAAAGGGAGGGAAAAGAAGAGAGAGAGAAGTATCAACTTGTTCTACTTAGTTGTAAACCCACTGATTGCTTCTCAGAGGTGACCTGACCCAGGCTTGAACCAGCAACCTTGGGATCTGTCCAGCATCCTCAGCATCAGACCAGCGACCATGGGATGAAGCTGATGATCCCAGGATCATGCCAGTGGCATTGGCGCTCTGGGATGAAACTCTATTTACTATGCCACGGGCAAGGGCAAGAAAAATTTTCTTGACAGGACTGTAAGAACTATTAATGTTGAATAAGATATAAGGAAAAAAGGTCATCTCTCAAATTTTTAAAATTAAAAATAACAAAGGTTTAAGTATTTTTCTGCCTGGAGATGGAGCAGAAACTCAGTATCTCATGATCCTTTTCAGCTCTAATTAATCTGGTCTATGGAGAAAAATGTCCAATTCTTTTCAATATAAACTTCAGAATGAAGTTACTATGCACAGAAAACGAATTTTTATTTGTTAACCTGCCAAACTTCTAACAGTTAATGAATACTCCGGGACAATCACAATAAGAAAAATAAACATACCTCCTGTTCTTCCATTACCAATCTGCACAGCAGGTTGAAGGCTTCCTTCATTTTTCAATAAATGAGGCAAATGATAATAAATACTTGGCACTTGAAGAGATTTTTTGCTTGTTAACTCCTTTAACAGCTTTAGGGTATTATCTGAAACACAGAAGTAAAATATAGCCACAAGACAACTTACTTATAGAAAGTGCAGCTTTTATAAATACAGCAGTAAAATTGATGAAAACTAGAACTAAAGAATTTTCTTTCCTATTTCATACTTTGGTGAATGAGATCTCCATTTAAAATGAAAAAGACACTTTTGCAATCAAACTAAATAATGAAACTAAATTTTGGTGACAATGTGATAAATGTTCCAGCTATTCAGAACAACAGCAAAACCCTAAAGTATCTCTGTCCTATTATTCAATAATTACCTTTTAGGAATTTAACTTTCATACATTCAATGAATATTTAGTGATTAGCTATCTTGTTGCAGCCACAGTGTTGTGTGTTTGGAAATCAATAGTCCTCAAAACACAGATCCTGTTTTTACGAAAGTCATAACCTAATAAAGGGCTACCATAAATGTGATTGATTTATACGCAAAGATGTTCATCCCAAAGCTATAATATGATGTGGAAAAACCATCCAGAAAATTCCACTTGCCTAATTATAGAAAAATGTTTAACATATTACAGTATATAATTAGCTGAAAATTACACAGCCATTAAAAATGTTATTTTTGAAGGATATTCAATAACACAGTAAATGTTAACAGCATAATTTCAAGAGTAAAAATCAGGCTACAACACACAGTCATAATTTTGAAGAAAAACACTCATGGAAAAAAGACTAGACGGAAAAAATAAACAGTGTTACTAAAAATCACTTGGCAGGAGGCTTATGGGTGATTTATTTTTATTATCTATAACATTCCATAATTTTAAATGATACTATGCCATTATAAAATTTCATAATCAGTAGAGGAAACAATAAGCATAAAACTTTAAAAATAAGGTAAGGTAGCAAATCTTAGAAAAGAAGAAACAATGGTAAAGAATTAGAACAAATGATTCTAAATGAAAAGTATATTAATCTTGAAAGAGTACATAAATTTGGAGGCAACTGATTATATACATATATCAACTTAATTATTAGAATAAAAACAGCACAGAAAAAGAGAGAAGATGATTGGCACTCAGATTACTGACAAGATGTTCTCAGAGAGGGGAAAACGTTAAATATTTCCAAAAGTACTCATTATAAAACTTTTATTTTTTTCTTACAGGTCAGATCTAGGAGCACTAATTACTTTAAACAAGTCAAAGATTCTCAATAGTCTATCTGAGGTCCACACAAGTCACAACATAAACAGGTATAAATGCAAAGTTAAATTTTGATCTCATTTTGAATATGATTTTAAAAATATGAAAACACTACTGTAAGGTATTTTTCCCTGCCAAGAAGGAAGGAAGGGGCTGGAGCCACAAAGTGTGGAAAAACAAAAGGCTTTATTGAGTACAGTGCATCCCGCCCGGCAAGGTTCCCTGGCCCAGAGGTAAGATGGAGGCCAGGGAAGTTGCAAAGAGTGAACCCTGTGGGAGATATTTAAAGGGTCCCTCTAAGGAAGTCGAGCTAATATGACGTGGTGAAATCTCACTGGCTGGCAGACAGTCGCTTTTTTCTGAAGGGTTCCTGTGGAGCCTCTTTTGGCGTGCTTGGTTGTGGGCAGTCCTAGCCAAAGTTCACAGGCCTGGGTTCCCCATGTGACCATCCCCCATTATCCACCGACCTTACAACTACTGTCAATAAAATTTACACAACTGAAATTTAACCCATTATTACTCTCTTAAAATCAATTAAGAACTGTTTTATAATATGCCACAACGGAAAGTTTGTTGATTTTTCTTTCTGAAAAGGGCAACAAATGCTGGCTGATAAGCTACTCTATACAATTTTTAAATAAAATAGTTCACATAACTCTTTGAAAATATCTTTTTATAAAATCAAAAATATATTATACCTGAAAACTTGGTCAGTGTGTCCTTACTTCCATTTGTCTCTGCTCCTACACGCCTGAACTGCTGTACGATGGCACTCAGTTCAGAAGAGCGTTGTGAGATTCTATGTTCAGCTATCCGAAGACGTTCTTTCAAAGCAAGAAATTCTCGTTGATAAGCAATCAGTTTTTCTAGAAGCAAATCCAAGTTATTAGCGTATTTCTTAAAAACAAAAAGAAGCAAACATAAAACAACTGAAAATAAGAAGGCACCCCAACAAATTATATAACAAAGCACCAATAAATAAATGTGGGCACTTAGCACTTCAGAAATTAAAAGGAAGGAAAAGACAAAAGAGTTTAGAATTAACTTCAAGAATAACACTAACACCATTTCTCAAAAGGTGCAAATAACTATAAAGATGTATAAAGAAGAAGCCCTGGCCAGTGTTGCAGTGGATAGAGCATCCTGGACTGCTAAGGTTGCCGGTTTGATCCCGGGTTACCAACTCAATCCCAGGGGTGCTGGCTTGATCCCAAGGGCACCAGTTCAACCTTGGGTCAGGGCTCAACCCTGACAGCGCCAGCCAAGCCCCCAAGGTTGCTAGTTCCTGCTCCAGTCAAGGTGAATATGAGAAGCAATCAATAGCACAATTAAGGGAACAATGAGCTGGGGTTTCACCCTCTCTTTCCCATCCTCCCCCTATCTTCCTCTCTCAAAAAAATGTATAAAAATACATGTATAAAGAAGATCAAGAGCTGAGGCATTGAAAATACAATATATCTAATAACATAATGAATAAAATATCTTTTTAGCATAATCATTCATTTCCATAGGCTAAATGCTTCCTCTGACTTCATATTCTGCAAAGATTTCCCTAAATCAGACTTTGGCCAAATTCCTAATCCCTAAAAACTCAATCAGGTAGATGTAAAATGTAAGATCAACCTAGTTAAAACCCATTCATTTTAATTTGAGAGATCACAGATCAGAAAAACCTAGTCTGGGAAATAAACGTAGGGTTTTTTTATAGTATATTTTTTTACTTCATTTATTCATTTTCTTTTTAGAGAGGAGACAGAGAGAGAAAAAGAGAGAGAAGGGGGAGGAGCAAGAGTCATCAACTCCCATATGTGCCTTGACCAGGCAAACCAAGGGTTTTGAACCGGCGACCTTAGCATTCCAGGTCAATGCTTTATCTACTGCACCACCACAGGTCAGGCTAAACATAGATTTTTATGAGGATAAATGCAGGCATGGAAACAATAGTAGGAGGCAGCTCAGAGGCAAAGTCCACAGTGAGAGAGGTCCAAGGACAAAACCAGACACCAAAATCTATGAGATGGTAGAAGGAAAAACATTAATTTATCTTGATCACCAGTGCTGAAATGAAATTGAGGCTATGGCAGCTGTATCAGCAATTTCTACAACCTCATTAAAGTAAGAGAAACCAGATCAATGATTTTCAACTTATATATCAAGCTAGAAAACCGAAGGCTACTATTTTGACATCTAAATTAAACATACCTTAGAAAAATTTTTTTAAATTTAATATTATAATCTGTTTTATTCTAGCATAGACTCAGTAAGAAACAGATTAATGAAAAATCTGCATATTTCATAAAGCAAGTCTTAAAAAGAGTCAATAATACTGTTCTGTCCCTTACATAAAAACCCACACAGTAAATATCTATTAAGAATTCTGTGGCAGGAAAATAGTCTCTCTTGCTTAACTGTCATGCTTCCCCATATTAAACAATGAAAGCCAGGTAGACAGCTGTATTCCCTTAATTTGCTGGCTTTAAGAGGAAAAGAAGGAGAAGGGATTGTGATTAGAAAAGGGCTAACAGGGAGCTTCAAGGTGCCAGCAAACTTATTTTAATTGAGGTGGGTAGAGATTAAGTAAAATTCATTACTATACATTCATTGTTTAGGCACTTTTCGATATGAGTAAATTCATAATAAAAGAATCATTAAAAGACACTATTCACAAACACAAAACTATAAGCAATTACTGATTACCTTGAACAATGTGGGGGTTAAGGGTGCTGGCCTCACACACAGTAGAAACTCTCTGTATGCCGCTGACTCCCCCAAAACTTAACCACAGTTGGCCTTTCATTTTCACAGGTTTTGTCTCTGCAGATTCAACCAACTGCAGATCAAAAACAGTATTTTTGATCCACATTTGGGTTCCATGGATGCAGAGAGGGCTGACTACACTAATAGCCTACTGTTGACCAGAAGCCTTACTGATAACATAAACAGTCAATTAACATATATTTTGTATGCTGTATGTTGATGATCCCACTCTCAAGCACATGTGCCATCCTGATGTGATATATTCTTACAACAAAGTAAGCTATACAAAAAAAAATGTTAAGAAAATCATAAGAGAAAATATTTGTATATTTATTGTATTTATTGCAAAAGTCTGCATGTAAGTGGGCCCAGGCAGTTCAAACCCACAATATTCAAGGATCAATTGTATATAACAAAAATTGTAACAATTATAACAAGATACATGCAGATTTATGTGATGAAAACTACAAGTCCTTTACTGATGATGCCTATAAACCAAAGAATAAATGAAGTCATCTCTTAATCCTAAACGGAAACAATGAATCTTATAAAAAAAGATAAATTCTGCCCAAAGCTAAATAATAAATTTAATACCTTTAAAAATAACAAAATTTTTTTGAAACTTGATTTTTGACGTTACTCCAAAATCCATCTAAAAGAGAGAATGCTTTTAAAGGGCCAAACAAAACAAAACTAGAAAGGAAACTTGCTCTAAGATCAGAACATACTAGAAGGCTATGGAAATGCACTGCCAGGTCGGGACAGTGTAAACAAAGGCTGATTATGATAAAAGAGACCATGTCCAAAATTCGCAGGAGTGAACTGTCCTGGGTTCTTCCCTCTTTACATGAGCAAGTTAAAATCTTCTCCTTAGCATGTACACAGTGCCAACAGAATAGTTTCTAAATGCCATCTTCCCTAAAAAGAATTAGAACTCTTTGGAGAAATAACTTGAAGATGAACCTGGAGCCTTCTGTGTCATGTAAGAAAACGTTACTTTAAAAAAAGACAGAACTTGTCAAAAGAGCACAGGAAGGTACTTGAGGCACCCTGAATAACCAAATTTGAGATGATTAAAGTACCAAAACAATAGTCATGATAATAGAGTATAACCTACTGAATAAGAATCAATAAGTCCTTAAAATAATACATAAAAATTAACAGATGAGGGAAATGTTTCTTACAGTAGTATACCAACTAAACATAAACATAGAAGGAATGATGTATGTTAGAAAAGCACCATTTTGCAACTAACATAGCAACAACTAAATTAGGCAAAAACCAAAAATGAATGCTAAAACAGCAGGTGAAAGTATAATGAAGATCAAGATATATATGATATATATCATCTCAGGTACCTTCCAACAAAGTGCTTATTAATTTACCAAAGAGGAATCTAGCAAGTATCATCTTAATCAAATGATCAAACTTCACCTCAGCAACAATGGAACAGACATCATGTGCCTCCTGATATGATGCACAGAGCACACTTCAATGATGTAGCATTCCTGCCATAATGTATAATCTAAATCTAATCTCAGAAAACATCATACATATTAAAATTGAGGACCAATGTACAAAACAAAAAGCTTGTACTTAAATGTCAGGGTTATCAGAAACAAATATTTAGGAATTTCTGAGACGAGACTAAAGGAAACTGACAACTAAATGCAAAGTACAATTCTGGATTGGATCCTGGACAATAAAAAAAAAAGGCAATGAAGTGTATTACTGGAAAAAAAATAATAGAATATAGAGTAGCTAATATTATCCCAATGTTAAATTTCCTAAATTTGACACTTGGACAGGAAGTCCTCACTTAACGTCATCAATAGATTCTTGGAAACTACAACTTTAAGCAAAATGACATATAACAAACCAATTTTACCACAGGCTAATTGATATACAGACATATGCCATAGGGCTTAACTCCTGTTTATATCAATTAGCCGATGATAAATCTGTTTAAAGTGGACAACATTATGTGAGGACTTACTATACTATAATAAGGTAAGAGAATTCCTTACTCTATGTTCTTAGGAAATAAAAATTAAATTATTTAGGGGTAAAAAGGCATGATTTCTGTAACTTACTTTCAAATGGTTCAGAACAGAAACACATCTATAGATAGAAAGATGACAGAGGCAAAATGTTGAAAATAGGTGAAACAAATAGAAAAGTTATTTGTACAATCCTTGTAACTCCATTTCTTTTCTTTTCTTTTTTTTTTTTTTTTCCTGAAGCTGGAAACAGGGAGAGACAGTCAGACAGACTCCCGCATGCGCCCGACAGGGATCCACCCGGCACGCCCACCATGGGGCGACGCTCTGCCCACCAGGGGGCGATGCTCTGCGACCAGAGCCACTCTAGCGCCTGGGCAGAGGCCACAGAGCCATCCCCAGCGCCCGGGCCATCTTTGCTCCAATGGAGCCTTGGCTGCCGGAGGGGAAGAGAGAGACAGAGAGGAAGGCGCGGCGGAGGGGTGGAGAAGCAAATGGGCGCTTCTCCTGTGTGCCCTGGCCGGGAATCGAACCCGGGTCCTCCGCACGCTAGGCCGACACTCTACCGCTGAGCCACCATTTCTTTTTTAAAATTGATTTTTAGAAAGAGAGATAGAGGAGAGAGAAGGAAAACAGAAGCAACTCGTAGTTGCTTCACTTTTTAGTTTTTCATTGATTGCTTCTTATATAAGGTCTACTGGAAAATTCTGTCCTTTTTTGGAATAAAACAAAATACAAATTTTTCTTACCATCAATAAACTTTATTAAATAATATAATTGCCATTATTAATGATTTCTTGCCAGCGTGAGGGCAATTTGTATATCCCATTTCTGAAAAATGTTTTATCTTTTGATGCGAAAAATTGAACCAGTGCTTGTTTGATATCTTCTTCATTTTTTAATTTTTTGCCCTTCAAAAAATTTTGTAAGGACAAAATCAAGTGATAGTCGGAGGGTGCTAAGTCCGGGGAATATGGTGGATGCGACAGACATGCTTCTGTAGCATTTCTTCCTTGTTGAAATTCCTAAAAATTACAGTGGCGTAAATGAACTTTATCAGTAGCCATGGGTACACTATCGCTTCACACATAAGACTAACGTGAAAAAAAAAAGAAAAGACTAACGTGAATCAACTTTGTTTTAGTTAATTTGCTACGTCAGTATGTATACATTAAGTGATAAAAATAGAGAGGTACACATGCGCCAAATAAACATGTGCTTACGTGTCGAAACTTGTGATAGAAATGGACAGAACTTTCCCGTAGACCTGATATATGCCTTGATAGGGGAAGGGCTGAGAGAGGAGCTCAAGTCAGAGACCTTGGGCTCAAGCTAGAGACCTTAGGAACATGTCAATGATCCCACACTCAGGCCAGAGACCCTGAGCTAAGCTGGAAATTTCCGGGTTTAGAACCTGGGACCTCAGCATTCCAGGTCGATGCTTGATCCACTGCATAGATAAGGGTATCAGTCTGGAACACTGAGGGCCCAAGTTCGAAATCTCGAAGTCCCCAGCTTGAGCGCGGGCTCATTTGGCTTGAGCGCAGGCTCACCAACTTGAGCGCAGGGTCACCAGCTTGAGCATGAGATCATAGATATGACCCCATAGTCACTGGCTTGAGCCCAAAGGTCACTGGCTTGAAACCCAAGGTCAGTGGCTTGAGCAAGGGGTCACTGGCTCTGCTGGAACCACCCGGTAAAGGCACATATGAGGAAGCAATCAATGAACAACTAAGGTGCTGCAACTATGAGTTGATGCTTCTCATCTCTCTCCCTTCCTGGCTGTATGTCTCTCTTAAAATGGGGGGGGGGGGGAGGGGAAGCAGGAGGACTGATAGCACAGAGATACAGTATTTTATCAGGGAAGAATATTAATCTGAAGGCAGTCTCTGTCTCTACATACATTTTTTCTTGGTACTTTTTGAAACCACTTTCCCAAAAGCCAGCTTCTCCATAAAGGGAGAGTAATCAATACCATGGAGAAATACTCCCACCCCTAATTTCAAAATGCTCCTGATTTGAGGTAAACTAGCTGTCTTTTGAAAAGATTCCTATGGCACATAAAGTCCTAAGTATTTTCTTTCAGGCCCAGATGTTACTGCTGCTCTTAATCCAAAG
The DNA here is from genome assembly GCF_036850995.1 of Saccopteryx leptura. Lineage (NCBI taxonomy): Eukaryota > Metazoa > Chordata > Mammalia > Chiroptera > Emballonuridae > Saccopteryx > Saccopteryx leptura. Next base: position 220,625,537 of record NC_089505.1, on the reverse strand, counting down.
CCCACAACTATGAAAGGGCTCCCAATGGGTCATTTCCCATCTCCCTTACATCCGTCCTGTTTCTAACCCCACTATTCTTTATTAAAAGGACATCAGAGCAATCCACACTCCCTCTAGGAAACCTAGTCAGTGAAAAAGAGTATGTGTGGTGAAGTCCTCCATTAGCTCTGCTAGGGAAAGAAGACCACAGAGTTCTGCTGGCTCTTCCAAACAAAAGGGGTTGTATGATCTTCCCACAGCCCTCCCTGGCCGTCTATCTTCTATCATCCACCCCAAATATAGGGTTATTAGTGACTTTTCCTAGAATTTTCTCCACTTACATTTCCTATAGTACTATATGGCTCTCTTAAAAGAATGGTGTTAATCAGCTCCCAGAAGTTTAGTTCAAACTTCAACATAATAGGCCACAAACTCCTTTAAATTAGTGATATGTGACTGACAATTTCCTATTTTCAACATTAGCAGCAAATTCTTATTTTTGCTTTTCTTTAAATTATTTCAATCAGTTTCTATGGGGGTTACACTACAGGAAACTGGGAGGGAAGTCTTACACAATTACTGTATCTTACTGAAAAGTACTTAGTTTTGTTTTTATTATAGATAGAACCTACCTTCTTAAACTGTATAAAGTTATATATCTAGATTAAACAATGAAAAATACAAATCATGTTCTATGAATCTAGGGTTCTGAAACATACAAAATTTCCAAAGACACCACTTTCACTCCTTCAAATCAAATAACCAAGTCAGTTTTTCCAGTGAAAATGGTACCTTTAGGCTTCCAAACACTTATTAGGTTGAACCACATGAAATTATTGATATTTGATCATTTTTTGCAAAAATGACAGTTTCATATAGTTCAAAATTTTAAACAACAGTTTTGGACTCAATTTTTAAAATGTATGTAGTATAGATGAAAAGTTAACACAAACACAAAAGCTCTAATAACTAATACCCAATGTATAGTGCATTAAAAAAGAAAACTTCATCTTTTAAACAATAGTACCTTCTTAGCAGGACATGAGGCCTTCTACTGAATTCAATGAGCTAACATTAAAACTGAATTTTTAACACTGACATTAAAATGATCAAAATTAGACCTACTCTTAAATTTCTTAATTTTAACTTTATTAAACAATAAGTTTCTGGCACTGGAAAGAATGCTGAAAACTAATCTGGTCCATTCTTCTATCCTTTAGTACTACAGTGAACTATTTCACAAAGATAAATTTTTTAAAAATATGAATGAGGAAAATGCCTCATGTGATAGGGGCCTAGTGTTGTGTATGGGACCTCAGTATTGTGTATAGAGAGTTGGACATAAAGAGGAACTTTAAACTTGCTTTTAGTAGCTGCTTAAAGTAGAAAATCCCCAATAGTCTGTACAAGAAGTTAAGCATTGACCGGAGCTTGCCTGGGGCAGTAGTTTAGAGTAGAAAATTTTTATAAGCCCAACTAGTTAAATATCTTGACTTAAATCTTGCCTACAAAAGCAGGATGTAGTTTTATGCTTTTAGCCTTGCAGCACTTACAGGAAGAACTGTAATCAGCTTTAGAACAAAGAATGCTTTCTACCAAAATGTCGAGAATGTTGGTGAATACATATTGTAATAGCTATGACTTTGTGATTTATCCCCTTAAATACTGCTCTCTCGCTAGGCTTGGGGCTGTTAGCTGTTTCTCAGCTAGCAGTCTCTGGCCGGCTAATAAAGGCTCGTTAAATTTATAATCAATTTGGGCTCCAATCAATAATTACTCGCGTTTGGTCCATAACATATAATACATAAAAACAGAACAGCCTGACCAGGCGGTGGCGCAGTGGATAGAGCGTCAGACTGGGATGCGGAGAACCCAGGTTCGAGACCCCGAGGTTGCCAGCTTAAGCGTGGGCTCATCTGGGTTTAAGCAAAAGCTCACCAGCTTGGACCTAAGGTCGCTGGCTAAAGCAAGGGGTTACTTGGTCTGCTGAAGGCCTGCAGTCAAGGCACATATGAGAAAGCAATCAATGAACAACTAAGGTCTCGCAAGGAAAAACTGATGATTGATACTTCTCATCTCTCTTCGTTCCTGTCTGTCCCTATCTATCTCTCTCTCTTACTCTCTCTCGATGTAAAAAAAAAGAACAAAAAACTTCATTTTTTAAACAATAGTACCTTCTTATTAGAAGGACGTGGAGCCTTCTACTGAATTCAATAAGCTAACATTAAAACTGAATTTTTAATATTGACATTAAAATGGTCAAAAATTAGACCTACTCTTAAATTTCTTTTTTTATTTTATTTTATTTTATTTTTTGCATTTTCCTGAAGCTAGAAACGGGGAGAGACAGTCAGACAGACTCCCGCATGCATCCAACCGGGATCCACCCGGCACGCCCACCAGGGGGCGACGCTATGCCCACCAGGGGGCGATGCTCTGCCCCTCTGGGGTGTCGCTCTGTCGCGACCAGAGCCACTCTAGCGCCTGGGGTAGAGGCCAAGGAGCCATCCCCAGCGCCCGGGCCATCTCTGCTCCAATGGAGCCTCAGCTGCGGGAGGGGAAGAGAGAGACAGAGAGGAAGGAAAGGGGGAGGGATGGAGAAGCAGATGGGCGCCTCTCCTGTGTGCCCTGGCCGGGAATCGAACCCGGGACTTCTGCACGCCAGGCCGACGCTCTACCACTGAGCCCACTGGCCAAGGCAAGACCTACTCTTAAATTTCTTAATTTTAACTTTATTAAGCAATAAGTTCTGGCACTGGAAAGTGAGGAGCCCTGAGGAGCCACTGCGCCACCTCACCCGCAGGTGTTGTAAAGTACCAAAAGCTACAGAATCGATATAAATATTTTAAGAGGCTTAAAGAACATTTTATTAATTTGGGTTAAGGTATGCAGAGAAATTTTAAGAATAATCTCTGTACTGTGTGACTGGCATAAAACCAGGATGGCTCTTGGCATTGTGTTGTAAATGCAAAGGGAAGGAAAACATGGATTCCCTGACATTCCACCACACCTGTGGGGAAAGGGGTGAATGGCTAGCCAGGTGCAGGAAGAGAAAAGCCAAAATAAACCATTTCTTATAGTAATAAGCTATTTGCGGGCATTTGTCCTCACGGAAACTACCTCTCCCATATAAATGCATATAATTAATGTGAGTCACTCTGGACAAAGAGATGGCAGATAAACATTAGAAAATATAGGAATGTCTCTTAATATGTAAAGAGACAACTTTCTATCATTGTGTTGACTTAAAAATTTTGTTTTCTCCAAAATGATGTATGGCTTGCAAATTGAACATGGTCCTATCATGTTAAAGGGCATATGACTATAACCAATAGTGGTAAAGGGCACCTAATTGCAATTTTTGCTTCTATACTTCCCGCTTGCAAAACTATAAAAACTAAGTAGAACAAAGGGCTGGTGCGCTCTCCCTCAGATTTCTGTCGGAGTTGCTGCTACTTGGCCAAGCTAGACAATAAAGCTTTGGTGTGTAATCAACGAGTTTTGTTCATGTCTTCAATGTTTCGAGTCCCTCCGGATTAGGCTTAACAGAAGGAATGCTGAAAAGTAATCTGGTCCATCCTTCTATCCTTTAGTACTACAGTGAACTATTTCACAAAGATAAATTTTTTAAAAATATGAACTAGGAAAATGCCTCAGTTATAGACTATAAAAGTTAACAAGCTTTACTATTCAGGAAGTCACTGCCTCCCAAAAACATTTTATTTCATATTCATTATTCTTATAAAGCCATTTTTAAAATACAAAGAAAGTCAAAATGAAACTATAAGCAATTTCCTACTTACAAATTTCTTAAAAGAAAACAATGTAGAACTAGATTCAGAAGGTGGTTTAGGAAAATTAAATCTAGAAGAGCCAAAAGACATAATAAGCAGTAGTCCACAGGAAATAGGTTGAAAGAATAATCTGAATTATTCTGAACTCTGATGAGAATGGATAGCTAAAAATTACAAACAAGACTAGGTATTTCATAGTCTGCCTTTATTATGCAGAACATCCACCTGAAAGAGCTTTGTAAAATAAAGAACTCTGGACCCCAATTCCAGAGATTGTGATTGGTCAGGTCTAACATGGGGGCCTAAGAATTTCTAAGTTTCTACAACATCTCACTTAAGTTATATAAAAATAACACTGAGAGAAACAATTGTTATTCAAAGACCTGTTATATTCCAGTCAGAATCCACCATATAAGCATAGATAATGAAAAAAACCTGCATTTTAAACTAAAAAAAATGATGCTCATAGATGTATAGAATTATATACTCTATTTAAATTAAGACAAAGAAAATAATTCCATTTGTTCCCTAACATGATGTTTCACAGTGCTTACAAAACAGGATCCTAACTAGGAAATACCAGATGTGCTATGGTTGAAAAGTTTTCTAGAACACAATCACTATTTGCAAGTTGCCCCCTAAGCAGTATAATCATTAACAATGTCATTCAAAACAAACTTCCAGGTAGAAGTTTATAAGTTAAAATATATCCACTGACCTTATAAAGCACAATGCCTTAGATACTCAAATGATGCTGCATATACCTATAACACACACTTTCTTAGAAATATTTTCTTTCTTTCTTTCTTTTTTACTTTAGAGAGAGAGGAGAGAAGAGAGAGACAGAAACATCAGTCTGTTCCTTTATGTGTCTAGAACTAGCAACCTTTGCAATTCAGGACAATGCTCTAACCCAGTGGTCCCCAACCCCCGGGCTGCAGACAGGTACCGGTCAGTGGGCCATTTGGTACCGGTCTGCAGAGAAAGAATAAATAACTTACATTATTTCTGTTTTATTTATATTTAAGTCTGAACGATGTTTTATTTTTAAAAAATGACCAGATTCCCTCTGTTACATCCGTCTAAGACTCACTCTTGATGCTTGTCTCGGTCACGTGATACATTTATCCATCCCACCCTAAAGGCCAGTCCATGAAAATATTTTCTGACATTAAACCGGTCTGTAGCCCAAAAAAGGTTGGGGACCACTGCTCTAACCAACCAAGCTATCTGGCCAGGGCGGAAATATATATTTTCTTAACCTAAATAGCTGCAACCACTTTCTTTGATTTCCCTAGAGGATAGAGCAGTCTCTTTCTAATAATTTTATCATAAAGTTCCAAATACCATTATCATAGTGAAATGAGAAGACAAACAATAGATTATATTGAGGAGCCACTGAGCCACTTCACCCGCAGGTGTTGTAAAGTACCAAAAGCTACAGAATTAATATTAATATTTTGGGAGGCTTGAAGAACATTTTATTAATTTGGGTTAAGGTGTGCAGAGAAATTGTGAGAATAGTCTCTGTACTGTGTGATTGGCATAACCAGGATGGCCCTTGGCATTGTATTGTAAATGAAAAAGGAAGGAAAACATGGATCCCCAGACATTCCATCACACCTGTGGGGAAAGTGGTGAATGTCTAGCCAAGTGCAGGGAGAGAAAAGCCAAAATAAACCTTTTCTCATAGCAATGAGCCATTTGCGGGCATTTGTCCCCACAGAAACTACCTCTCCTATGCAAATGCGTGTAGTTAACACGTGTGACTCTGGACAGAGAGATAGCAGGTGAACACTAGATAATATGGGAATGACTTTTAATATGTAAAAAGATATCTTTCTGCCATTGTGTTGACTTGTATATTTTGTTTTCTCCAAAATAATGTATGGCTTGCAAATTGAACGTGGTCCTATCATGTTAAAGGACATATGACTATAACCAATAGTGGTAAGGGGCTCCTAATTGCAATTTTTGCTTCTGTACTTCCCACTTACAAAACTATAAAAACTAAGTAGAACAAAGGGCCAGCGCACGCTCTCCCTCAGATAACTGTCGGAGTTTGCCGCCACTTGGCCAAGCTAGACAATAAAGCTTTGATGTAAGGATGGACCTTGTTCCTATCTTCAATGTTTCGGGTCCCTCCGAATTAGGCTTAACAATATCATTTAGGATAATGTTTGTTGGGTAAACAAATGTTTTTTAAGTTTGCGCACTTGTACTGGGGCTGCACCACGTTTGTATAGTCTATGAAAGGCTGCAGAGGCTTGCCCTCAGGGCATCAGATTACAAACTGTGGATGGCCTGCCTGCCTGCCTACCTCGGGAGGGGTGATTGTTTGCTATTGTTTGCTGGAAAAGAGGTTTTTCCCCAAACTTGTTTTGCTGGAGAGTTCAGAGAGAGAGAGAGAGAAAGTACTGAGGGCCTTGGGAACCCTGCTGAGGCTGGTGTGGGTCCGTACAGTGAGTCTGGAAAATGATTCTGGGTTGTGGAACTAGAGACCAAGTAGGGGCTTGGGAGCCCTGAGGAAAGGGAGGCAGTCTTCCCTGCCTGTTTGCTCATCCACCATTAGGAGACTTTAGTAAATGGAACGGTCCACCATCCTCTGGCTCCACAGTTCCTTTACCATCTGCCCAAATCCAATGAGAACCTGCATGGCCACGGCAGTGGCCACTGGCCCTACAATGTTCATTAGAGTATATGTTTATAACAGTTCTTTACATTTAAAAAATACTGACAATGATTTTATTTAGCCTAATTCTTTGAAATTCAACAAGTCATAAGGAGGTTGGAGTAAAAATTATCAGGTGGGTATAAACTATTTTCCTTAAGTATTTAAATTTATTGGCAGTCATTTTCCCATAAAAGTGTTGGTTCATTCCCAAAAGAAAAAATATCTTGTGTTCTAAAAGACATAATGGTATGTATTTTCCCATGAAGAATCTGTCAAGACCTAGCATTTTATTCTATATTAGAATCATCTTTAAAGAGAATACCGATAATTAACGAACTTACACAATGAACTAACTTGCTCTACCAACAAGCACGGTGTCCTCTAACTGTATGTCCCTACCTAATCTGGTTATTCCTTTTATATAACCTTTTCATGTTTTCCTTTTCTCTCTCCTCACTTTCTTCTTATTTCTTATTTTCCACCCTTCCAATTATTCTTCCATAAAACCCTTTTCAAATTCTCCTATGTTTTCTCTGGATTTTCATTTTCAATGACAACCTTCACATCTCTCACCTCTTTTTTCTTTTACATTATTCACACTACCCCCTTTCACCCTGAAATACCCCATCTTCTCTGCTGTCTTTGTTTTGAACTATTGAGGACTTTTTCCCCCCTCCAATTGGTATAAATAGTCCACTTGACTGGAGACCCTAACTTTGTCGTCTTTTGTAACTTTCACTGAAAACAATTGAGAATTTATTATTTTTCCTTCTTGTACCCATAATGGTGAAGAGAAGAAAACTGGCAGAGGAAAACATTTCACAATTTTAGATTAATCAGAAAATGAACAGCCTGACCAGGTGGTCACACAGTGGATAGAGCATCGACCTGGAACGCTGAGGACCCAGGTTCAAAACCCCAAGGTCTCTGGCTTGAGCAGCACAGTCTGACCAGCTTGAGTGTGGGGTTGCTGGCTTCAGCGTGGGATCATAGACATGACCCCATGGTCACTAGCTTGAGCCCAAGGGTTGCTGGCTTGAAACCCAAGGTTGCTGGCTTGAAGCCCAAGGTCACTGGTTTGAGCCCAATATCTCTGGCTTGAGCAAGGAGTCAACTGGCTCAGCTGAAGCCCCCCACCCACTCCAGTCAAGGACAACTAAAGCAGTCAATGAACAACTAAAGTGCCGCAAGTACAAACTGATGCTTCTCATCTCTCTCCCTTCCTGTCCCTCTCTCTTAAAAAAAAAAAATTATATATATATATATATATATATATATGTACTATCACTCTAAACTCTAATAATGTTGGTGAAATTGATCATAAAAATGCAGTCTCAGACAATATCCTAAACAAATAACAATAAGCCAAATAAATTTTCTCAAGTTCAAGATTAGGACTTCCAGTTATAGACCAAAATGGAGTGCACATACTTCTTATTTTTTCCACTACATACAACAAAAATTACACATTAAACAAACATAAGAAAGGTAAAAAGAAAGCATATAAAAGTGACCTTGGGGTCCAAGAAACAACACAACAGTAAGTTCCTGAGTTTTCTTTTTGCTTTATATCTCCCAGACTGAGTACCGGAGAAGCCAACATCTCAGCAACATCAACAGGAGAAGCAAAAATGCCCCAGGAAAGCCTTCTCTCTACAAACAAAGGACTAAGGATGCAGCAACCTAGCAAGACAGAAATTTTTAGATAATTAATTGCTTTATTCCAACCAAACACCATGGAAAAAAAATAGTCCCACCCCACTCCATTTGCAAAAAGCCAAGTAGGGAGTCTGCCACTGCCTCTCAACTGCAACAAGGACACACACACACACACACACTGGGGTGGTATCGGAGAAGTGTGAGGAACCAACATTTCACTATCCTACAGCAGGGAGCTCCCCCCATAAGGTTTCAGTAGAAGCCACATGGAAAACAGTCTGTTACTGTTTTCCGCCTGCCAGCCAGAGTGGTGTCAGCAGAGGCCTAACGGGGAACTGATCTCCTACTCCTGTGCAGAGTAATGAGGAACCCTTCCCAGCCAGATATCAATGGAGGCCAAGTGAAGAGCCTGGACTTCTTCACCTTGTAGTAACAAGGTGACTCCCTCTTCCCATCCCAGAATGGTGTCAGAAAAAGCCAGCACAGACAGACAACTTAAATAAGACCCAGAGAGGTTCAGAACATAATACCCAAAATTCCCTGGATATAACTGAAAATCATTCATCATGCTAAGAACCAGGGAAATCTCAACTTGAAAAAGACAATCAATATATTACCAACACCAAAGTGATACAGATGTTGAAATGATCTAATAAGGATTTGAAAGCAACCACATAATAAAAATACTTCAATAGGCAAATTAAACAAGTAAAAAAAAAATAGAAACTCTAAAAAACAGAAGATATAAATAATAGAAACAAAAATTTTAGAACAGAAAATATAATTGAGACAAAAGCTTAATGTATAGATAGATTCACTACCAGAAAATGGAGAGGACAGAAGGACAGAAGGAAAAATGAGTGAATCTTGAGAAAGACAACTACAATTACCCAGTCTGAACAACAGAAAGAAAACAGACCGGAAAAATAAAATTAAGAGATCCTCTGGGACTTTTGGGACTTGAACAAAAGGTCTAAATCTAACATTCCTACTTAGAGTTCCAGGAAAAAAAAAGAGAAAAAGAGGTAGAAAAAATATTCGAAAAAATAATGATAAGACTTTCCCAAATTTGGCATAAGACATAAACCTATGTAGATTCAAGAAGCTGAGAAGATCCCAAACAGGATAAACCCAAAGAAACTCATCTCAAGAAACTCTATGCCTAACCTGTGGTGGTGCAGTGGATAAAGCATCAACCTGGAAAGCTGAAGACGCCAGTTCAAACCTTTGACTTGCCTGGTCAAGGCACATATGGGAGTTGATACTTCCTGCCCCCCTCCCCCCCCCCATCTCTCTCTCTTTCCCTCTGTCTCTCTCCCCCCTCTCTAAAATGAGTAAGTTAAAAAACAAAGCACTATAAATGAACTTCAAAAAATTAGAGACAAAAAATCTTGAAAGCAGCTAAAGAGAAATAACATGTTACCTACCAGGGAAAAACAATTTAAGTGGCTGTGGTTTCTCATCAGAAACTGTGGCAATCAGAAGAAAAGTGCCATCACATTTTTTCAAGTCGCTTAATAACAGAATTATGAAATATATTCTGAGATATGTGTAGTTAGGATTCCATGGTTGTGTGAACATCGTACAGTGCACTTACACAAACCTAGATGGTAGGTTTGTTTACACCAGCATCACCATAAACACAAGTTATGTGCTGTGCTATGATGTCACCATGGCTATATCATCACTAAGCAGTAAGAATTTTCAGCTCCATCATAATCCTATAAGACCACCATTGTACATGAGGTCTGTGTTAACTGAAATGTCATGCTGAAGAAAGAGAACTATCAACTCCAAGTTTCATATCTGGCAAAATTATTCAGAAGGAATAAAAGGGAAAGCAAGATATTCTCAAAGGGAAAATACTGATGGATATTGTCATCAGCAAACATACCCTAAAAAAATGGCTGAAGGAAGTTCTTGAAATAGAAAGGAAATAATAACAATAAAAAAATGAATCTTGGAACACCAGGAAGAACTGAGAGCAAAAGTATGGGTAAACACAACAGACGTTCCTTCTCTTTTTGAGTTTTACATTTGTGTTTGATGGTTGAAGCAAAAAGTTTAGCATTGTCAGATGTGCTTTTCCATGTGGTAGAAATATTTAAAACAATGGTAAACTGGGGAGGATAAAGACACTTTAAATGGGATAAGGTTTCTACATTCCACTCAAACTGATAAATATGGAGAGCAGCAGACTGTAATAAGTTACGTATGTCTATTATAACATCTAGAGCAACCATAAAAATATTTATAAAAGGGATTCACTCAAAAACACTATAAATAATAATAAAATTTAAAAAATGTTTAAGTAGCCCACAAGAAACCAGAAAAAAATTAAAAAAATAAAAACAGGGAATAAACAGTGAACAAAAACAAAATGACAGATTTTATCAAACCTATCATTCCTAATCATATTAACTGTATATGGTTTAAAAATACCAATTAAAAGAGAGATCAACAGAGCAAATTAAAATGCATTATCCAATTCTACACTGTCCACAAGGCTGACAACCATGTAATCCTACTCAGCAATAAAAGCACCTTCGATGGACCTCAATTACAAGTGGAAAATGTCCATTTTAATAGGTCATATATAGTATGATTCCATTTATATAACATTTCCAAAATGACAAAGTTATAGTAATAGGTAACGGATTAGTGGTTGCCTGGAGTCAAGGATAGCGGGGGATAGAGGAACAGTTGTGATTATAAAGGGTCAGCTTAAGAGAGATCTTTGTGGTGATAAAATTGTTCTTTATCTTGTCAGTAGTGGTAATAATAGTACAGAACTGTACACACTCTCATAGCACCAATATCGCTATCCTAATTTTGACACTATCCAGTACACATACAGAACTTATCACAAGAAGTAACCACTGTAGAAAAATAGGTGGTTACAATGCATCTCTATTACTGTCTTTGCAGCTTCGCAATTCTATAGTTATTTTTAAATAAACAACTTTGAAAAAAGTAAACAACATGACTCAATAAATGAAGAAAATTTCTAAGGACAAGAAGGAAATAACAGCATTTTTATCCAGCTATCTATTCAACTGGAGAGACTGCATTATGATATTTGCCATAAGAACCCAGAACATCTGTTTTACTAAAAAGATAGGTAATATTCTTTTGTCTACTACGCATTTGTGCAACCAACTTACTGGATGAGTTCATAAACAGACAAATGATAATGACTGTTGTGTATTAAAAAAGTGATTAGAAAGAGATAATGTAACAATTTTAAAAAACATCATCGAATTGGTCATTCTAATTGGTGTTTATAAATTTAACAGTGAAAATGTTTTGCAATTGAGGAGGAATATGTCCATCCTTCAAGAAAACTGTAAGCTGCAAAGTTTGCAAAAGTTTTATGCTTTGATGAGGCAAGTGCCTCATAGAAGAAATAGAAGTAATGATGAGCTAGAACCTATTAGAGATGTACAATATTTGAAATCTGGAATTAGAATTTACAAGTAAGATGTGTCCCAGTTTCATACATGACAGTTCGTGAGCAGTTAGTTGTATTCAAAAGATGCTGCCCATTCCAGTTTATATATCTACCAAACAAAAAATATGTGAAAAAGACCCTGGCCGGTTGGCTCAGCGGTAGAGCGTCGGCCTGGCGTGCGGGGGACCGGGGTTCGATTCCCGACCAGGGCACATAGGAGAAGTGCCTATTTGCTTCTCCACCCCCCCCTCCTTCCTCTCTGTCTCTCTCTTCCCCTCCCGCAGCCAAGGCTCCATTGGAGCAAAGATGGCCTGGGCGCTGGGGATGGCTCCTTGGCCTCTGCCCCAGGCGCTAGAGTGGCTCTGGTCTGGTTGCGGCAGAGCGACGCCCCAGAGGGACAGAGCATCGCCCCCTGGTGGGCAGAGTGTTGCCCCTGGTGGGCGTGCCGGGTGGATCCCGGTCGGGCGCATGTGGGAGTCTGTCTGACTGTCTCTCCCCGTTTCCAGCTTCAGAAAAGAAAAAAAAAATATGTGAAATGAAAATATGGTTTTGTTATGTTTAAATTCTTATTAAAATTTACAATAGAGTTTAGGGTTTTTTTTTAACATCCCTTTATTCTTATTCCTGTATTACTTGTTAAATTCTTACAATAAAAATAAGTAAAAGGCATCCACTAGATCCAGATGGTAAACACGGATGTCTATTTATCTTTGTACAATATATAAGTAAGTTAGGGAAACTGCCTCTTCCCTTCATTCATCCCTTGCCACATTGTCAAGGGCAAAGCTCAATTTTGGGAGTCTCTCATGCTGCCTACAGGGGAAAAGGATCAATGAATTCACTAAGCATCTCATGATTCAGTTCACTCCAATAGCTCCTAAAAGGCCAACTCTGCATCTCCTTCATCTAACAAGGTAAGGGGGACAGAGAGGATGGCCCTACTTATATAGATAACAGAGATTACAGTTGCTACAAAAAACACACACCCTGAGCTTCTCATTTATAGGCTGAATATTATGTCTCAAAAATTTCTTTAGCCCACCTTCTGAATGTTGATTTTCATACACTGAAATTTCATCACATTTGCTTACCTTGGTGCTCATCTACCCTCTCTTCTTCACACAGATGCCACCAATTATTTTATTTTATTTTTCCTCTGGATTAGAACATAAATGTTCTCCTGCCTTCTTACATTCCCCTCCAACTATTCTCTGAACTATCACATAGTTTACTTTCTAAACTGAAAAGGCTAGCTTAACTCTCCAATGTTGCCCAGGAGCATTTCTTGCTTCAACATCACCAAAATGCTTAGACCTCTCCAAGCACACTTATCCCTCTTAGCTTATGCTATCTGCTTGCCAGACCCACCACTCTCTTTCTTCATGTGATGAAATTGCATTCATCCTTCAAAATATTCTTTCATTGTCTCCCTATGAAGCTCTCTCTCCTCTGCTTAGCTCCTCTTTATCTTAACTATACTTTATCTTACATACTCATATTTTATGTCCACTACACTTTATTATAACTACATAGAAATTTCTTTTTTCCCTGCTAAACTGTGTTCTGTGATGGCAGATATGACAGGAATTTCCAGGACCACACCAAGGTCCAATAATTCAGTAGAAGGACTCACAGGATTCAGCATACAGTTGTATCAGCAAAGGGAAAAGGCATACTGACAGAAGTCTAAAGGAAACCAGGTACAAACTTCCAAGTCTTCTTCCAGCGGAGTGGCACGGTACACAATACATGCAAAACATGACAATACATGCAAGTGTTGTCTACCAGGGAAGCTCAATAGAGACTCAATGCCCAAAGCTGTTATTAGAGGCTGGTCATAGAGGTACTCTCTGCCCAGCACATACCAAAATTTCCGACTCTAAAAAGGAAAGCAGGTGTTTGCATAAACCAAATTGCTCATACCAATAGTTTAAGCACAATGAGCCACTCCTATCACATAGGAAAAGTTTTATATCAGTGTTTACCAGCCAAGTTTCCAGATGCCAGCCAACAGCCAACCTTACAAGCAGGCCTTTCTAATGATAAGCAGCCTTAGATCTGCTATTAACTCATTTCTTTATAGCAGGACTCATATTTTAGATTTTTGTCCCTAAATGTCAATGCCTTGTAGATGGCAGGTAGTTAATAGCAATGCCAGCAAACTGAGGGAAGTCCTTTTAAATTTTAGGAAAGAATTACAGGAAATTGATCAATAACATATGCTAAATTTGTCATAGCATTATTCATAAGGTTAAGTTAATGACGGTAATAATAAAACAGAATATTATGGATCCACTAAAAATCCTAACACAAAACATCTGTGATCTATTAGGTAAATATGTAGATTATACAGCATGCGCCACAACCCAATGTCAGTTACCTTTTGTTTATATTTAATACAGTAGCTCTCAAACTTTTTGCTCTCAGAACTCCTCTTCAAAATTAGAGGACCTCGTCTGACCAGTGGTGGTACAGTGGATAGAGTGCCAATCCAGGATGCTAACATTGCCCGCTTGAGCACAGGCTTGATAGCTTAAGCGCAAGGTCGCTGGCTTGAGCACAGGATCATTGACATGATCCCAAGGTCACTGGCTTGAGTCCTTGAACACTGGCTCAACTTGAGGCACCCAGCCAAGGCACGTATGAGAAGCAATCAATGAACAACTAAAGTGAAGCAACTGCGAGTTGATGCTTCTCATCTCCTTCCTCTCCCTTTTCCTGTCTATCTTAATCTCTCTCTAAAAAAAAATGAGGACCTCCAAGACCTTTTGTTTATGTGAATTATATCTATCAAGATTTACCATATTAGAAGTTAAAACCAATAAACAGGTAAAATATTTTAAATTCATTTAAAAACAAACCCATTACCAGTTAACATAAGTAATGTTTTGTCAAAAATAACTGTATTTTCTAAAACAAAAATTTAGTAGTGACATCTGCTCAAAAATCATTAATGTTTGACTTAAAAAACACAGCTGAATTCTCGTCTCTGCTTCTGCTATTTCTTCTGAGAGTGAAAAAGCCAAATAACCAAATTATATTAGTATTACTGTAAAAAAAAAAAGTCGTGATTTTATGAGTCTCCTAAAAGGGTCTCAGAAATCATCATAGACCCCTGGACTACATTTTAAGAACTAGTTAGGGAAAAATGAAAGAAAATATACCTAGAATGTTAACATTGCTCTGACTGCTAGATTCCATTGATTTGCACTTTATGATTTATTAATACATGCATTTACATTCTATTTAGTAGGAGTTATTTATGAGTCTCTTTTTTATGCTATTCTTGTCCAATACTGGTTTTAAGGATTTAGCACACCTTTTGTCCAAATCCTTCATTAAATAAGGGAGTCTAGACCTGAACAATCACTTGTATTTCCAAAACCTGACTGGCAGTCTTCCTAAAGCAGCACAAAAAAATTCAGTTAGCCAATAATGTTCTGTAATAACCCAATGTTCCCAATTTAGTCTCCTTTAATATGTCAGCCATGAATAATATTCTTTTGGAGTTAAGAACACATCAAGTACAGATTCCAGACAACCTCTAAGTACACTATATATAATGCTTAAGAAGCTTTCCAACCTGGAAAAATTAGATTAAGAAACCGTTTTAGGAAATGGATGCTAGTCAACTAAGATGAAGATAAATTAATGCCATACCAAGTCAAAGGGCTAAATCTGCCAACTTTAATATATAAACAAGAAAGGCAGCTGGCTAACTTAGCAGAATCTAGGTCTATATTCTAGCTCTTCTTTAGGTTTTCCAGTTTTAAAATTAGGTCCTTATTTATAATACCTCAGATATTAAAGACTTTTTTTATGGCAATTCAATGTGGCTAAAACTTTACTATGTCATGATTTTTTTATGTGTATGTAAACAGATAGGCAAAAGTAGATTTACAATTGTTCATATGGAAAATAATAATAAATAATGCAAGAATAAACTTTCTCATCTCACAACTGTAAATGTACTCCTCCCCTCCCTTTTTCAGGTGAGAGGATTGGAGATAGTGAAACAGATTCCTGCATATGCCCCAACCAGGATCCACCCTGCAAACCCACCTGGGGCCAATGCTTGAGTATCAAAGCTATTTTTAGCACCTAAGGCTGTCACGCTCCAACAGAGATATCTTCAGAGCTTGGGATCACACTTGAATCAATCAAGCCACTGGCTATGGGTGAAAAAGAGAGAAAGAAAGGGGAGAGGGAGGGAGGTAGAAGCAGATGTGTAGGAAAATGGCTAGAGATTGGAATGCTGGCCTGAAACAAGTCTTATGTGTGGACTTTGGAATGCCAAGTCCTGCCGGGGTAGTACACCACCCGGGCTATCATTGATAAGATTGTTTACTGGAAAGTTCTGAACCTTATAGCCATTTCCCGCATACCTGCAAGGTTTTAGTTAATCATCCTTCTCTATCTTGAGCTTATGCTCTGCTAATTTCCTTGATGATTAAAGAAACAAATACAATGAGGGTGCAGAGATCTGGGCTCTCAGTCCTAGAAGCTGGGAGTCCACCATACCTATCTTTTTTTCATGCTGTGTGTTTTTTCTAAGTACTGCAGTGCCCTCCTCTCATGCATACCCATTGCCAAGCTGGTCTCTGCACAGATGGTCACTTCTCCTGTGTGCCGTGACCAGGAATAGACCTGGGACATCCATACACTAGGCCAATACTCTATTCACTGAGCCACCAGCCAGCCCTTCCCTGCCCCCATATTTAGAGCTTGAAAAATTCTAGGTGTTGAAAAATTCTGGCTGCATATCAAAATTACCTAAGGGAATATTTTTTAAATGCCCAAGGGACTTTTCTAACTCCTGGCATCACAGATTAAAGAGACCACAAGTTTTCTCCTCCAAAAAACAACTATAAAGATGGACAAAAGAGTCAAAAAAATCATTTCAGTGCTCTGGAAATCAACCAAAGACATATAACAAACTGAAAAATGTTTATTCATGAAAACTACTGTACTTTGGGTAAGAATAACATAAGTCGCCCTGGCCAGTCGGTTCTGTGGATAGAGTGTCAGCCCAGTGTATGGATGTCCTGGGTTCGATCCCTGGTCAGGGTACACATGAGAAGCGACCATCTGTTTCTCTCTCCTTCCCTCTCCCACTTCTCTCTCTCTCTTCTCCTCTCACAGCTAGTGGCTCAACTGGTTTCAGCATTGGCCCCAGGCACTGAAGATAGATTGGTTGTCCAAGTATCAGCCTCACGTGTGGAGGATAGCTAGGTTGAGCCAAGCATCAGCCCCAGATGGGGGTTGTTGGGTGAATCCCTGTCAGGGCACATACAGGAATCTATCTCCACTACTCTCACTTTAAAAAAAATAAAAGAAGAAGAAGAGCATAAGTCTGTAATTTTCATGCCAGGACCAGCCTTCATCCCTCTCCAGCTTTATCACTTCACAAGTTCAAAAAGATGGAAGCAGACCTTGGAACCAGCAGACTCACTGCCATGCCAAGAGGGGGGATTCATTTGATTTGGAGTATTGTTGGTCAGAATGGCAAACTCAGAGACAAATGAACAGGGAGGGCCCGTGGCTCTGCTAGCCTGATGTTACTGCCCTATTTGGGGCAATCAATGGACTGGTAGATCAGCCAGAGACATCCAGGGAGTTCCAGGAGTGAGACAGCTTTAGGAGGCTTAAAAAGCTCTTCATATATCCCAGGTTGACTAGAGGGTAGGAGCTTGCAGAGATCACAGTGGGCCCAAGCCACCCACACATGCCTGGCTGATGAACTAATGTGTACACATAGAGGAATCGATATAGAGGCCAGAGGAAAGTAAAGCTGGGGCAGATCTGAAAACAGCCTGAAATATGACTGTCCTCACAGTCTCCATGAACCCATCAGCACAGAAGGAAGCATTTCTGGCTCAAGTGTCAGACTATAACCTCTGACCACTATGCTATGCAGAAATAGGGGCAACCCCCTCTAGAAAACTAGGCTTAAAAATAAAAATAAATCTGCCCTGGCCAGTTAGCTCAGTCGGTTAGAGTATTGTCCCAAAAGGACAAGATTGTGGGTTCAATCCCTGGTCAGGGCACATACGGGAAGTAATCAATGAAGAAGGCATGACTGACTGGAACAAAAAATGAATACTCTCCTTCCCCTTCCTCTCTCTCTCCCTTCCTCTCTCTGTCTCTCTAAAAATCAATCAATTAAAGAAAAAAAAACTAAGCCCTAGCCGGATAGCTCTATTGGCTGGAATGTTGTTCCAAAGCGCAGAAGTTGCCAATTCAATCCCCAGTCAGGGCACATACAGGACAGTTCAATGTTCCTGTCTCTCTGTCTCTCTTTCCTGCCTCTCTCTAAAAAATACATATAAATAAATAATTAAAAATAAAAATAAATCAAAACAGAAGAGTCAAGACATCAGCAGTCATATACTGTGGAAGACAGAGACTGTGGAGATTTAGTCCAGTCACGTTGCTGAACAAATAAGCAAAATCACTAACACCCACAGGGATAAAAAGTAAAAACTTAAGAGTTGCATCAGTACATTATCTAAAATGTAGTCAACAAAACTTTAAAAGACATGAAAAGAAAGAAGAAAGTGTGGCCCTGGCCAGTTGGCTCAGTGGATAGAGAGTTGGCCTGGCATATGACGTTCATGTTCAATCCCTGGTCAGGGCACACATGAGAAGTAACCATCTGCTTCTCTCTCCCCGCCTCTCCCCCTTCTGGTTCCAGTGTTGGCTCTGGGTACTGAGGATAGCTGAAGAGGTTCAACAGATTTGTGATGGCAAAGAATCAGTGAACTTGAAGTTAGATCAACAGAAATTATCCAATCTGAAGAACAGAGAGAAAAAAGATTGAAATAACTAAAGAAAGCTGCACAGTGTGCACTATACACAGAAAGAGGGGAGTAAGAAAAAGTGATAGAAAAGCATATGGAAAAAGTAATAGCTTTCCACAAACTAGGAATAGAGGGGAACTTCCTCAACTTGAGAAAGAACATCTACAAAAATTCTAAAACTAACATTGCACTTACTAGTGAGAAACTAAATGCTTTCCCACTAAGACCAAGAGCAAAGCAAGGATGTTTGCTCTCACCATTCCAATTAAACAGCATACTGATACAGGTTGGAAAGAAAGAAATAAAACTCTCTTTGCTCACAGAGAACATAATTGTCTATGTAGAAAATACCAAAGGACAACAAAAAAACTGGAACTCACAGCAATTATAGCAAGGATTTAACACACAAGATTAATAATGTACAAAAATCAATGGCTTCCTTATATACAAGCAATAAAGATCTGGGACTTGAAATATACAGTATCATTTACATTAGCAGCCACCAAAATTAAATACTTAGGTATAAGTCTAACAAAATATGTAGAGGATTTATATGCAGAACTACAAAATTCTGCTGAAATAAAAAAAGATCTAAATAAATAGATATTTCATACCACTTCTTACCAATTTAACCTAAATATTAAGATGTCCATTCTTCACAACTTAGAAAGAAAAATCAGTAACACCAAGTTAGTTCTTTGTAAAGAAATCTTCCCAAAGAAAAATAAAATCCCAGTTTCAAATGGTAGTGAATGCTTGGTTGATTCAACATGAGAAATCAATTAATATGCCATATTAATATAATAACGAAAAAAACCCATGATTTTCAATAATACATTAAAAGCATTTGACAAAATCCAAAACTCATTTATGATTAAGAAAAAAGATAAACTCACACTACACTTAATGGGGAAAAGGCAAGGATGTACACTTGTCACTTTTACTCAACATTACACTGGACTTTCTAGTCAGTCAAATAAAGAAAAGGGGGAAAGGAGAGTGGGAGAGAGAGAAAGAGGAATATAAAAATACATTTCTGAAGTTTCTGAAGGGGTAAGAGGAGCAGGTAATATATCCAGAATATAGGATTCATCTTAATAGCCATACTGGCTACTCAAGAACACAGTAAAGTCATATCTTAAAAATTCAGAGGAAATATATGTAATTTTCAACTTAAAATTCTTTACCCAGCCATCAATTAAGTGTGAAATTAGAATTTTAAAATATTCAAACACATGCCTATTCAGGAAACTCCAGAAGAATGTGCTACAGCAATTATATTTTAGCTCAAAAGTAAGATATATTTACTCAGTCTCAATTATGAAAACTGTGATGTTTTAAATATTGAAAAAAAGGGAAAAAGGAATAAGAACTAAATTTTCGCCTAGTGTTGAGCATGTACAAGGTACTGCTCTACTAGACTATATAATGGGAGAACATAGATGATGTCTGAAATTGAAAAAATCAAGAAGTAGTAGTATATCTATAATATATATAATTTATAAATATGAAAACACCAAAAAGAACTGCCAAAAGAACTGACTATAGCTTCTTCTGGAGAATAAGTCTGGGGGAGTACAGAGAGGTGCAGTGGGATACAATTCTTTCAATATAAACTTTCACTGTAATCAGATTTTTATTTATTTATTTATTTATTTTTAATTCAGTGAGAGGAGGGGAGGCAGAGACAGACTCCCACATGCACCCCAACCAGGATCTACCCAGCAAGCCCACTAGAGGGTGATGCTCCATCCATCTGGGCCCTTGCTCCATTGCAACCAGAGCCATTTTTTAGCACTTGCAGCAGAGGCCATGGAGCCATCCTCAGCCCCTGGGGCCAACTCGCTCTAATCGAGCCTTGGCTGTACAGGAGGAGGAGTGAGAGAGAAAGAGAGACAGAGAGAGAGAGAGAAAACAGGGAAAGGGGGAGAGGTGGAGAAGCAGATGGGCACTTCTCCTGTGTGCCCTGACCAGGAATTAAACCCAGGACATCCACAAACTGGGCCAATGATCTACTGCTGAGCCAACCGTCAAGGGCTTTAATCAGATTTTTTAAAACCATGAGTATATTTTACTTTAGAAATTTTGCTTGATTAAATCATCTTATGCTTGTCTAAGATTTTCTTCCTTTTTTTTTTTTTTTGCATTTAGTAGGTCCCTACTCCCTTTTTTTGCCCCTTGAACTCTTCACCCCAAATCAGGCCCTCCATTATAGGCAGTTTTTGTTCCATTTAGCATAATATAATTCACAGGTCATCACGATATTTCCCTGAGGAGGGGAGAGGAGGGAAAGAGAAGAAAGAAAAAAGGGGGAAATAATAAATTATTACTGTTTTTTTTGTGGGGTGTTTTACCTTTTTTTTTTTTTTCTTTTTACTCTTTATTGATTCTAATTAGTGCTATCAACAAGACCACCCTCAGATGCCAATAAGAAAGAGGAAATCGAATATTATGGATACAAAAGAAAGAGAGGTAACACAAATAGATGTGGAAAAATCTATGGAGAAAAGACAACATATTGGAAGCCTTGGAGCTAAATGACAGAGAATTTAAAATAGAAATCTTAAAAATACTCAGAGATATACAAGAAAACACAGAAAGGCAATTTAGGGAGATCAGAAAACAACTCAATGAACACAAAGAATATATTACCAAGGAAATTAACTATAAAAACAAATCAAACACAAATGAAAAACTCAATTCACGAGCTGAAAAACGAGGTAACAAGCTTAGCTAACAGAACAGCCCAGATAGAAGATAGGATTAGTGAAATAGAAGACAAACAACTTGAGGCACAACAGAGAGAAGAAGAAAGAGACTCAAAAATAATAAAAAACGAGAAAGCCCTACAGGAATTGTCTGACTCCATCAGAAAGAATAACATAAGAATAATAGGTATATCAGAGGGAGAAGAGAAAGAAAATGGAATGGAGAATATACTCAAACAAATAATAGACGAGAACTTCCCAAGCCTGTGGAAAGAACTAAGCCTCAAATTCAAGAAGCAAACAGAACACCAAGTTTTCTTAACCCCAACAAACCCACTCCAAGGCACATCATAATAAAGATGACACAAACCAATGACAAAGAAAAAATTCTCAAGGCAGCCAGGGAAAAGAAGAGTACAACATCTAAAGGAAGGCCTATTAGATTATCATCAGATTTCTCAGCAGAAACTCTACAAGCTAGAAAAGAGTGGACCCCAATATTTAAAGCCCTGAAAGAGAGGAACTTTCAGCCAAGAATACTATACCCATCAAAGCTATCCTTCAAGTACGAAGGAGATATAAAAACATTCACAAATACAGAAAAGATGAGAGAATTTATCAGCAGAAAGCCCCCACTCCAGGAAATACTAAAGAAGGTTTTCCAACCAGATTCAAAGAACAAAAGAAAACAACACCACAAGTAACAGCTCCACCAAGAACACAATAAAACCAAACTTAAACTGTGACAACAAAGGAAAAAAAGGGGGGAGAGGATGGAGGTTAACAGTAGCAAAGGACGATGAAGTGCAGAAATACTCATAAGATAGGGTACTACAATGAATATGGTAGGTACCCTTTTCATTACTTAATGGTAACCACCCTTGAAAACACCACCACAAAAACACTTGATTAAAAAAGGTAGCAACAGAGGAAAGAAGTATGGAACACAAACAAACAAAAACAAATGATAGAAAAACAAAAGAGAAGAATCAAACAAGATACAAAACTAACAGAAAGCAATTTATAAAATGGCAGTAGGGAACCCACAAGTGTCAATAATTACACTAAATGTAAATGGATTAAACTTACCAATAAAAAGACACAGAGTAGCAGAATGGATTAAAAAAGAAAATCCAACTATATGCTGCCTACAAGAAACACATCTAAGCAACAAGGATAAAAACAAATTCAAAGTGAAAGGCTGGAAAACAATACTCCAAGCAAACAACACCCAAAAAAAAGCAGGTGTAGCAATACTCATATCTAATAATGCTGACTACAAGACAGAAAAAGTACTGAGACAAAAATGGTCATTTCATGATTAAGGGGAAGTTGAATCAAGAAGACATAACAATCCTTAATATATATGCACCAAACCAAGGAGCACCAAAATATATAAGACAGCTACTTATTGACCTTAAAACAAAAACTGACAAAAATACAATCATACTTGGAGACCTCAATACACCGCTGACGGCTCTAGATCGGTCATCCAAACAGAGAATCAATAAAGATATAGTGGCCTTAAACAAAATACTAGAACACCTGGATATGATAGACATCTACAGGACACTTCATCCCAAAGCGACAGAGTATACATTTTTCTCTAGTGTACATGGAACATTCTCAAGAATTGACCATATGTTGGGCCACAAAGATAATATCAGCAAATTTAGAAAAATTGAAATTGTACCAAGCATATTTTCTGATCATAAAACCTTAAAACTAGAATTCAACTGCAAAAAAGAGGGGGGAAAACCCACAAAAATGTGTAAACTAAACAACATACTTCTAAAAAATGAATGGGTCAAAGAAGAAATAAGCGCAGAGATCAAAAGATATATACAGACAAATGAAAATGAAAATACGACATATCAGAATCTCTGGGATGCAGCAAAAGCAGTAATAAGAGGAAAGTTCATATCACTTCAGGCCTATATGAACAAACAAGAGAGAGCCGAAGTAAACCACTTAACTTCACACCTTAAGGAACTAGAAAAAGAAGAACAAAGACAACCCAAAACCAGCCGAAGAAAGGAGATAATAAAAATCAGAACAGAAATAAATGAAATAGAGAACAGAAAAACTATAGAAAAAATCAATAAAACAAGGAGCTGGTTCTTTGAAAAGATCAACAAAATTGACAAACCCTTGGCAAGACTTACCAAGGAAAAAAGACACAGGACTCAAATAAATAAAATCCAAAATGAAAGAGGAGAGATCACCACAGACATCATAGATATACAAAGAATTATTGTAGAATACTATGAAAAATTATATGCCACCAAATACAACAATCTAGAAGAAATGGATAAATTCCTAGAACAATACAACCTTCCTAGACTGAGTCATGAAGAAGCGGAAAGCCTAAACAGACCAATCAGCAGGGAGGAAATAGAAAAAACTATTAAAAACCTCCCCAAAAATAAAAGTCCAGGCCCAGACGGTTATACTAGTGAATTCTATCAAACATTCAAAGAAGACTTGGTTCCTATTCTACTCAAAGTCTTCCAAAAAATTGAAGAAGAAGCAATACTTCCAAACACATTTTATGAGGCCAACATAACCCTCATACCAAAACCTGGCAAAGATGGCACAAAGAAAGAAAACTACAGACCAATATCTCTAATGAATACAGATGCTAAAATACTAAACAAAATACTGGCAAACCGAATACAACAACATATTAAAAAAATAATACAACATGATCAAGTGGGATTCATCCCAGAATCTCAAGGATGGTTCAACATACGCAAAACGGTTAACGTAATACACCAACAACATACGCAAAACGGTTAACGTAATATACCATATCAACAAAACAAAGAACAAAAACCACATGATCTTATCAATAGATGCAGAAAAGGCTTTTGATAAAATACAACACAATTTTATGTTTAAGACTCTCAACAAAATGGGTACAGAAGGAAAATATCTCAACATGATAAAGGCCATATATGATAAACCATCAGCCAACATCATATTAAACGGCATAAAACTGAGGACTTTCTACCTTAAATCAGGAACAAGACAGGGTTGTCCACTCTCTCCACTCTTATTTAACATGGTGCTAGAAGTTCTGGCCAGAGCAATCAGACAAGACAAAGAAATAAAAGGCATCCATATCGGAAAAGAAGAAGTAAAGGTATCACTTTTTGCTGATCCTATACATCGAAAACCCGAAGGACTCCACAAAAAGATTATTAGAAACAATAAACCAATACAGTAAGGTAGCAGGATACAAAATTAACATACAAAAGTCCATAGCCTTTCTATATGCCAACAATGAAATATTAGAAAACGAACTAAAAAAAATAATCCCCTTCACGATTGCAACAAAAAAAATAAAATACCTAGGAATAAACATAACAAAGAATGTAAAGGACCTATATAACGAAAACTACAAGGCATTATTAAGAGAAATAGAAAAAGACACAATGAGATGGAAAAATATTCCTTGTTCTTGGATAGGAAGAATAAATATAATTAAAATGGCCATATTACCCAAAGCAATATATAAATTTAATGCAATTCCCATCAAAATTCCTATGAGGTTTTTTAAAGAAATGGAACAAAAAATCATCAGATTTATATGGAACTATAAAAAACCCCGAATAGCCAAAACAATCCTAAGGAAAAAGAATGAAGCTGGGGGCATTACAATACCTGACTTTAAACTATATTATAGGGCCACGATAATCAAAACAGCATGGTATTGGCAGAAAAATAGACACTCAGACCAATGGAAAAGAATAGAAAGCCCAGAAATAAAACCACATATATATGGTCAAATAATCTTTGATAAAGGGGCCAACAACACACAATGGAGAAAAGAAAGCCTCTTCAACAAATGGTGTTGGGAAAACTGGAAAGCCACATGCAAAAGAATGAAACTCGACTACAGCCTGTCCCCGTGTACTAAAATTAATTCAAAATGGATCAAAGACCTAAATATAAGACCTGAAACAATAAAGTACACAGAAGAAGACATAGGTACTAAAATCATGGACCTGGGTTTTAAAGAACATTTTATGAACTTGACTCCAATGGCAAGAGAAGTGAAGGCAAAGATAAATGAATGGGACTACATCAGAATAAAAAGTTTTTGCTCAGCAAGAGAAACTGATATCAAAATAAACAGACAGCCAACTAAATGGGAAATGATATTTTCAAACAACAGCTCAGATAAGGGCCTAATATCCAAAATTTACAAAGAACTCATAAAACTCAACAACAAACAAACAAACAATCCAATAAAAAAATGGGAAGAGGACATGAACAGACACTTCTCCCAGGAAGAAATACAAATGGCCAACAGATATATGAAAAGATGCTCAGCTTCATTAGTTATTAGAGAAATGCAAATCAAAACTACAATGAGATACCACCTCACCCCTGTTAGATTAGCTATTATCAACAAGACGGGTAATAGCAAATGTTGGAGAGGCTGCGGAGAAAATGAAACTCTCACCCACTGTTGGTGGGACTGTAAAGTAGTACAACCATTATGGAGGAAAGTTGGTGGTTCCTCAAAAAACTGCAAATAGAACTACCTTATGACCCAGCAATCCCTCTACTGGGTATATACCCCAAAACCTCAGAAACATTGATACGTAAAGACACATGTAGCCCCATGTTCATTGCAGCACTGTTCACAGTGGCCAAGACATGGAAACAACCAAAAAGCCCTTCAATAGAAGACTGGATAAAGAAGATGTGGCACATATACACTATGGAATACTACTCAGCCATAAGAAATGATGACATCAGATCATTTACAGCAAAATGGTGGGATCCTGATAACATTATACGGAGTGAAATAAGTAAATCAGAAAAAAAACAAGAACTACATGATTCCATACATTGGTGGAATATAAAAACGAGACTAAGAGACATGGACAAGAGTGTGGTGGTTACCAGGGGTGGGGGGAGGGAGGACATGGGAGGGAGGGAGGGAGAGAGTTAGGGGGAGGGGGAGGGGCACAGAGAACTAGATAGAGGGAGGCGGAGGACAATCTGACTTTGGGCGAGGGGTATGCAACATAATTTAATGACAAAATAACCTAGACATGTTTTCTTTGAATATATGTACCCTGATTTATTAATGTCATCCCATTATCATTAATAAAAATTTATTTAAAAAAAAAAAAAAAGAAATTTTGCTTGATTTAAAAGCACACAACATATACATAAATAGCAATAATCTGGCTTTAACCAAATGACCTAGGAATCAAAATCAGATGATCCATTCTGCTTAGTAGGGATACTGAAAGAAACACGAGGAAGTTATGATAGCAGAACCTGGGGGAACTGAGTGTGCTGGGAATAACAGTGACCAGGTACTAGGACGCCACAGCCTGGGAGATACTGATTGGAGGCCGAGGGTACGTCTGTGCTGAATACCAGTTCTTGGCCAGGATGGTGAACAGGTGACACACTGGCAGGAAAGTGCCATGAAGAGTAAAAGGAACAGTTAAGAGATCATGGGAGTGCTGAGGCATTTAGGCTAGAATCTACGAACAGGTAAGGCTGTGGCAACAAGGGTTAGGGGAGAAACATCTGCAAGAGTAAAGGCCAACAATTCTGAGTTAATATTAAGTATCTAGGACAGTGATAACTTAGAAGACAAAGGTGAGCTAGATACTAGAGACTACTGAAATGTGAGGATAAGAAACTTAAGAGTTGCACATAAAATTGGTCTGTCCTCATCCTCACCTCTCAATAGCCTTCCACATAATTGACCAGTTTTCTCTTTGAAACACTTCCCTCAATTGATATGTTTGGGATCACAATTTCCTAATAGTCTTCCTACTTCACTAATTGCTTCTCCTCCTCTACTTGACCCCAATGACAGAATGTGACAAGGCTTAATTCTCTAAGTTACCTCATCTACTCCCATGACTAAGTTTTGCCTATGTCAATAATATCAAATTTTGTATCTCTAGCCTAAGCATCTCAAATGATTACAGAGCTCTTGATGCCCATACTCTGTATACTCCTTATCTCTTACTGTGCTTTACCCACACTGACTTCATCATGTTCCTTTAACATGCTAAGCTCATTCTTATTTCACGACTTTAATTCTTGCTATTTCTACTATTGGGACTTCTCTTTATTCCTCTGGTTTCTTATTATTTAGGCCTCAATTTAAGTGTCACCTCCTAAGAAAGGCCTTCTTTCACTATCTATATCAAAATAGTCCTCATTTCCACCTCCATCATTCTACATCATGTTGGCTTGGTTTATTACTGTCAATATTCATTGTTATCTGAAATAATCTAGTCTGTTCATAGTTACTAATCTATTATTGTGTAATACCCCCTTCTCCCTTTAGCATCTCTATAAATAAGCTCTATGACAGCAAGAATGTCAAATATCTTGTTTACCACGATATAGTCTAGTGGAACAGTACCTTGTACAGGCTTAACACTAGGCAAATAAATAAAGAGTGAGTTATACAGAGAAAAGAAGCAATACGAAGCAAGTTACTTATAGCTCAAAGAATACTGTGCCAGTTAACCACTAATATTCTATGACTAGGACAGTAAATTTCCCTCAAGATCTAATTCATTATAGCTGTAGTTTAAGCACAAGACTAGTAAAGGTATTGTTCAATTACCCACTATAGTTTACTTCTAGACAGAAGAAGCACATTAACTTCTAGACAGAAGAGGCACAATTCATATGCAGGAAAAACTTCCCTTAAGGAAGGTACAGTGGAGTGTCCTATTTTTACTTCATCTTTAATCTTAGTTTTCTGATATGGAAACCCAAATTATCTTTACTCTCTTACATCCAATCTTTTCAGAAAGGGCAAAGCTCATTTACCTTTAAGAGGGTTGTTCTAGATAGGATTACTAAGATCTTCTAGGTCTTAATTGAGACACTAAAAGGTAACTTCCTTTCATTACTACTTCAGCAAAAGCTTACCAGCACTTCAGAAAACATTCTGCCTCTCCTGTTTATGCTTCCTTCTTCAAACATTAATTGCTGCTCTGTGCTTATTTCCCGTGTTTGTGAATGCCCTGGATCACGCACTCTCTCAGGTACACAAGTTCACAATGATGTTTCTAAATCGCTGAGAGCTTGGTTTCCCAGCACAACTGAATGAGCTGTTCTGTTCTACCCAAATATAGCCCATCATTTTCTACCACTGTCCTTTCACTTCACATCATTAACAGTACTGACTTCTGCTTAAGACCGTTCCACCTTACAACTGCTATCCCAGCATAATAGCACTCCCTTTAAACCAGCAGTTCTCAACCTGTGGGTCGCCTTGTGTTTTGGTTCTTCGACACCCCCTCCCCCCGGGGTCGCGACCCACAGGTTGAGAACCACTACTTTAAACTCTTAAGTGCCTCAGTTTGGACAATAAATATTGTAGAGAAAATAATGTCTACTAACAATATTGTTTATAGTCACATAACTGATATGTGACTATGGAATAGTCTAAACTTAATGAAAATCAACGAACAATAAAATTCCTATTACTAGATACCAAGAACTAAGTGTACCCAAACACTGAAAATGACCACAATATGGATATTGAAGAGACAGATAACAAGAAAGAAAAGTTATCCAGATGATTTAGAAAAACTTGGACCAGAATCTTGCCAGGAACTGGAGAACAGAATGGTGTAAAATGGTCACAGAGAGCCTGACCTGTGGTGGCGCAGTGCATAAAATGTCGACCTGGAATGCTGAAGTTGTGGGTTAGAAACCTTGGCTAGCCTGGTCAAGGCACATATGGGAGTTGATGCTTCCTCCTCCTCCCTCTGTTTTATCTCTTCCTCCCTCTCTCCTCTCTCTCTAATAAAAATGAATAAATAAAATCTAAAAAAATAAAAATTAAAAAATGGCCACAGAGTAACATCAGCAAAAATGGTAGAGTAGGGCCCTCCTGTGTATGTCCTTCCACAGAAACACTAAAATGATATCAGAAAAAAAATTAAGAAGTATTATTTTCTTCTTCTTCTTTTTTTTTTTTTTTGTGAGACAGGAAGGGAAATGAGAAGCATCATCTCGTAGTTTCATCACTTTAGCTGTTCATTGATTGCTTTTTCATATGTGCCTTGACCACGAGCTCCAGTTGAGCCAGTGACCCCTTGCTCAAGCCAGTGACCATGGGGTCAAGTCTATACTTGCTCAAGCCAGCAACACTGTGCTGAAGCTGGTGAACCTTCGCTCAGCCAGATAAGCCTGTGCTCAAGCAGCAACCTTGGAGTTTCGAACCTGGGTCCTCAGCATCACAGGTTGACATTTTTATCCACTGCGCCACCAGGCAGGCATGATGTATTATCTTAAAGAACACTTGCATAATACTATTATATATATCATAATGCAATTTGTGTAAATATTTTATAACACACAAAATTATATATAGATACAAATATATCCATATAATCTATATATAACATAAATCAATGATAAAAAAAATGGACTTGAGAAATACACAAACATGATGTAGATTGCCTCAGTTAGCATTGGGGAATAAAGGTGAAAAATAGGTGTGAGATTTCAGGTAGATCTGCCATGCATTACTTATTTAAAATGAAAGAGTAAAAGTAAATATAAAAAGATAGGAGGGATGCTTCTTTATTTGACTATATTTTTCTGTATATTTAAAAAAATTTTAAAAAGGGTTTGAGGGGAAGACATGGTCTCTGTCCTTAAGAAGTTCATTGTCTAGACTCAATCCTAGGTCATTTTAGCTGGCTGCTAGCATTCACTACTTCTTTTTATAAATATTCATGCTCACAGAGTACCAAATAATATCTGTCCCCAAATGTCAAGCTCTGTAATTTGCAGTATACACCTGCTTGTCCTTTAAAAAAAAAATAACAATAATCCTGTTTGCCTACATTTGTCTCCTAGCACTTCTCCTAATCTTTAAAATTCTTCAATGATCATTAACAGTAAAGAGGCAAAAAAAAAAAAGAAAAGAAAAGAAACAAGCCTTAAGAGAGCAGGCCGTGGCCGGTTGGCTCACTGGTAGAGTGTCAGCCTGGCGTGCAGGAGTCCTGGGTTCGATTTCCAGCCAGGGCACACAGGAGAAGCGCCCATCTGCTTCTCTACCCCTCCCCCTCTCCTTCCTCTCTGTCTCTCTCTTCCCCTCCTGCAGCCAAGGCTCCATTGGAGCAGAGTTGGCCCGGGCGCTGAGGATGGCTCTATGGTCTCTGCCTCAGGCGCTAGAATGGCTCTGGTTGCAACAGAGCAACGCCCCAGATGGGCAGAGCATCGCCCCCTGGTGGGCATGCCAGGTGGATCCCAGTCAGGCACATGTGGGAGTCTGTCTGACTGCCTCCCCGTTTCCAACTTCAGAAAAATACAAAAAAAAAAAGAGCTAAAAGTGACTTTTCCAAAATCAAAGAGTAAAGCTACAAGAGAACCAATGCCCCTAGACTCTTATTTCTCCCTATTATTCCTTAGGAAAAGAAACCATGAACAATATGGTAAGAGTTTAACAACCTCTACACCCACCCTGCCTCTCATCTCTGAAATCTTACTATTCCAGAGCAAGGCAGGCCATTTGTAATCTCTAGAGTTCTTTCTGGATCTGCTCTATGGCTTAATTCTTCAAATATTTAAAAATATGTTAGAAATAAAAAAATTCCACACATTCATCATGATAGGCCTGGATCTCAATATGACTCACTCACAGAAAATGGTTTTAAAGTGATTTAAAGTTTAATAACGCAAAGCTACATTTTCTAACCACTTATACATTTTCACCAGCTGCCTTAGGTTTACCTTAATCAACTCAGTTATAGACCAAAATATGTAAGTCAAGCCTATAACATCTTCCTCTATAATTTATTCAATATTAAGGTTATTTCATGAGCCCAATTGGTAATAGCCTGCTTTTCAGGACCACAATAAAAGGGAAACTAAATCTGATAGCACCATTGATAATATGTTTTATTTTCATCAAAAGCCAACAGATTTATGTTTGCTCCTCTACATCAAAACCATAAACCTGAATTCCTAAAGTCTAATATTCTGTGTAATTTTTCCGGGGGGGGGGGGGGGGGAAGAAAAGTTATATCCATCCTAAACTATGGCACACATATTGCTAGGAAGACACTTTAATGGTTGTACTCAGTTAACAACAACAACAAAAAAATCCACCATCATCACTCAAGTTAACTCACTCTTCTTCTAGAAATGCCAGGAACCAGTAATACAGACACTCCCATTAAAAACAATCTTACAGTACACAACAGTTATTTGCATGACTTAAGTATCCTTTAGTAAATGGCAGGGAAAACTAACTTTTTACCTTAAAAACACCCAAGTTAAACTGGATTTTTGCTAATTTCTTAAAAATTGAAACTTGATACTTTTTTAAAAAATTTCAACATATACAAATAAAGCTAGATGATTAAATACTATCAAAGAAAATGCTGTTTTAGAAAAAAAGCACATGAGAAAATCAAATTAGGTCAGAGATTTTCAACCCTATTTATCTCATGGCACCCATAAACAAATTACTAAAATTCTGCATCCACCAAAAAATCTATTTTTTGCCAATCTGACAAAATAAAAGTATAATTTTGATTCAATCACACCAGATGGCTATTATTGTGTTGGCTGTTGTCATTTTTTAATTTGACGGCTAGATCTAAGGGAAAAAAGGTCAGTGTCCCTGACTCAATAGGTATTGTGTGATTTTATTATTATTATCATTATTGATTTTAGACAAAGAGGGAGGGAGGGAGGGACAGAGGAGGAAGGGAGGGAAACATCAATCTGTTTCTGTATGTGCTCTGACTGGGGTAGAACTGAAACTGTCTGCATATTGGGACAATACTTTAACCAACTGAGCTATCCAACCAGGGCCAGGTATTGGATGTTTTAAAAATCCTGCAGCACACCAGTTGAAAATTGCTGCATTAAATGACCAACTATAAAGTTCCTCCTCTATTGAGACCCCATTAGATAACACCACTCTACTGCACAAGGAAAAGTAGCCAGTCTAGTTCTAAAATCTGTTCCATGTAGTACATGCAATGGCATCAATACACCTGCACTCAGATTCTATATTCTATCATTCTTCAGACATATAATAGAGTGACATTAAGTAAGTTACTAATTGCCAGAGTATCTTCATGTCAAATAGGGATTTAATACTTCCCTGGAGCTATTGTGAAGACTATAGACTATATGAGACCATGGATGCAAAGATACTCAACAAATGCTATTCTTCATTGTTCCCAAATCCAAGTTTATACTTGCATAAAACCCCAAACTATGCTTATTTTCATTTTGAAACCATAGCTTTATATCTCCTGGAATGGCAGCAGTATAGCAGTAACAGACGTTTAACCAATCTTACTATTTCTATGAAAAATTATGTGTAAATAAATAGGATCTTACCACTGATTAAAAGTCAAAATGGGAAAAAACAGCGATGAATAAAATATCTGGGGAGGCTATATATGGAATCTTTAATAAAGAAAACCAGAAACAAACTCATAAGAGGGCTGGATTATAAAGACAAGGAATTAAGAAGTACAAATTGGTAATTACAAAAACAGTTACAGGGATGTGAGTACAGCATCGGGAATACAGTCAATAATACTGTAACAATCACGTATGGTGCCAGGAGGGTACTAGACTTATTGGCAGGGAGGATCATCACTTCCTAAGTTATATAAATGTCTAACCACTATGAAACTAATATAATATAATATATAAATGTCTAACCACACCTGAAACTAATATAATATTGAATGTCAACTGTAATTAAAAAATAATTAATAAAAAATGATAAAAGAATGTTAAAAAGATTTGGGAGAATGTTGCAAAGTTATAAAAGAGACAATTTGAGATAAATGAAAATTATGAGGTGCAACAAAAATAAGAAACTTTACATCTTAAGTCTCAAAGTTCAAGATTTTAAGCTTAACCTCACGTGAACAACCATGCAAAATTCGGAAAACAACATTTGACTACACAATTATAAGACTAAATGCATAAAGAACTGTTCACAAATAGTGTATCCTAGTAATCTATTTTTCACTTGGGTATGGATTACCAATTCTGAAACTACTGCATGTACGGAGACTGAGCAAATAAGTACTGTAATTATATCAGGATACCAATAGACATGTTTTTTACTGTTGGAGAAAAAAGTTACAAATAAGGAAAAGCAGATACTAGAATGAGTACTGTAATATTGGATTGAAAATCAGAAGGATCAACATAAACTCATAAGTGGGTTTTTAAAAATCTGTACAGAAATAAACAGAAATGGATACAGATGTGCATGTATACACACATATATGTCCTTGTAATGCCCACTGAGGACCAGAATTGGTGATACCACAGTAGGAATGAGTACACCAAGATTTTACCCTGCAAAGGAACTACAGATTCCTTGGAAAAATTACTTCCAGGGTGGGGGCAAGAAAAATACAAGATGAACTTGGAGCATCTTACAGCACCAGAGAATTAAAAATTGTTCAAAAACTGAATGGGACTAGATAAAGGTGGTGGTTGCACAACATAATGAATGTACTATCACTAAATTGTTCATTTTAACGTGGTTCATTTTATGTTATGTGAATTTGAAAAATACTTTGGAAAAAAATGCTGGAGGAATGTTGAAGGCACAAGAGCCAACTTGAAGGAGCTGACAATGGCACCTTGTGAGACAATTTAAACAACAAAATAATTAATGAAAACAAAAGATTATATAACCCAGCTCTGGCCAGGTAGCTCAGTTGGTTATCGTCCCAATAAGCAAAGGATGCATGTTTGATCTCTGGTCAGGGTACATGCAGGAATCAACCAATGAATGCATAAATAAGTGAAACAACAAATCAACGTTTCTCTCTCTCCTCCCATCCTTCTTCTCTCTCTCAAATCAATAAATTAAAAACAATAAAAAAATTATAACCCACAGAACAAAATAAATATCCATGAGTTCATACTCATATAAAAAAATAAGAAATAATTGAGGGCGAAGAGACAGCCGTTCCTTTCAGCAGTTTCAATTAATAAGTATATTGAATAGAAGGAATAGTGGAAATAGAAAACTATATTTGGCAAATACAACAGTAATAACAGACACAGAAAAAAATCAATGGAGGTTAAAATTTGTGGGCAAAAGTATGGTGAGCACCCTGGCCAAACAGCTCAGTTGGTTAGAACATCATCCCAATACACCAAGGTTGTGGGTTTGATCCCCAGTCAGAGCACACACAAGAATCAACCAATGACTGCATAAATAACTGGAACAACTAATCAATGTTTCTCTTTCAAATCAATCTATCAATCAATCAGTCAATCAATAAAAATTTAAAGTATGGTAAGAAACAGAATATTTGCTTAGTTTTAATGTATAACAACTCCACAAAGTTAAAGATAGAAACTTTACAGGGGAAGCCAGGCAGAAACTTTAACCAAGTGATCCAAGTTAACATAACCCATAATGAGACACAAGGTCATTCCTGTGGCATTCTTGCCAAAAAGGCATTACCTCAATCTAATCATGAGAAATCATCAGACATACTCAAATTAAGGGACATTCTACAAACTAACTGGCCATATATTTTCGAAAGTGCCAAGGACATAAAAGATAAAGAAAAAATTGAAGGAATTCCCCACAATGGAGCAGACTGGGAAACATGACAACTAAATGCAACATGAGATCCTGGACTGTATCCTGGAACAGACGGTCATTTAGTAGAACAATTGGTGAAATTCAAATGAGGCTTGTATATCAGTTAATAGTATTGTGTAAAAGTCAATTTTTGTTCTAGAAAATTGTACTCTGTTATGTAAGTTGTTCATATTAGGAGTATAAGGGAATTCTATGGGCTATTTTTGCAAATTTATTGTAAATCTAAAATTTAAAAATAAAAAGTTTAAAGAACACATTTATTATTCTTCAGCTTACTGTTTAATTGACTTACAGTTTTTTTAGCTGTCTCCCTCCCTCCTCCACTAGAGGAGGGCTTTTTCTTTAATATATTTACTAATATAACCCAAACCTCTTAATAGTGCCTGACACACAGAAGGCACTCAACAGAAACTATTACAGACCCTAGGTAGTGTACTCCAAATCTTAGACTTACTATTAATTTTCCTTATATCCTGTTTGAAATGAGCTTTGCTTATTCCATAAAGAGAAACTAAAAAAAATCTAAAAGATTTTGTTCACTATGTTTG
Organism: Saccopteryx leptura; assembly: GCF_036850995.1. Classification (NCBI taxonomy): domain Eukaryota; kingdom Metazoa; phylum Chordata; class Mammalia; order Chiroptera; family Emballonuridae; genus Saccopteryx; species Saccopteryx leptura. Next base: position 220,590,297 of record NC_089505.1, on the reverse strand, counting down.
TTCACAAATAGTTTTAAACAAAATGCTTCATATAGTTTCTATATTTTTATAGCTAACAGGTTATGACATCTGGTCTTTTCACATACCTTCATGCACCAAGGCTCTACTTTAGGTGCAGTATGCTAAGAATACTAAGGACCCAACAGCCCTTCCTCTACCTAGCGAGACAGTGCTTCCCCACTAAGTCAGGTAGAGTCAAGAGAATCTCAGACTCACTCCCTTCATCCAGGGCTCAACTTCTAAAGTGGGGTTAACACTAAGAAAGAAGCCTGTCATTGTCTCTAACTCACCTCCAGAGCTCTGGCTCAGAAATGTTTTCTGGGGGTAAAGCAGACTATAAAAGAGATAGCTCCTAATCTGTTCCCAGAGGAACTAGCTTCATTTGCAAGAGCATGAAAGAGTTGAAACCTAAAGCCCTCTCAAAAACAATGGAGGCTGTAGACCAGGGGTCCCCAAACTACGGCCCCCAGGCCGCATGCGGCTCCCTGAGGCCATTTATCAGGCCCCCTCCGCACTTCTGGAAGGGGCACCTCTTTCATTGGTGGTCAGTGAGAGGAGCATAGTTCCCATTGAAATACTGGTCAGTTTGTTGATTTAAATTTACTTGTTCTTTATTTTAAATATTGTATTTGTTCCCGTTTTGTTTTTTTACTTTAAAATAAGATATGTGCAGTGTGCATAGGGATTTGTTCATAGTTTTTTTTATAGTCCGGCCCTCCAACGGTCTGAGGGACAGTGAACTGGCCCCCTGTGTAAAAAGTTTGGGGACCCCTGCTGTAGACAGAGGAACTGGGAGAATTGGAGAGACAATGAAAATATAGACTCGACTCTAAGTGGCTAGTTTGCAAGACAGAACCAAGAAAGTAACAGCTTTCCTGTGGTCAGAAATAACAAACACTGAACTCAGGAATAATTTCTTCAAAGGAACCATGATTAAATAAGATTAATCTGCAGAATTTATGCTCCAGTACACTGTTATAAACAAAAAATCAGCCAGCAATTAGTGTACTGACCACTGAAAGAGTGGGAGAGAACCCTACCAGGGACAACAGTCATCCCAGATGATCCCCAAACTGTGCCTCCTTAAAGAGCAACAACCTTGGGGGAAAGGCAGGGAGAGAAAGGAAGAACAGGATTTAACAAGTAACAATTTCAAAACAACCATTATAACTATGCTCACAGAACTAAAGAAAAGCTTCACTAAAGAAGAAAAGGGAGGTATGGCAATGTTGCATCAAATAAAATAAAGACTATCAATAAAGAGATAAATTTTAAGAAAATTCTGGAGTTGAAAAGTACAGTAACGGAAATTTAAAAATTCAGTACAGGGATTCAACAGATCTTAACTGGCAAAAAAAAAAAAAAAAAAAAAAAAAGAATCAGCAAGATCCAGAAGACAGATCCATAGAGATGATATAAACCGAAGAAAGAAAGAAAAAAGAATGAGAAAGAGAATCTCAGAGAAATTTTGGATACTATTAAATATAACATCATTAGTGTAATAGGAACACCAGAGGAGAGGAAAGAAAGGTGGAAAAAAATAAAGATAAATAATGATGGAATACTTCCCAAACTTACTGAGGAACAATAAATACCCTACACATCTAGGAAGTAAGTCTCAAAAGAAGACACATCATGGTAAAAACAATAAAAGCCAAACACAGGCCCTGGCCTGTTGGCTCAGCGGTAGAGCATCGGCCTGCTGTGTGGAAGTCCCAGGTTCGAGTCCTGATCAGGTACACAGGAGAAGCACCCATCTGCTTCTCCACCATCCCCCTCCCTCTCCTTCTTCTATATCTCTCTCTTCCCCTCCTGCAGCCAAGGCTCCACTGAAACAAAATTGGCCCAGGTGCTGAGGATAGCTCCATGGCTTCTGCCTCAGGTGCTAGAATGGCTCTGGTTGCAGTGGAGCAATGCCCCAGATGGGCAGAGCATGGCCTCCAGCGGTCATGCTGGGTGGATCCCGGTCAGGCACATGCGGGAGTCTGTCTGACTATCTCCCCACTTCTAACTTTGGAAAAATACAAAAAAAAAAAGTCAAACAAAAAAACATCTTGAAAACAAAAAGAGAAAAATGATGCATCACTTACAAGGGAACCCCAATAAGATCAATAGCTCACTTCTCATTAGAAATTGTGGTAGCGCCTGACCTGTGGTGGCACAGTGGATAAAGTGTCGACCTGGAAATGCTGAGGTCGCCGGTTCGAAACCCTGGGCTTGCCTGGTCAAGGCACATATGGGAGTTGATGTTTCCTGCTCCTCCCCCCTTCTCTCTCTCTCTCTCCTCTCTCTCTCTCTCTCCTTTCTAAAATGGATAAATAAAATTTAAAAAAAAAAATCAATGGAAAATTAAGCCCTGGCCGGTTGGCTCAGTGGTAGAGTGTCGGCCTGGCGTGCAGGAGTCCCGGGTTCGATTCCCGGCCAGTACACACAGGGGAAGCGCCCATCTGCTTCTCCACCCCTCCCCCTCTCCTTCCTCTCTGTCTCTCTCTTCCCCTCCCTCAGCCAAGGCTCCACTGGAGCAAAGATGCCCGGGCACTGAGGATGGCTCCATGGCCTCTGCCTCAGGTGCTAGAGTGGCTCTGGTTGCAACAGAGCAATGCCCCAGATGGGCAGAGCACCCCCCCTGGTGGGCATGCCGGGTGGATCCCGGTCGGGCAATACAGGAGTCTGTCTGACTGCCTCCCCGTTCCAACTTCAGAAAAATACAAAAAATAAAACCAAACAACAACAACAAAAAAAAGAAATTGTGGTAGCCAGAAGACAATGGGATAACACAAAGTGCTAAAAACAAAAAAACCTGTCAACCACAAATCCTATGTTCAGTGCAGCTATTTTTCAAAAATGAAGGTAAAATATAAACATTCCGAGATAAAAAATATATTTCTTTAAAATGTACATATTTTTATGTCTATAAATATGGAAATATAGTACATTTGCCAATAACAGCACAAAGGAGGTAGGTGAGGATAAAGCTATAATGTGCTACAGAAATAATAACAGATGGTAAAACAATTAAACCAATGTATTATTGGGCTTGTAATATTAACAGACATTATGTTTATAATAATACCACCAGCAATAAATGTGGGGAAAGGAAATATAAAATGTAGCTATATAGGAATAACATTTCTGTATATTACTGAAATCAAGCTAGTATAAATCTGAAGCTGATCCTAATAAGTTGAGATGTGTATGATAACTCCTGAAACAACCACTAAAATATACTCAAAAAGTAGTGAAAAGGTCATTAATAAAATCAGAGTGCTAAGAAAATAATCAATGTAAAAAATAGGAAAAGAAAAAGAAACTAAAAAGACACAAGACACATGAAAAACATATATAAAATGGCAGATATAAACCAAACTATTATCAATATTAAACATAGATTGATTAAATAGCCCAACAAAAGGTAGACATTGCAAGACTATATTTTTAAAAGCAACTACATGTTATTTACAGAGATACATTATAGATTTAAAGATACAAATAGGGTTAAAAAAAGAAGAAAGGGAGGGCAGGAAGGAGGGAGGGAGGGAGAGAGGGAGGGAGGAAGGGGAAGGGAAGGGAGACAGACATATCATATACACAGATATCATAGGAAAACTGGAGTGGCTATGCTAACATCAGACAAAATAGACTTTAAAAAAATATGTTAAGTTATAAACATACATGCACCCAATAACAGAAGACCAAAACAGGTGAAGCAAAACCTGAGAGAAATTAAGATAGAAATAGACAATTTTATTATAATAGCTAGACTTTAGTACACCATTTTCAATAATGAACAGAACTATAAAATCAGCAAAGAAACAGCAGACTTGAAAAGTACTATAAACAAACTAGACCTGACAGACATCTATAGAACACTCCACCCAACCACAATAAAATACATATTCTTCTCAAGTGCACATAGAACATTTTAGAGAACAGATCATATTCTAGGTAATAAAGCAAACCTAAATTTGAAAAGAATATAAATGTTATAAAGTATGTCATTTGACCACAATGGCATAGAGAAAAATTTGGGAAATGCACAAATATGTGGATATCAAAGAACACACTCCTAAATATTGGTAAAAATATCAGAAAATAATTTAAAATGAATGAAAACTCAAAACAGAGTGTACCAAAATTTATGGGATGCAGCTAAAGCAGTGCAAAGAGGCAAATTTATTGCTATAAATACCTACAGTATGAAAGAAGATCTCAAATCAGTAACTTTACTTTCCACCTTATGGCACCAGAAGAAGAGCATATTAAGCTTAAAACAAGCAGAACAAAGGAAATGATCAAGATTAAAGCAGGAAGTAATGATATAGAGAACAGAAAATTAGATAAAAATCAAGAAACCAAAAGCTGGTTCTTTGAAAGAAGAAAATTAAACTTTTAGTTAGTTTGACCAAGAAAAAAAGCAGACTCGAATTACTAGAATTAGAAATAAAAGGACATTAGTATTGATTTTACAAATATTAAAAGGATTATAATGAAATACTATGAATAACTGTAAACCAAAACTTAGATATCTTAGATGAAATGAACAATTTCCTAAAAAGATATCTCCTATAGAAACTGATTGGAGCCTGACCAGGCAGTGGCGCAGTGGATAGAGCATCAGACTGGGATGCAGAAGACTCAGGTTCGAGACCCCGAGGTCACCAGCTTGAGCAAGGGCTCATCTGGTTTGAGCAAAAGCTCACCAGCTTGAGCCCAAGATCACTGGCTTGAGCAAGGGATTACTCAGTCTGCTGAAGGCCCGTGGTCAAGGCATGTATGAGAAAGCAATCAATGGCCAATTAAGGTGTTGCAATGTGCAACAAAAAACTAATGATTGATGCTTCTCATCTCTCCGTTCCTGTCTGTCTGTCCCTGTCTATCCTTCTCTCTGACTCTCTCCCTGTCTCTGTAAAAAAAAGAAAAGAAACTGACTAGAGAAGAAATGAACAATTTGAAAAACACTTTTAAAAAGTAGAGAGATTGAATCAGTAACCAGAAAGTACCCACAAAGAAAATCCCAGCACCAAGTGACTTCATGCTGATTCTACCAACCATTTAAAGAATTACAGCGGGCCCCCTTACCTGCAGGAGATTTTGGCCAAGACCTCCCAGTAGATGCCTAAAACTGTGGATAGTACCAAACCCTACACACACTTTTTCCTATACATGCATACTTATGATAAAGTTTCATCTATAAGGCACAGTAAGAGACAACAATAAAATAGAACAATCATAAAAATATGCTATAATAAAAATTATATGCACACAGTCTCTTAAAATATCTTAACATACTGTATTCACCTTTTCACTTTAAAAAATCATTTTATGGCTTCTCTTGAACATATCTGAATTGCCAACATCACTACGCTTGTACTTGGGGCTGTTATTAAGTAAAATAAGGGTTTCTTGAGTACAATCTATATACCACAACAGTCAATGAGATAAAAATAAATAAAACAAGTGAAGTTAGCTTATGGGGCCTATGAGACAACATCTAATGGAACAACATTCACATCATATGGGTCCCAGGAGGAGAAAAGAGAAAAGAAAGGGCAGTAAGTTCATATGAAAAAATAATGTCTAAAAACTTTTCTAACCTGGGGAAACACTCATCCAGATCCAAGAAGTCTAATGAGTTCCAAACAAGATAAATCCCAAACCCCAAGAGATCTACTCAAAGACACATTATTATTAAAATGTAGAAAGTTAAAGATAGACTCTTAAAAGCAGCAAGAAACAATCATAAGATTATCACCATATATTTCAGCAGAAACTGTGCAGGCCAGAAGGTAGTAGCATGATATATTCAAAGCGCTGAAAGCAAAAAATGTCCAACTAAGAATGCTTTACCTGGTAAAATTATTCAGAATCAAAGAAGAGATGCAATTTCCCAAACAATTAAACTAAAGAAATTCAATAACCCTAAACTGGCCCTACAAGAAATGTACAGAGACTTCTTAAAGGTGAAAATAAAAGGCATTAATTAATAAGAAAACATAAAAGTAAAATTCTCACTGAGTAACAAAAATATATAGAAAATGTAGTGGACTAATCAATTATAAAGTTCAAATAAATGTTAGGAAAAAAGTAGTAAAAATAACTATAACTACAATTAGTAGAGACACAAAACAAAAAACATCAAAAACAAAATGTAGGTGGGGGAGTAAAAAATGTAGGATTTTACAACGTGTTCAAACTTAACTTGCTATTAAACTCATATAGACCAATGAGCCTAGGTAACCATGAAACAAAAACATATAGTAGATACACAAAAGAATAAGAATGAAATCTAAACAAGACACTAAAAAAGGTCATCAAAACACAAAGAGAACAAGAAAGGACAGCCAGAAAACAATGAACAAAACTGCAATAAGCAATACTTACCTATAATTTTAATTACTCTAATTGTAAATGGACTAAATTCTCCAATCGAAAGACATAAGAGTGAATTTTAAAGAGAAGCATCTATATGACACCTAAAAGAGACATACTTCAGATAAAAAGACACATAGAGACTGAACGTGAAGAGATGGAAAAGATGTTTCAAGCAAATGAAAAACAAAAGAAAGCTTAAGTAGCTTACTTACATTAGACAAAATAGGCTTTAAAATAAAAGACAAGCATTACATAAGGATAAAAAGTCAATCCAACAAACTGATATAACATTTGTAAATATACTTGCACCCAACACAGAAGCATCTAAAAATATAAAGCAAACATTAAGAGCTGAAGGGAGAAAGCAATACTAGTAGGGGACTTGAATATCCCACTTACACCGATGGACAAATCTTTGAAACAGAAAATCAATAGGGAAACACCAGCCTTAAATGACACATTAGACCAGATGGAATCAGAATTCTCAACACATGGTACATTCCCCATATAGATCATATACTAGGCCACAAAACAAGTCTCAATAAATGTAAGAATACTGGAATCCTATCAAGCATCTTTTCAGACCACAGTGATATGAAATTGGTAATAAATTCCCAAAAGCAAACTGGTAAAGTCACAAATGCTTGGAGATTAAACGACATGCTACTAAAAAAACAATGGATAAATGAAGAAATTAAAGAAGAAGTCAAAAATTACTTGAGACAAATGAAATTAGAAATACAATATTCCAAAATCTATAGAAAGTAGTTACAACAGGAAAGTTCATAGCAATACAGACTTACCTCAAGAAACAAGAAAAATTATACCTGGAAGAACTAGGAAAAATAATTGAATCCCTAAGTTAGTAGAAGAAGGAAAATAAATATCAAAGCAGAAATAAATGAAAAAGACTAAAAAAAGTAGAAAAGATCAATGAAACAGAGCTGGTTTTTCAAAAAGATAAACAAGGAGGACCACGGAGTAGGCGGATGTTCCAACTCCCACAATCCCAGAACCAAAGTGGATTACAACTTAATTTTGAGAACAGTCATCTGGAAAGACCAACATTGGACTAAAAAAAAAAAAAGAGGATTCTACAGCCAAGGACCAGCAAAGAACCCACACTGAGACTGATAGGAGAGGCGGAGATGTGGAAAGAACTGCCCCGCTCTCTGGAGCAAGCTGTAGCCCAGAGGGACTCTCACAGTGGGGAGGAGTACCTGGCAAGTTGTGGGTTGCGGGTCCTCAGCCCCAGAACTGGAGTCCCAGCCTAGAGGCCTGGAGTCTGTATTTGGTATACTGTTTGAGAGATACTGTTTGAGAGAAGGAGACAGAACTCTCGGACTCAGGCTCTGCATTAAAAGGACCGCACGAAGAGCCTCATTCACAGCCACTGGCCCAGGGCTTCTGGACCGGAGAGCACTGGGAGGACTGGGAGAATGGAAGCTGCCAGGGGAGAATATGGTCTCAGAAGCACAGGGGGAGACACTTTGAGGGATGGACACCCTAACTCCTGGGCTGAATCACACCTCAAATCTAAAGTAAACATTTCTCCTTGGAGCAACAACAACAGCAAAGGGAAGAAATTACCCCATCGACCAGAGGCTCCCCTGCCCCAGTTAAAACAAAGAAACACTTAGAGGCAGACAGCACGTTAGGGACACAGCTAGTGAGTGCTGCAGTCTGAACTACACTGCCCCGCCCGATGCTGCTGAGTGCTTGCCGAGGGCAGGTGGGTGGCTGCAGGAGCCAGGGCCATCTGAGCAGCTACACGCCGCCCGCCTGTGAAGGCAGTGGATGTGGAGGATGCTGCACGGGTCTGGGCTCACGGGCAATCACGCCTGTGGCTTGGGCCCACACCTGACAGCGGCTGAGGTACCAGCGACAGCGGAAGCGGTCCTAAAAGGCACACGTGGACCACCTGCATTGCAGAGGCCACAACGTGCGGCTGTGGAGGTCCGAGCTTGCACACAATCTGGCTGGCGGCCTGAGTTCATCCTTAGCAGTGGCTGGGGCCCTACGCAACCTCGGGGTCGGTCTGAGCGGGCCATGGGCCCACCAGGGGTGGCAGAAGCCACAGTGGCTGTAGCAGCCGGCTAGCACCAGCAGCACTGAAGCCCAAACGCCCCAGGCAGCAACAGCAGCGGGCCAGGGCGGGGCGGGGCGGGGCGGGGGGGGGGGGGCTGCAGACAGACCACACATTGGGAGCACAGAGACCACACCCTTCTGAGTGCTGAAAAATAAAAAAATAAATAAAATAAAAAGTCTGGATAGAAAGACATCTGAGGCTAAGGGGCAAGCTATATTCAATACCGTACCTAATCACTGAATTACAGTACTGAGCCCAACAAGTAGCCAGCAATAAGAGACAGCAGAAAGCAGTTCTCAGGGGAACTTAAACTTTCAAAGGAACTTCCCCCAGGACAAGAGTAGATAAAAGCTAGCCTAGTAGTGTAGCTGATATTTACAATGGCACCTGGGCCCAGCAGAGGCAGCCACAAGATCTGGATCATCTGTAGCTCAAAAAGGTGGATAAGAACAAGTCATAGGCAGTGACCCACACTGATCTGCACCAGGCTCCGGCAAGGGAGGTCCAGGGCAGGCACATTCATGGGCCACATATGGGGAGCATTAGTTCAGGACCTAACAACCCTTGTAAGAGAGGTAGCTGAAGGGCTCCTCACAGCTGACCCAGCAAAGACATAGGAAAACGCCATTTCAAATAGCAAAAAGAATAGTGATAGCAGATAAGCAGTACACAGCAGAGTACAAACAACAGCTGATGCCAACCCAAGAAGACCTAGAAACAACACAACTGAAAATTGTAGGCAGACAATACCAACCCTATACTCAGCTAGCTACACAAACAACACACCCAAAAGAAGAGTGTATACACAAAATGGGAAGACAAAGAATTGCAACCCAAATGAGTTAACAAGAGAAATCCCCAGAAAAAAGAACTGAGTGAGATGGAAATAACCAAATTACCAGATGCAGAGTTTAAAATGATGATTGTTAAGATGCTCAAAGATCTTAGAGCAATAATTGATGGACATAATGAACACCTAAATAAAGAGATAACAAGTATCAAAAAGGACACTGAAATCATAAAAAAGAACCAGACAGAAATGACGAACACAATATCAGAAATAAAGACTACACAAGAAGGAATTAAAAGTAGGCTGGATGAAGCAGAGGATCGAATCAGCGACTTAAGAGGACAAGATAAGCAAAAGCACAGAAGTTGAACAGCAAAAAGAAAAGAGGATCAAAAAGTCTGAGGAAACTCTTGAGAGCTCTGTGACAACATGAAAAAAAAAATCCACATAATAGGTGTTCCTGAAGGAGAAGAGAAAGAACAAGGGATAATTTCCCTAAATTGATGCAGGAAAAAGTCACACATGTTCAAGAAGCAGAGAGAACCCCAATAAAAAAGAACCCAAAGAGACCCACACCAAGACACATCATAATCAAAATACCAAAGCTAAGAGATAAAGAATACTGAAAGCTGTTACAGAAAAAGTCTATCACCTACAAAGGAACCTCCATAATGATGACATCTGACTTCTCAACAGAAACGCTCAAGGTCAGAAGTGAATGGCAAGAAATATACAAAGTAATGCAGAACAAGAACCTACAACCAAGAATTCTTTATCCAGAAAGGCTATCGTTTAAGATTGAAAGAGAAATAAAAAGCTTCCCAGACAAAAAAAAACCCTCAAGGAATTCATGAAAACAAAACTATGCTGCAAGAAATGTTAAGGAGCCAGCTATAGACAGAACAAAGCGGGGGTGGGGGGAAATCTAGTAAAAAGGGAATATAGATTTAAAGAAAATAATGGCAATAAACTACATATCAATAATAACCTTAAATGTAAATGGATTAAATGCTCCACTCAAAAGACATAGGGTAGCTGAATGGATAAGAAAACAGGACCCGTACATATGCTGTCTACAAGAAACCCACCTCAAAACAAAAGATACACATAGACTTAAAGTAAAAGGATGGAAAAAAATATTTCATGCAAATGTTAATGAAAAGAAAGCTGGCACAGCAATACTTATATCTGAAAAAATAGAATTTAAAACAAAGACAAGGGATAAAGAAGTTCACTATATAATGATAAAGGGAGGAATCCAACAGTAAGCGATAACCATTATAAATATCTATGCACCTAATATAGGAGCACTTAAATATATAGAGCAGACTTTGATGGACGTAAAGGGTGAGATCAACAGCAACACTATAATAGTAGGGGATTTCAATACCCCACTAACATCAATGGATAGATCCTCTAGAAAGAAAATTAACAAAGAAACAGCAGAATTAAGGGACACACTAGATCAACTGGATTTAATAGATATCTTCAGAACCTTTCACCCTAAAGCAGCAGAATATACATTCTTTTCAAGTGCTCATGGTACATTCTCTAGGATAGACCAAATACTAGGGCATAAAACAAGACTCAACAAATTCAAGAAGACTGAAACCATATCAAGCACCTTCTCTGACCAAAATGGTGTGAAACTAGAAATCAATCTATAATAGAAAAACTGAAAAACACTCAAAAACTTGGAAACCAAACAACATGTTATTAAATAACAAATGGGTCAACAATGAGATCAAGGAAGAAATCAAAATTTTCCCTGAAATTAATGAAAATGAACATACAACAACTCAAAATCTATGGGACACAGCAAAAGCAGCCTGAGAGGAAAGTTCATAGCAGTACAGGCATACCTTAAGATGTTAGAAAAAGCTCAAATAAACAACTTAACTTTGCAATTAAAAGAACTAGAAAAAGAACAAGTAAAGCCCAGAGGAAGTAGAAGGAAGGAAATAATAAAGATCAGAGCAGAAATAAATAACCATAGACACTAGAAAAACAATACAGAGGACCAATGAAATCAAGAGCTGGTTCTTTGAAAAGGTAAACAAGATCGATGAACCCTTAGCCAGACTGACCAAGAAAAAAAGAGAGAACTCAAATAAATAAAATTAGAAACAAGAGTGGAGAAGTAACAACTGACACAGCAGAAATACAAAGGATTGTATGAAAATACTATGAGGAACTGTATGCCAAAAAATTAGACAATCTAATTGAAATGGAAAAATTCCTCGGAAAATACATTCTTTCAAAATCAATCTGGAAGAATCAGAAAACCTAAATAGTCCAATTACAGCAAATGAGATCAAAACAATTATCAAAAGACTCCCAACAGGCCCTGGCCGGTTGGCTCAGTGGTAGAGCGTCGGCCTGGCGTGTAGGAGTCCCGGGTTCGATTCCTGGCCAGGGCACACAGGAGAAGTGCCCATCTGCTTATCCACCCCTCCCCTTCTCCTTCCTCTCTGTCTCTCTCTTCCCCTCCCGCAGCCAAGGCTCCATTGGAGCAAAGTTGGCCCAGGCGCTGGGGATGGTTCTGTGGCCTCTGCCTAGGGCACTAGAATGGCTCTGGTTACAATAGAGCGACGCCACAGATGGGCAGAGCATCGCCCCCTGGTGGGTGTGCCGGGTGGATCCCAGTCAGGCACATGTCGGAGTCTGTCTGACTGCTTCCCCGTTTCAACTTCAGAAAAATACAAAAAAAAAAAAAAAAAGAAGAAAGTGGGAGGTATCACACTTCCTGATATCAAGTTATACTACAAAGCCATAGTAATCAAAACAGCTTGGTACTGGCCTAAGAACAGGCATACAGATCAATGGAACAGAACAGAGAACCCAGAAATAAACCCACACCTTTATGGACAATTGATATTGACAGAAGAGGTAACAGCATACAATGGAGTAAAGACAGTCTCTTTAATAAATGGTGTTGGGAAAATTGGACAGCTACCTGCAAAAAAATGAAACTATACTACCAACTTACACCATTCACAAAAATAAATTCAAAATGGATAAAAGACTTAAATGTAAGTTGTGAAACCATAAGCATCCTGGAGGAAAACATAGGCAATAAGCTCTCCGACATCTTTCACAGCAATATATCTCCACGGGCAAGGGAAATAAAGGACAGGATAAACAAATGGGACTATATCAAGATAAATAGCTTTTGCACAGCCTGACCTGTGGTGGCACAGTGGATAAAGCGTCGACCTGGAAATGCTGAGGTCGCTGGTTCGAAACCCTGGGCTTGCCTGGTCAAGGCACATATGGGAGTTGATGCTTCCAGCTCCTCCCCCCCTTCTCTCTCACTGTCTCTCTCTCTCTCTCCCTCTCCTCTCTAAAATGAATAAATAAATTTAAAAAAAAAAAGCTTTTGCACAGCTAAAGACAATATGAACAAACTAAAAAGACAAACTACACAATGGGAGAACATAATCCACACTATGTCTGATAAGGAGTTAATAACCAAAATTTATAAAGAACTTCTAAAGCTCAACACCAGGAAGATAAACAATACAATCAAAAAATGGGCAAAAGAAATGAATAGACACTTCTCCAAAGAGGACATACAGATGGCCAATAAATGAAAAAATGCTCAACATCACTAATCATTAGAGAAATGCAAATTAAAACCACAATGAGATATCACCTCACACCAGTCAGAATGGTGCTCATTAACAAAACAACACAGAATAAGTGCTGGCGAGGATGTGGAGAAAAGGAAACCCCTCCTGTACTGCTGGTGGGAATGCAGACTGGTGCAGTCACTGTGGAAAACAGTATGGAGATTCTTCAAAGAATTAAAAATCGAACTGCCTTTTGACCCAGCCATCCCACTTTTATGAATATATCCCAAGAACACTACATCAATGATTCAAAAGGAGAAATGCACCCCCATGTTTATGGCAGCATTGTTTACAACAGCCAAGATCTGGAAACAGCCCAAGTGTCCATGAGTGGACGAGTGGATTAAAAAGCTGTGGTACATATATACTATGGAATATTACGGGGCCACAAAAAAGAAGGAAATCTTACTTTTTTGCTACAACATGGATGGACCTGGAAACTATTATGTTAAGTGAAATAAGCCAGGCAGAGAAAGAAAAATACCGTATGACCTCACTCATTTGAGGAATCCAATGAACAATATAAACTGAGGAACGGAATAGATGGTTCAAAGGGCCCAGAGGGAAAGCGGACAGAGGGAAAGGGGAAGATAGGATGGGATGAGAGCAGAAAAGCCAAACTGGGGGTGAGGGCATTGTGTGGAGGAGAGCAAGGGGGATGTGATGGGGAATGGGGGGAGAGGGTGGTATGTGGAGGGACACTAGAATCTATGTACACCCAGTAAATTAAATTTTTTTTAAAAAAAGATAAAATTGGGCCCTGGCCGGTTGGCTCAGCGGTAGAGCATCGGCCTGGCGTGCGGGGGACCCGGGTTCGATTCCTGGCCAGGGCACATAGGAGAAGCGCCCATTTGCTTCTCCACCCCCCCCCCCCTCCTTCCTCTCTCTCTCTTCCCCTCCCGCAGCCAAGGCTCCATTGGAGCAAAGATGGCCCGGGCGCTGGGGATGGCTCCTTGGCCTCTGTCCCAGGCTCTGGAGTGGCTCTGGAGTGGCTCTGGTCACGGCAGAGCGATGCCCCCGTGGGGCAGAGCATCGCCCCCTGGTGGGCAGAGCATCGCCCCTGGTGGGCGTGCCGGGTGGATCCCGGTCAGGCGCATGCGGGAGTCTGTCTGACTGTCTCTCCCCGTTTCCAGCTTCAGAAAAATACAAAAAAAAAAAAAGATAAAATTGATAAGCCTTTAGCTACACTCACCAAGAAAAAGAAAAGGCTCAAATATATATAATCAGAAATGAAAAAGAACTCAACTAATACGACAGAAATATAAAAAATAGTATCTCCATAAGTTATATGGCAACAAATTGGACAACCTAGAAGAAAAAAATTCCTAGAAAAATACAATCTTCCAAGATTGAACCAAGAAAAAAATACAAGATCTGAATAAACATATTACTAAAAACAAAACAAAAAACCCCTCCCAACAAGACCAAAGGGCTCAGTGGTGGAATCTACCAAACATTACAAAAAGACTTAATAAATGTCCTTTTTCAATTCTTGTAAAAATACTGAAGGGGGGGAATGCTTTCAAACTCATTCTACAAGGTCAGCATTACCCTGATATTAAAACTAGAGAAAAAAAAAGATATTATGAAAAAAGAAAATCACAGGCCAATATCCCTGATTAACACAGTGTGAAAATTCTCAAAATATTACCAAACCTAAATCCACTATACATTAAAAGGATCATACACTATAATCAAGTGGGATTTATTCCAGGGATACAAAGATTCAACATTTGCAAATCAATCAACATGATTTATATACCAGATAAAGAAAAGGAAGAATGAAAAATCATCTTATCTCGATAAACCCAGAAAAAGCATCTAACAAAACTCAACACCCATTTATAAAAAAAACTCTCAACAAAGTGGGTATAGAGGAATATACCTCATTATATAATGTCTACCGTAAAGTTCTGTCCATTTTTGGAATAAAACAAAATACAAATTCTTCTGACTTAATTCATGTGGCACCCATCTTGAATATTTCCACACCAATCCTATCTTCCGAATATGGTCCGAAATGGTTTGCTGAGCTGAATTAATGAATTAAGCCTTTCTGCGATCTCCGATATTGTCAGAAAAGGATCTTGCTCCAACATGGTCTTAACAACATCATCATCGATCAAAGATGGTCGCCCAAAACGTGGCTTATCAAAAGGGTCAAAATCACCTGTTTCAAATTTTTCGACCATCTTCTGCATGTCCTATCAGAAACTGTACCTTCACCAAACACTTTCAATAAATTTCTACATGCTTCTGTAGCATTTCTTCCTTGTTGAAATTCGTAAAAATACAGTGGCGTAAATGAACTTTATCAGTAGCCATGGGTACACTATCGCTTCACACATAAGACTAACGTGAATCAACTTTGTTTTAGTTAATTTGCTACGTCAGTATGTATACGTTAAGTGATAAAAATAGAGAGGCACACATGCGCCAAATAAACATGTGCTTACATGTCGAAACTTGTTGTGATAGAAACGGACAGAACTTTCCGGTAGACCTTATATAAAGGCTACATATGACAAACCCACAGCTAACATCACACTCAATGGTGAAAAGTTCAATCAAAGCTTTTCTTTTAAGATGAGGAACATGACAAAGATGCCCACTCTCATCTTTTTTATCCAATACAGCATTTAGAAGTCCTAGTACAAAAATTAGTATAGCAAGAAAAAATAAAATAAAAATCATCCAAATCAGAAAAAAGAAGTAAAATTGTCATTATTTGCAGATGACATGATACTACATAAAGAAAAACCCTAAAGACTCTACACACAAAAAAAAAAACTACTTTAAAAAAATGTGTTCAGAAAAGTTACGGGATACAAAGACAATATACAGAAATCTGTGGCATTTCTATACACTAATAATGAACTAACGGGGAGAGAAATGAATAAAATAATCCCATTTAAAATTGTACCAAAAAGAATAAAATATCAAGAAATACATTTAACCAGGCAGTAAAAGACCAGTACACAGAAAACTGGAAGACATAATGAAAAAAAAGAAGACACAAATAAATCGAAAAATATTTTGCGCTCATGTATTGTAAGAAGTAATATTGTTAAAATGTCCCTATCCAAAACAATCTACAGATTAATCCCTATCAAAATTACAACCTAGAGTGTAATCCCTATCAAAATTCCAAAGACATTTTTCACAGAATTAGAATAAGTGATTCTAAAATTTGTATTAAATCACAAAAGATCCCAAATGGCAAAAGTAATTCTTGAGAAAAACAAAGCTGGAAGTATCAAGTTCCCTGTTTCAAACTATAATACAAAGCTACAGTAATCAAAACAGAATGGTGCCTGACCAGAGGTGGCACAGTGGGTAGTGTGTCAACTTGGGACACTGAGGTCCCAAGTTTGAAATCCCAAACATCAACATGATCCCAAGGTCGCTGGCTTGAGCCCAAGGTCACTGGCTTGAGCAAGGGGTCATTGGCTCTGCTGGAGTACTCCAATCAAGGCATGTATGAGAAGCAATCAGTGAACAACTAAAGTACCGCAACTATGAGTTGATACTTCTCATCTCTCTCTCTTGCTTTCTCTCTCTCTCTCAAAAAAAGAGAGATAGTATTGATAAAAATAAAGAGTATGGTATTGATATAAAAACAGACATACAGACCAATGGAACGGAATAACCCAGAAATACACCCACACATATATGGACAATTAACTTACAATAAAGAATCTAAGAACATAGAATGGGGAAAGAATAGTCTCTTCAATAACAAAAATATGTAAACAACTCAATATGTATACAACTTAATATCAACAACAAACAATTTAATTTAAAAATTGT
The DNA here is from genome assembly GCF_036850995.1 of Saccopteryx leptura. Classification (NCBI taxonomy): domain Eukaryota; kingdom Metazoa; phylum Chordata; class Mammalia; order Chiroptera; family Emballonuridae; genus Saccopteryx; species Saccopteryx leptura. The sequence continues at coordinate 220,573,604 of NC_089505.1, read as the reverse complement.
TATAGGCCCTGGCCAGTTGGCTCAGCGGCAGAGCATCGGCCCAGCATGTGGAACTCCCGGTTCAATTTCTGGCCAGGGCACACAAGAGAAGTGCCCATCTGATTCTCCACCCTTCCCCCTCCTCTCTATCTCTCTCTTCCCCTCCCGGAGCCAAAGCTCCATTGGAGCAAAGTTGGCCCAGATGCTGAGGACAGCTCTATGGCCTCTACCTCAGGCGCTAAGGCTCCAGCCACAACAAAGCAATGCACCAGATGGGCAGAACATCGCCCTCTAGTAGGCACGCCGGGTGGATCCTGGTGGGGCGCATGCAGGAGTCTGACTGCCTCCCCGCTTCCAACTTCAGAAAAAATACAAAAATAAAAATTGAGTTATACACTTAAAACCTGCATGGTTTTGTGAACCAATTCAACTCAATAAATTCAATCAAATAGTATATGCTACCTGCCTGTTAGTCAATCAGAAGCTGGCTTGGTTATCTGATGGACTATTGTGATGTCACTTACTTAATAAGGGTTCCAAAGTATAAGAGTAATAATGCTGGCCCTTAGGATATGCCAAACAGAAGCCTAGAATGCTTCTTTTAAGTGAAAAGGTTAAAGTTTTCAATTTTATATGGAAAGAAAAAATACCATATACTGAAGTTACTAAGAGCTACAGTAAAATTGTAAAAAAAGCAAAAGAAATTCAGGCTGGTTTTGCTGTCAAACCTAAAACTGTGAAAGTTATGGCCTCAGTGTGTGATAACTGCTTTGTTAGAATGAAAAAGATATTGAATTTGTGGGTAGAAAACATGAACAGAAAATGTGTCATTAATGATGACAAAGTGTTGCACCAAAAAGCACTAGTCTAAAGAAAGATTTCAACAAGGGACCCCCAAAACAAATGACATCCAGTCATTACTGTAAGTACCATTAAGGACCCTCCTTCTGATATAGCATGAAAGGCCTAACATTATGTCACAATGCCTGCGTCATTCTCCTTACTTCATATCTAATCACGTAGACATTTTATCATCTTATATCACAAGAAAAAGAACAGTGAATACAGTACGATAAGATATTTTAAGAGAGAGACAACATTCACATAACTCTTGCTATAGTATAATGTTATAAGTGTTCTATTTTAATATTGTTGATATCATAATATATCTAATTTATAAATTAAACTTTATCACAGTTATGTATGTATAGGAAAAAAAGATAATATATATAGGATTTGGTACTATCTACAGTTCCCAGCATCCACTGAAGGTCTTGGAAAACAGTAAGAGTATCTAGGGTATGCAGCCCAACATTCACTGCAGCAGTATTTACAATAGCCAAGATACAAAAACAATTTAAGAGTCCATCGATGGATGAATAGATAACGATGTGGTATATATAAATGGAATACCACACAACTATAAAAAAGAAAGAAATCTCACCTGACCAGGCAGTGGCACAGTGGATAGAGTGTCAGACTAGGACGTGGAGGACCCAGGTTTGAAACTCCAGTGTTGCCGGCTTCAGCACAGGCTCACCAGCTTGAGCATGGGGTTGCTGGTTTGAGCATAAGATCATAGACATGACCCCATGGTCGCTGGCTTAAACCCAAAGGTCACTGGCTTGAGCCAGTCACTCACTCTGCTGGAGCCCCCCAGGTCAAGGCACATATGAGAAAGCAATCAATGAACAACTAAGGTGCCACAATGAAGAACTGATACTTCTCATCTCTCTCCCTTCCAGTCGGTCTGTCCCTTTCTGCCCCTCTCCCTGTCTCTGTCACTAAAAAAAAAAAAAAAATCTTGACATTTGTAACAACATGAATAGACTTTGAAAGTATTACGCTAAGTGAAATAAGACAGATAAAGACAAATACCATATGATTCCACTTATATGTGAAATCTAAAAAACAAAACAAACAAAAAAACCCTCATAAATACTGTACAGAGAATAGAATGGTAGTTATCAAAGGGGAAGGGGGCTGAGGTGGGTAAAGTTGGTGGAAGGGGTCAATTGTATGGTGATAGATAACTACACTTACTGTGGTTATCACTTTATAGTGTATATAAATACCAAGTTATAATGTACACCTGAAGTTTACATAATGTTATGTACCAATTTTAATAAATAATAAAAAAAGACAGTATGATACTAGCACAAAGAAGGTCGATGAAATAGAATTCAGAGTCCAAAAATAAATCCATAACCTGTGATTAACTGATTTTCAACAAGAATGTCAAGACCATTCAATGCGGGAAAATAGTCTTTTTGACAAATGGTGCCAGGACAACTAGAAAGCCACATGCAAAAGAACAAAGCTGAACCTTGACTTCCTACCCCATACAAAAATTAACTTAAAATGGATCAAAGACCTAACATAAAAGCAAAAACTATAAAAATCTTAGAAGAAAACAGGAAAATCTTTAATGATCTTGGATTTGGCAATGGAGTTTAAGATATGACACTAAAAGCACAAGCAACAACAAAAAAGAGACTGGGCTTTGTCAAAATTAATATACGTTGTACTTCACAGTACACCATGAAGAATGTGAAAAGAAAACCCACAGAAGGGGAGGACATATATTTGCAAATCATGTATAAGAACTTTTACCTAGAATAAAGAACTCTTACAACTTAATAAAAAGGCAACCCTTTTTTTTTTTTTTTGGATTGAGTTAGAGAGAGAGGAAGGGAGGGAGAGAGAGAGAACAGGAACATTGGTCTGTTCCTTTATGTGCCCTGATCGGAGACCGAACCAGCAACCTCTGTGCTTCGGAGTGACACTAACCAACCAAGCTATCTGGCTAGGGCAAAGGCAACACATTTTTAAAAACAGGCACAGGACCTGAATAGATATTTTCCCAAGGAAGTTATAGAAATGACTAATAACATAAAATGATGCTAGACATCATTAGTCATTAGGTAAATCAAAATCACAATGATGTACTACTTCACATTCACAAGGATAGTAGAATCAAAAACCCAAATAACAAGTGTTGTCAAGAATGTAAAGAAATCAAACTCTCATACCCTGCTGGAGGAAATACATAATGATCCAGCTGCTTTGGAAAAACAGTTTGGCAGCTCTTCAAATGATTAACATAGAGTTACAGTATAACCCAGCAATTTCACTCCTAGGTAAAAATACTCAAGAAAAGTGAAAGCTGTATGTCCACACAGAAACATATAGATGAATGTTGCATGTCCCTATGAACAGGGATCTACAACTGCTTGCTCAATCTTGCCCAGTTTCTGGATTATGCCTAAACAAAGTAGGAGGTTCATGAGGGGTCCTATCCCTACCAGCAAGTAAGACATGCAATTATTCCTCTCTCACTTTCAGAAAACCTGCTTTCAACTTTCTCAACCTGTCCATGACACATATAGTTAAAATTCTGTTCATTTTTATATGGAATCCTATATACCCTAAAACTGCTACCCTGGTCCAAACTTCAGCTTCCCTGGCTGGGTTCCTAACATCCTTCCCAATTTATACCAATCCCATGGACCAGTTCACATATTCTTCCAAGTGGTAAGTGAAGACCTATGACAAACTAGATATATTTGTAGACACTGTACTGTGATTACCAGCTAAACCTTGAGACAGTCTAGGAATCCAACATCAATCACAATGAGCATCTCACAATTCAAAGCACAAATACTCTACACTCTCTCAGAACTCTATGGCTGCACATGCAGCTCCCTCAACCTGACATGCCCACAGTCCCCTACTCTACCTGGAATTGCCTTCACATGTACTCTTCCTCTATGAAATGTCTCAAAAATTAGTAGACTCTGTCTCTGCTCTTCTGGTCAACAGACCAATAGCTAAAAGAATAACTCTGGAATTAGCAGGCCTGAGTTCAAACTTCACTCTGCCACTTAATGTTTAGCTTTGGCAAGTTTCTCAATCAGTCTGCATTTTCTCATCTATAATAGGAAATAGTACTAACTCCCAGAGTTGTCATGAGGATTAAATGAGAGAAAACACAATATGTAACATATGTATAACAGCACAAGCCCAGCACTGTTACTGCTTCTCTCTCCAATCTGATGGCATTGTTTGTTTAGAGACATCTTCCCTGACTGGTCCCTTAGCTTCTCACAGATGTGAAGTTCTTATTCCTTCATGTATTCATAGCATATAATACAGTGCTAGGCAGGGACAGGTACATAAAAGGGAACAATAAACAAATAAAAAATAAAAACTATTAGTTCAGCAATGTGAATGATATGGCAACCATGCTTTCTATATAAAATCAAAGGACATGGTTAATGGGTATACTGGAATATCTGAAATCAGGTCTGCTCTGGAAAATCCATGTTGTTTGTCTACTAGAACAATCTAGAAAGAATACAAATGCTCAGCAGTTAGGGTGATTACATAAACAACAGCATTACAGCATGGGATTTTACATAACTATATCAGGTCTCTGTTGATACCTAAAAAGAGTCTGGACAAAACACTGAGCAGGAAAACAGAGCACAGGAGCATACATGGAAGCATGACAGAGCTGTTCAAAGAGTGAGATCAAAGAGAACAGACTTTGGGTGTATATCTAAACCATGTGGTGAAAGAATCTTACATTTTTAAAATTAATTTTGATTCTAAAAGACAGCTTAATACAAAACAAAAACGCTTATAATGCCTTTACACAAGAAATAAGATCAATGGAACAGATTCTGAAACTTGAGAAGAAATGTCAAGTTTCTCTGTTACCATAACTCTCAGAATAAGTAAGTTTCTTGATTAGAAAAAAAAAATCCAGATACCCTTCTTATGGTTAATTCTCTTATTTCACAAGTAGACTTTTAATGCCAGTCATCTGTTTTGCCCAGAATATCAGGGACAATCAACAGCTTGATTACCCAAAGTTTTCCCTACATAAATCTTCTTCCTTTAGTACAATAAAAAATAAAATCTAAAATGTAAAAATTGTCCACAAAGAAAGATCTTCAACAAGTTTTTCAATCATTTTCCCCAAAAGTCTCCCCCAAATTAGAACACAACTCAGAGAAAAACAGTAACATACTTGCTCAAAGCACAGAACATAATATTTTTCACTTATATCAGCTTATTTTATACAGATATATAAAAACATATATACTCACAGAGATATATCAGTATTAAATATGAATACCTATATACATACATCAGAGAAAAATTAAGTCAGGAATCTATCTTTTCAGTTGTCTTTATACAAGTCAATAAAATAATGCCAGCAATAGAATCATCAGACAGCCAGGTTATGATGACTACTCTAACTGGTCTCTCTATCAGCACAAACATTGACTCATCTCAACATCTCCATCGTCTTACCATTAACACTCCTTAGATTATTATAAGGAGACAGGTAAAAAGTACGGGTAGAAATTTACTCCAAATAGTTTCTCTTCAAAAAAAGCCAAATAATGTAGTATGCCCAAATATATATAGTTTCAATCAATGGATAAGCCTCCTTAAAAACACAGTTCAAAGTCTTATACAATTTTTAAAAATGTTTTAAGTTTTCTATCAGAATTTCTCATCTACTTCATAAATACTTTTGCAATCAATCTGTCAACACATGCAGTTTAAATCATTAACCAGGGAGCACCAAATCATTAGTATAATCAGCATGTAAATATCATGAAGTTGCTGATTATGCCCTCTTAGGCATTTTATAAACATCCAGTACAGGGATGCTCATAAAGCATATATGATGTTTAATAATAAAAATAAAGTGCCAAAACAAAAGTCTGTTATGCAACTTGGCTGTCATGTAAAAAAAAAAACACTGACCAGTATCTGTTCCTCCAAGTGTACTTGTAAGAAATGGAAAACAAAACAAACCCTATTCAAGTTAGAAAGTCTCTGTCTCCTCTGTCCAAGAATATTGTTTCATTTTTATATCAGAAAGAAAGTGCCAGGCCACCAACAGATAACATACAACATGCACACTGCTGGGGAATTATTTAACTGAAGTATTTATGCACCATTAACAAAACACAAACCCTAGTATATTTCATGCACATTTTTAGAGATATTTTCCTTACCTTTCCCATTTTGCCATGTAGTATACCAAGATAAAGTAAGGAACGAAGTGATAAATGCTACAACGGTGGCTACAGTTCCATTTCGGAGCCTCATCTCATTTCACCATCACACTGGTTCATATGTTTTCAAAGTCAACTGAATCCAGTACTCCTGGCTCTGAGCCAATGAAAACAATCAATAAGGAAGATTCATTTCAGATGCTCTGCAGAGTAAGTCTGACAGCAATACCAGTCACAACCGCTATTCAAAATTGTCTTCACAGTCTTCACAGGTTGATGTCAGAGGTTTCTTCCTATTCAAGAGGAAAAGAGAAAGAAACACTTGTTCAGTAATGCAAAATATTCGTTTCTTCATTTATTAGTCACCATTACAAACAGACTTTTGGTGGGGCTAAACTATATCTATGAAGATTATTCCCACATCTAAATCACTCATTTAATATACCAGAACTGTAGGCTTCTCCTCAGGGGGAAAAAGCACCAAACTACATATATTCCCTCCTTGCTAGTTTGCTTTTGTCTGTGAAAAGAAAGCTATGGTTAATTATTTAAAGAGGGAAGTTGTGGGGCTCATTAAACATATAATAAGCCAGAGCTCAAGCTCAGAACTTTAATGATCACACAATGGTTCCTGAGTAACCATTATCTTCACTCTCCTAAGTTTTCTACAGCACACTAGTTAACGTTTAAAAAAAATTTTAAAGGCCCTGGTCAGTTGGCTCAGTAGAGCACAGGCCCTGCATGTGGATGTCACAGGTTTGATTCCCAGTCAGGGCACACAAGAGAAGCAACCATCTGCTTCTCTACCTTTCCCTCTCCCCCTTCTTTCTCTCCCACTCCCACAGCCATGGCTCAATGGTTCCAGCGCATTGGCCCCAGGCACTGATGATGGCTCTGCAGAGCATTTGCCTCAGGTGCTAAAAATAGCTCCATTGCGAGCATGGCCCCAGATGGGCAGAGCATCAGCCCCAGACCAGGGTTGCTGGGTGGATCACTGGTCCCTGTGCATGCGGGAGTCTGTCTATCACCCCTCCTCTCACTTAGAAAAGATAAAACAATTTAAGAAAACTGACAGACTACCCCATACAAGGGTCAAAAATTCTGCATCCTAGATCTGGCTCTGTTACTTACATGACAAGGTATGTCACTTATCTAGGCCATACCTTTTCATTCATAAAACACAAAGACAAGCTGTCCTGGCTTCTCTTTCATATGTTACCAAAAATCATAAAAAGGTTATAGTTATTATTGCTATTTATCACTGTCAGAGAATAAACATAGTGTTTCCAGTGATTAAACTACATCCAGGATATAAATTAGGAATGTTTAGGCACTTAAAAGATGCAACCATCCAACCATTACTTATCATTGTTTCAACTCAAGATATCCAGGTGATCACAACCCATCTAATAAAACTGATGGGAAAAAGAAGTAATAAAATGTAGTCCTTAGAAGAACTTGAGCATAGTAACGAGTACACAATAAAGGTTCTCAATAAATGTTAACTGTATTAAAAATAAAACCAAACCAAAAAACTACAGCCAGCTACTGGTTCAATCGCTCTCATAGCCAGCCTCATTCCCTAGGGCCCTGGTCCGCAAACTGCTGCTCGAGAGACACATGTGGCTCTTCCACAAAACACCCCGCGCGGGTGCTACCTTGATAAGGAATGTACCTACCTATATAGTTTAAGTTTAAAAAATTTACTCTCAAAAGAAATTTCAATCGTTGTACTGTTGATATTTGGCTCAGTTGACTGATGAGTTTGCTGACCACTGCCCTAAGGCATTTCAAGCACTCTGAGATGTCCCGCGGCCTCAAGGGGACTACAAGTTGCACTTTGCAATATACTAAATTACACTCTAGTGAAGTGAGTTAATGTACCTTCAAAAAGGCCTACTAAGCCCAATGGACAATTCCCTCAATAGAATATGGTTGATTAAAGCTGCCATTTAATCATAGGCAATTCTGAAACAACCATCTCAGCTACTTTGTAAAACTGAACATTACTAGAAATCTCTACTAGTGAAGAAAGAGCACTAAAGCATAGTATTAGTAATAATGACAGACATTACAATGAGAAAAACTCATTAATTGTTTCCTATGTGCTGGTTTCATTATATGTTTTAAATCTTCACAAAATCCTAAGAGGCAGGTGTTATTAACTCTATTTTATACACAAAAAAATGAACTCAAAGAGAACCCTAAAACCTATGTACTCTTATTGATCAATGTGATCCCATTAAATTTAATTTCTAAATTAAAAAAAAATGAGAACCCTAATTTGTATGACTCCAAAGTCTAAGCTCTTACGTAACAGACCCTTTGTCTCTCAAACAGCCACCTGAAGCAAGGCAAGAAGAGAGGTGCCAGGGATACTCCCAAGTCTCAGGTTACATTAAGAATGTTCCCTTGCCCTGGCCGGTTGGCTCAGTGGTAGAGCGTCGGCCTGGCGTGCAGAAGTCCCGGGTTCGATTCCCTTCCTCTCTGTCTCTCTCTTCCCCTCCCGCAGTGAGGATCCATTGGAGCAAAGATGGCCCGGGCGCTGGGGATGGCTCCTTGGCTTCTGCCCCAGGCGCTGTAGTGGCTCTGGTCGAAACAGAGCGACGCCCCAGAGGGGCAGAGCATCGCCCCCTGGTGGGCAGAGTGTCGCCCCCTGGTGGGCGTGCCGGGTGGATCCCGGTCGGGCGCATGCGGGAGTCGGTCTGTGTCTCTCCCTGTTTCCAGCGTCGGAAGAATACAAAAAAAAAAAAAAAAAGAATGTTCCCAAGGTGTTCATTTTACCCAACAATTTAAGTGTGAATTTAATTTTTTTTACATTTTATAACAAATATGGATCTATTATGAAATAAGATCCAAAATTCGTATCTCAAAGTTTAAACTTAAAACTCTAAACAAAATTCTCACTTCCTGTTGCATTTGGCTAAGCCCACCCCTAAACACACACACACACACTCCCTCCAATATGCTTGTTAATCTAATCTTCCTTGGCCAGCAGTTATCAGTAGTATAATATTCTAGATGCACTTAATTAGCCCTTTACACACACACACACACTTACACACACACACACACTTTCTTGCCCTTACTATCTGAAAAAAAGGAACTCTAAAAAGGTATTCTCACTTAGAAATTATCACTGTTTTATTAACCCAAAGTTATTCACCTTCTACAGTTAAGACAAGTTATCAAATATGCCCATATACAATTCAGAATTTAAAATCTTCAATGGAGAAATTCTAAAATTTCAACTAAATCCCATAAAGTGCCTAATATCTTGTCTTATATCAATAAGCCCTCAATAAGTTCTGATTATAGAAAGAGAATTACAGTGAATTACTAAATAACTGGGAATTTTAATCCTGGTGTGACATTATATAAAAATGTATATAACTTTCTGTTGCTATATAGTTTTCCCTACCTAACTTCAGGAAGGATTTTGTCCTAGTAAAAGATCTAAAAGTATATAGATCAGAGTAAACATTCACTTAATAATGGTGGGAAGTAGAGAAGCAGAGAATCATAAAATAAAGGCTATTTTAAAATACAGTTCCATTAAATATGAATAAAGCCCATCTGATAAAATTGAGCATAAATGGGTAGACAATTAAAAGTGAATGAATTCTAAAACCAAAGTAGATTACACATATTTTATTGAAAACGTTAAGGAATATTAAATATTGAATCCAGGAAGTTAAGAGGATACTTATAATAAATTCTAATAACAAGACCTGAAATTCTGCAAGAGAACTACAAAGATATTTTACACAGGAAGAATGTAGTCATACACTTTTAATTAGGATTTCAAAACTAAAGAAGTTTAACTGCAACGGCACAAATGAAGGCTCCAGACGAGCAAAACTACTAATGTCTGCGCTCTTATACCAAGAGCAGCACTTCGCAAGCTAGGCAACCAAAAGCCCTCTAGGTTGACTGACTACCTCAAATCAGAGACAAAGTGACCCAAATATTAAACTCTCCAATTCACAAAAATTTTGTTCTGAGACTATCACTTTACATAATGGAATCTTTAACAACAAAAAAAAAAAAAGGACTACAATTAGTAGTCATCCTCGTCCTGACAAAGTTGAATGGAACTTTCAACTCTAGATCTCAGACTGGAAAAAAATATTAGTAACAGATCTTTAAGGACTGCAGTTCTATATTATTAGATAATCAATTATTTTAAAGTGTTCTCTAAAAATTCAAAATGTTCCATGGCTGAGAATCGTTCTGATGAACATTTAACAAATTTCTTAATTACCATCCTGAGGTCAGGACAGAGGTGCATGAAGAAAGAAAGGCACAATCATGAAATCCAAAATGTAAACTGTAACTTCACACACCGCAATTATGTTAAATTCACTTATCTTGCATTTATCAAAGGGATTACCGGTAATATTTTTATTTAATATAGCTTACATAATTGCATCGTCCAGGGTGTTTTCGGATTTATACGTGTGAGCTTAAGAAACCGATACTCCGATACCCTGTTAGTAAAACTATTTTTCAAAACATTCAGAAAAGAAAACAAACCACAAAACACACATTATTTGATCCTCAATTTAGTTTCTCAGTTCAAATGAACAACGTTGTCATCTATCAGAATTCGTGCAACAGCAAAAGCACAACAGCAAAATATATGGAAAGCATTATACACATATACCGTACCTGCTCATATTTTGCAATTCGGACTGTATGTAATAAACGGGCTCCAGAAAGCATACACTGCGAGAAATAAAAGCGGACGCGCGAATGGTTTGAAAACACGCCCCCGAGATATCACCTGGTACACTCAGTGGAATCACTGGGACCCAACCTAAGGGTCCCACGTGCAGCTTCCTCTCTAAGCGGGGGTTAAGGCTGGGGGGAGGAGGAAATGGACTCTCTCTGACGCCCGACCATCACCAGGAAAACTGGCTACCGCGGCTGCAGCCTCCTGACCGCGGAGGGAGCAGCCCGACTCGGGCCCGGCGGCGCCTCGCCCCCTCCCTCCGCCCCGTGGCAACGAAGGGAGCCGGCCCGCGGGCAGCCCCGCTCCGCCTGCAGAGAACCTTCACTCCCCCTCCGCTCCCCCAAACCCACTCCTTCCTCCACTTTGCCCCGAAGTCTACCAACCCGCCGCGCCGGGAATGTACCTGGAGCCCGGCCCGCCGTTCGAGAGCGCGCGGCACCGAGGGGCCGCGGTGGTTGTGACGGCGGCGCAAGAGTGACAGAGCGGCCAGGGCACCCGGTCCGCGCCCCGCGGCCCAGCCTGCGCCCCGACAGATCCCACAGCAGCCCGCGGCGCGGACGGCTCCGCTACCAGCAGGTGGATCTCCTGCGACCCCGCGCCTCAGAACCTGGCAGCCGGCACCGCCCCTCAGCCCCGCACTTCTCCACACACCCGCCCTGCGCCGTCACCCCCCAGGCCACCTGTGCCCCGCGGCTGCCGCGAACCCCTCAACTTCGCCCTTCTTACCACGGCCGTCGCCGAGGCAGCTGTGGTCGCCGTGGTCGCCGTCGCCGCCGCCGCCGCTGCCACCCGGTGCCCCGCCTCTCCGCTAGACTCCGCCCCAACCGCTGGAGGGCCGGCCGCCCCGCCCGCGACCCCGCCAGCCATTGGCCGCCGGGATTGCGCGCCGTCCACTGGGCGCCCCCACGCGGCCGAGCCGCTCTCGTCACTGGCCCAACCGGCTGTCATGTAGGGGCGCGGTCTCGCAGCCTATATAGCTCTCGTGAGATGTGCGCGCGCGCGCGCACACACATACACACGCACGCACACACACACACACGCACACACACACACACACGCACACGCACACGCACACACACACCCGCCCCCCGCCCCCCTCCCCCGCTTCATTTAATGTCACGGTGGGGTCTGGATCGGCGTCGTTTTTTCTGGTCCCAGACTACGCGAGCTCGGCGCTTCCTAGCCGCCCGACCGCTACATCTGGCATTAATCCTTCGCAGCCTAAGCAGAGGCAGCTCAGATGGCCAACAAAAGGCCCCACGAACCCTCGGCCTCAACCTCAACCTCGGCGCACGACCCGGTTACCCCGGGCTGCCCCAGTCACGGGTCTCCTTCCCCAGCAGTCCTGGCTGGGTTAGTGTCCCTGGAAACAGGTCCCTCGGGTGGAACCCGCCCTAATCCAACAGTAGCTTCCGAGGCTCCGCGGTTCCAGGCACCTATGACAGTCAGGAAATCCCAAGCCACGGGCATCGTTATTCCTTACGTACCGATGAGGAGACCGGTTTTCAGGGAGAAGTGGCTAGAACAACTAAAAACAAGAAATATAATTAGAGTATAAATGCAGATCGTTTGAGTGCTAAAAGCCTATGACTTTTCCACTACACCACACCATCCTGCCCCTTTCTCCTGAGCCCACGTCCTTAATCTGTCCGTTTCACAAGGTTTGAGATGGACTTCAGAACCAAATAGATAATCATCTTTAGAAAGCCTGAGTGGTCTGCCCTGTTTTTCTTAGTATCCACATGTACTATGACTTGTGCTAATAGTAACTACCATAGGGCACATCATCTTTTGAATACTTACAGTATACCAGGTAAGATGCTAAGATTTAAATTGTGTTACCACATTTAATCCCCATTTTTCTTCAGTAAACAGGCTCAGAGAGTTTGCCCAAGGTTGCACAGCTGGTGTTAGATCTGGATTTAACCACTAGAGATGCATTATTTTAACCACTATAATAATCCTTACAACCAACCTGCAAGTTAATACTGATAGGGAATTAGGGACCCAAGATCAAGAAAACATCCTTGTCCCTGCCAAGTGCCCAAGGTAATAAGTTCTTTTGAGAAAATAGTAATACAAAGATTCAAAACTCTAAGAGACAGCCATCAATCAGAATGTTTTTTCCCAGCAAAATTTCTTTATTTTTGTCAAGATAAAAGTAATTAATAATCAGCTACAACATGCGGGTGTCTCAGCTCTTCCATATTAAAATTTCTCTTCGTGACTGTAGAACTGTTTGTTCTAAAGATTCAGGAAGAGATGATTCTCCTTCTTTTGAGGTTCCCTCTGATTTAGGGGAGCAGACAGAAAGAGGTTTATCTACTTACTGTTCAACACCATGAACATGACTTAGGCATGACAGCCATAATATTAAACAACTTTTCTGTCTGCTCAGAGGGCCTGATAGCCAGATTTCCTGTATTCTATGACAAAGGTATTTCCTAGTAGCAAGCTGGCAATGGATTTCATGACGAGATGTAAACAATAAAGACAGACCATTTCAGGATACAACCTTTGATCCATTGTTTTATATATCTTGCCTAAAATATCTCCTGGGAATGGACAACTCTAGATCTTACTATACAATGCTTTTAATGACAGACAAGCAAACTTCTTGCAGATGAAGAAAGCACTGCCATTTGAAAATGATCGAGAAAGCCAACAAGTCAAGTTCACAGGATTGGCCAAAAGATCTGATAGCACAGGTAGCTACTCTCCCTATTTTACAGAGGAAGAAACTGAAGACCTGAGGGGTTAATTTGGTAAATACAAATGGTATCTTAGGCAGCTAGTAAATGATCCAATCAGAATTCAAATCCAGGGCTGTTTGACTTCAGAACCCCTATACCATCCACCACACTACCTTGCTGCTTCCATCTTCAACAACTGACAAACTTTTGTTGACTGGATGAATGTTAAAATATATATGTTTCTCTCCACCATTGTCCATATTTTTCTCTCAGTGAGGAAAGGAAATGAAAGCAATCACAAACATTATATAAGCAGAAGCATATGTCAGAGAAGAAAGGAAAGCCAGGAAGGAGAAGCTTCAATGGGATTATTCAGAATTACAGCAGGAATTCCCTCTGGATGCAGAAACCCACAGCAGAAGACAAAAAAGAAAAAACACAACTGCCTTCCTTTTGGGGCCTTTTTGGTAATTTGTTGCTACTCCATCTGGCAACAGAAGGGTAGGTTTGGGAAGAATTCTGGTGACACAATTATACTTGTCACAAACCATTTACATTTTAGCTCAAGAAAGCCTGGATTTCAGTTTGTTGTCTAGAAATTGGAATGACCTGGAATACAAGTCTCCAAAGAGGAGTTAGAATTGGTTGATCATTCATCCTACCTTTGCAGGTTATACAATCTAGATTTTCCAACCAAGCCTATGGTATTTGTTTAATAAACCATCAAAGGCAATCATTCCAAACCAGACTGAATTTGATCTATTTCTTTTCCTATTTTCCATGAGGATTCTCCTTTCCTGTTGTTCCCTTTTTGTTTCTTCTCTACTCTTGCAGTTTCTCCTCCTCAAGGCCTTTAGTTCCCATAATCAGCAGAAATGGGAGAAGTGCCTAGGTAAGAAGTTCTGTCTGCCTGACCAGGTGCTGCGCAGTGGATAGAGCATCCTACTGGGTCACAGAGGACCCAGGTTCAAAACCCCGAGGTTGCCAGCATGAGCAGGGGTAGAGGGGCTGAAGTCACTGACTTGAGCCCAAAGGTTGCTGAATTGAGTAAGGGGTCACTCGCTCTGCTGTAGCCCCCTGGTCAAGGCACATATGAGAAAGCAATCAATGAACAACTAAGGAGCTGCAATGAAGAATTGGTGCTTCTCATCTCTCTCCCTTTCTGTATATCTGTCCCTATCTGTCCCTCTCTCTGTCTCTCTGTCTCTGTCACAAAAAAATAAGTAAATAAATAAGAAGTTCTGTCTGTAATTTCATTCTATATTCTATCCCTGTACTGTGGTGACTGTTCTTTGTACAAACAATTTCTTAGTACTTATGATATGCAAAGGGTGCCTAACTATGGTATGCTCACAGGTGAGTGAGAGAGGTGGGTAAGGAATTAAACCAAGAAACAGTGCCACAAGCCTGAGGTACTAGGACAGAAGATAGGATTGGGCCATCATTCAGACTCTTGGTGCAGGAGAGGCTTCCCAGAAGTGACATCTAACTAAACACAGAGTACATACTAATCTTTTCCTGGTATTGCTGATCTTTTCCTGGTATTGCTGATCTTTTCCTGGTATTGTGTTTGATGGTGAGTAGCTAAGGGGGCATGCCTACAGCAATTAGCTTCTAAGAAATCAAGCACAAACCTTCAGTTCTCTTTTATATCAGTTTCCTCCACATATTAACAATCCAATTTGCATCATCTATAATTGTTTACAAATGTTGTGATTTTGGTTTCTTCGCTACTAGCTCAAGTGGATCTTTTCTCAACCATCAAGGCTTCAAGAGGAATTACATGAAGAAGTTCTTCCTGGCTTTTTAGAATGACTTCTTTAGAGGTTGTAGGAACCCTGTCATTAAAGTGAATAGCACACTCATAACTGTCATCTAGAAGCCATAGCAGAACTAGGGCCAGGATGGGCTATAGCCCTTTGTTAACTCTTTGTTAGCTACAGAGTGTTGCAGATACAGTGTACAAACTATACCTGTTGTATAGTCAGACAAGACACATGAAGTCCAACAAATTATGAGAGAATTTAAATAGAACCAACCATCACATTTTCTATTCATCTCTAGGTGCAAAGTAAGGTTCATTCAGATGAAGGATAGCAGAGAGCTAAATCATTTTTACATTTTGTTTATGGTCCATCCTTCCTCTCCACACCTTTGCTTATCTCTATGTGAGGGAACCCTTGAAAGACCCCTTTCCTGCTCATTCACGTGCACACTGTTGGGGTAGATGTGCCTATCTGTTATACAGACAAGAGCCAGGCTGTGTGGCTACAGAATTATGGACTTACAAGACCTTATCATATTTAAGTATGTGGCCAGTGGTGTTCACATGTGTGTATAAGACATTGCTAAAATTGTTTAAGAACCCCCCCCCCCAATAAAAAGAGAACCTAACTATCTTACTGAAAACAGGTTCCCTTCCAGGCATTGTTAGAACCATCAGCCATGCCTGGTGGCAGGAAGAGTTTCTGCCAAGGTTGTTCATGAGGCTTGGGGGGATCATTCTTACCTTTTCAGTGGTTTAATCACACCATTAAAGCTTACTTGTTGGTTTTATTATATTTAATGTATACTTTGAAAGCACGGTGGGAGAGAATTGTGTGCCTGAGAATTACAGAGCTTTGAGGATTTTTTTTCTTTTTTCTTCTGTGACATTGATACTTGTAAAAGATGCTGGATCAACAGCCCTGAATATGAAATACATCCATGCATAAAACCAATCCCAGCAGTTGAACTATGCTATTCCACCAGTACTTTTCAAACAGGATAAAAACCTTTGCTCAATAAAACACCCAGGATTGTGACTGCCAAGTATTAGGCCATTTGGACTTCTGTACATATGGACAACATAATCTACATCACCTTTTTCATAGCCCCAGCATTTATTTATGCTCTTTTATAGGAACTGAACACACCCCTCCAAGTAGGTGTCTGTATCAGCCAGAGACCAAGAAGGAAGGGAGGGAGAGAAGGAGGGAGGGAGAGAAGGAGGGAAGGAGGGAGGGAGGGAGGGAGGGAGGGAGGGAGGGAGGGAGGGAGGGGGGGGAGGGAAGGAGGAAGGAAGGAAGGAAGGAAGGAAGGAAGGAAGGAAGGAAGGAAGGAAGGAAGGAAGGAAAAAAGAAAGGAAAGTAGGAAGGGAGGGAGGGAAGGAGGGAGGGAGGGAGGGAGGGAGGGAGGGAGGGAGGAAGGAAGGAAGGAAGGAAGGAAGGAAGGAAGGAAGGAAGGAAGGAAGGAAAAAAGAAATAAAAGGAGAAAGAAAGAAAGAAAGAAAGAAAGAAAGAAAGAAAGAAAGAAAGAAAGAAAGAAAGAAAGAAAAAGGAAAGAAAAAAGAAGCTATTCTAGGTATTTTGGGCAGTGGGAATATTATATAAGAGATTGGTTGCAAAGGTGCCGGGAGGGCTAAGTGAAGAAAGAAGAGAGTGAAGAGCAAAGAGAAAACAGGGTGGAAAACCAAGGATCAGAGGCTGCTAATGGCCCTGGGTGGACATCCTGAGCTTACACCTGTTGATGTCCACCTATTGGAGGACTGTTCCTGTTGATTCTGGACCCCTGAAAAGATGCCGTGTGAGCCTGGGTGGATGGGGCCATGAGTCACCCCAGCCCCTGTGCACCTGCTGCTGCCAACAACCATCAGCAACGGCCACACTGTTGGAGGCAGAAATCAGAAGCTTCTCTCTTTCCTCTACCTTCTGATCTCTAACCAGTGGTCCTTATTGGCAGATGCCAAAAGAAAGCCAGTGCCAGGAACCCCAGGAACTAGCTCACAGGCAGCTACAGCATTACAGAGCAGACCATACATAGAAAGGCAGCAGAGTGTGAGGTAGAGACAATGGGTAAATAACCAACACAATGTCAGAATTAAAACCTTGTTAGACATTCTTTAAAGTAAAACCAGAAGCTTGTCTTGGAAACATGAGGAAATGGAGAATCGCAAGCCTGTCATATCTTTCCACTCCAGTGGGACTTACACAAACTCTAGAAAACACCTTTCACATTCACATCACTCTTTAGAGAGACTATTCACAGTTTGAGGGCAGCCATCATGACACTGTCACTAGCAATAGAGATTATCTATCAATAATGGCTGTATTGAGTCCTTAGGTAACAAATTATAAAATGTAGTCTCAACCCTCAAGGAGTTCACAGTCTGGTTGGAGGAGTACTTAACACCATCCCCATCTCATGCCTGCTCACCACTAATGCCCCATTGCGGTCCCTCAAGGGGAGCCATGCTATGCTGAACCACTCCCTTCCTTCCATAAAGAGGCTCATGCCAGAGGCAAGTGACTCCCATCTCCACTCTACCACCTACTTGGCTAGCTAACATCCTTCGAGATTCAGCTTGATGCCACTTCCCCAGGAAGCCTTCCCTTACTCCCAAGCATGGGTAAAGGACCTACCGCACTCTCTACTTCTACCAGTGGATTTATAACACTGTACCATCCCCCTGAGTTTCACATCCCCCTGAGTTTCACATCTGGTATACTTCGGTGTCTTTCAGCCTTTGGAGTAGTTGGGTCTGATCTAAAGCAGCTAAAACAGTCCAGCTACAAGCAGCCTTAGGGGCCATGATGAATATTATAATTTTCTTTGTGTTTTACTAAGTGAAAACGCTGAGCAACACCAATATAATTGTCTGCAGATGTACCTGCCTCATTCACTCAGCTGTTCTGCTGCTCGAGAGTGGGGACCATCTTATTCATCAATGTGTGGCAGGCTCATGGGAGCTACTCTGTAAGTGTTCATTGACAGAATGATGGAGGACTTCATGAAAGAGGATACACACACTTTCTCTGAGAACAGGTGTAGGGTTTGGGCAGGTGTATGGGAAAAGAAAATAAGCATTATAAGAGAAGGAGCAGACCCTGCTGATTGGCTCAGTGGATAAAGTGTCGACCTGGCGTGTGGACATCCAGGTTCGATCCCCAGTCAGGGCACACAGGAGAAGCAACCATCTGCTTCTCTTCCCCTCCCACTCCCCTCTCCTCCTTTTGCAGCCAGTAGCTCAGTGGGTCCAATGTTGGCCTCAGGCACTGAGGAAACCTCAGTTGATTTGAGCATCTGCCCCAGATGGGGGTAGCTCAGTGGGTCCTTGTCGAGGCACATGCAGAAGTCTGTCTCTTTATCCTCCCTCCTCTCACTTAAAAAGAAAAAAGAGAGAGAGAAGGAGCTCACATACAATGAGGGCAATGCATACTCAGTGCTCATAGCACCTAGGCAGCAGGGATAAACGAGGCACTATGGGAAATATGGCAGATCATGGAAACTGCAGGAGAGATTGGACCTCCGGCTCTGGTGAGATAAAATCACTGAAGATTTTTGAATAGAAAAATGATGTCATAACAAAAATATTCAAGAGTAGAGGAGTCCTCATGTCATTGACACTAACTATAGAGTTGTGGTAATATTTTCACCTGAGTAGAAAAAATGGGTATTATGATCACCAAAACATTTTCACTGAGCTGCTACTATATGGCCCATCTCCATTCCTCTACTAGAGGTGCTTGGCATATATATATGCTCATTGCTCTGATTTTTGCTCCCTACTTTAAATTTCACATTGGTCTAGGATCAAAATCACAAGGCTTCAGATAAAGGAGAGTAGAGCAAGACAGCTCTCTTCTGCAAATGAATATTCTAATATTATTTCCTCTGATGCAACTAAAAATGCTGTATCGCTTCAGAAATGAACTGTAGTGAGAACCAAGGTGTCCCCTTCAGGGAAAGGAATCATCCAGAATTCTGAACACTCCTTTCAATAGTTTTGTCCATGTCAGCCTCTACATAAGGAGTTTGGGAATGTAAAAACAGCCTAAGAAATCAGAATGTCCTCTGAATATAAAACTTGGTGCACGGACATATTGATAAAACATTCCAAGACAATCCCCACAGAGTGACTTGCAAAATTAATTTTTTAAAAATTCTCTAAAAAATGTTTGAACAACAATTTGCTTGTGTGTTTAACAAATGCTAATTGAAGGTACACAGTATGAGAGTGACCTACCTCTGGTTCTCTATGGGAAGAAAATGGAAGGCAAAGTTCAAATCTTTTTCTGGAGGGAAGGTGGAGATCAGCAAGTCTTCCCCAGGGTGGGGCAGGGTCTGATATGAGAACAATCTTAAGAGAGGTACAAAGAATCTGAACACAGCCAATTTGTAAACACAGAGGCCTCATATAGAAGAGCTCAAAGTCTTGTGCCAGCCGGGTTCCCTTTCCTTTTCCCCTGGGTCATCAGGCCAGGTCCGTAGCAATCTTCTAGCCAGCCAGACAGGCTTCCCTCATAGGTTGACTTCTTTCAACAAATAAACACAGTTGCCCTATCCTTTTATCACCTGGAGCCTTTGGTTCTTGTTGGTTTTCCTCCTAAGGACTCCATGTAGCTTAAAGATTGTGTATACCAAACAAGCTAAATCTATTGCATCATCACTTTTCTATTATTAATTGAGTGATGCATAGATATACAGGTTGACAGATAGATAGTTAATCCAAAGTTCAGATTCACAACCATGAGCGGCCCAACTCAAAAATGGCTAGCTATTTACAGATTAGCTGGCATAACATCCCCCAGGAATGATTTAACCTGGGCTGAAACCAATATAACTCATCAAATCTCTTCTCTGAAACAAAGACAGGTAGCCTCATCAGTGTCATGCAGGAGCAGAAAGACAGAGGATGGACTAGGCAGAAGCCATGAGCAAAGTAGAACCCAAAAAGTGGAGAATGAAGGAGGAGGAAGTGAGCCCATGAAAAGAGAAAGCAGTTTTGGAGAGCAGCAGAGACAGAGTGGTTGAGGCCCAAGTGGAGCTGCTCGGGGGGCTGAGCTACCATGGGACAAAAGGAGTACCTGCTGCTGACAGGACAGGGACAGACAGGCTTGAACTTGTTCTGAGGCTATGGGTGTTGACTCCTGCTCTTCTCAAAACTTACTAACAAATGACTTTGTCTGCAGGGCACGGCAGAGGCGGTCAGGGATTTGAGGAAGGCTACCAGGTCTTTATAACAGGACTCAATTGTTTTTGTGACACAGGCCGTGAGCTCTTACAAGATCACATATGCAGATTCAAAAGTGAAACCTAAAACATTCTGGAACCAAAGGCATAAATATGCTTTTAATGTTATCCACGGTTTATGTTATGCACTCTATTATCCCATACACCTGTCACCCATTAGTGGGGGGAAAAGGTAGGGAATTATACTTATTTTCATTTTGAAATTTGAATTTAAGACAATTGGGCATGGATTGGAAGGATAGAGAGGCCAAGCTTCCTAACCTCATCGGGGCAGCCAGCGATCCAGCCAGCCCAAGGTTTGATGAATGTGTGACTTACCAATGCAGATTCTAAAATCATTAGACAGAGGACAAACATGATCTATTTCTAATAATGATTATAATTTAATCATTCCACTCATTTTCCTAAAACCCAAAACCTGAGATCACACAGATAAATCATCTTGCATTTTAGCATTCAGAAACTGCCTGTATGATATTATCTTTTTATCAGCTTTCTAATTTTCCAACCTGAACCCTGTGTCATCAGCCACATTTATGTTGCAATTTATCTATATAACACAGAGGGTGATAGTCAGAATTTTGAGGAGTTGGACTCTGGAACTTACAGCAGGATGTGAATTTGGCACTGTGGGCTTGTAATGAAAAAAATATAAGAACTGCTCACGCTAAAAGAAAAATAAATAGGCATTGCACTGGAAAAGTACCCAAAAGAACTTGTCTCAAATGAGAATTCAGTTTTGATTGAAAAAGTCTGATAAGAGTTTTAAAAAAATGTTTCCTTTAATCATCAAATAGTCTTCATAATTTATCGTTTCATTGCCCTCCTGTAAAGGGACATTATGCTTTAATGTCTGTCAAATGTTTTTATAATTATGAAGGCACCCTTTCCTAGCAATCTGAAATAATTTCTCTTTTCAAGTGAGAGTTTTAACCTTGCAGTGGAAGTGCATGTGCAAATCTTTTGTCTTTCAAGCACTAAAAAAAAAGTCATCACCTTAGCCTCTGCAGAGAACAACAAATATTTAGGAAGCTTCTTCCTTATGAATTTTAGCACACTTCACAGTTGCTATTTGACTACATATCATATTTCTTTCCTGTTCAATGAATATTTATTGAGTGCTTACTGTTTTCTGGACAGTAAGTGACCTGTGACATGCACAATTGAACAAGAATCTTCAGTTTATCTGGAGTGCAGAGGATAAGGGAAGAAATATATGAAGAAATGAGGTTGCACAGAAACATTGAGGTTTGGGGTCAGTTTTTTTAGATGTGTTAAGGAGGCTTTGGTGCTAGTATAAGGAGTTTGGACTTTATTTTAGACCATGTGAAGTCATAGACATTTTGGGGAATGACAGGTCAGAGCCTGCACAATAGCTGGAAGGGAAGGAGAGTAGACCATCTGAGCAAGAGCTAATCAGTTTGAATTTAGAGTTGCCAAGCAAACAGATAAGAAGAGGGCAAAACTGGCATTGAGATTTGAGCCCAGGGATGGGGCTGATAGCATTTCAAACCAAATCAGCAATCACAGTGACATAGATGGGAGGAAGATGAATTCATGCTGGGTCTATTTAATGAGTTGTTAAGAAACATGGAGATGTAACTCTTTGGCAGGAGTGGAAAATGAGAGAAAGATCAGGTGATACCAGCAAGATGGAGAAGGATGAGAGGTGAGTAGAAGCCATGGGGGTTTACCAGCTAGGTCCCTGTTCACTTGTACAAGGGCCACTTCAGTGGAGCAGTATTGGTGAAAAGCCATGTGGCCATTTGCCAAGGATGAGTGGGTGGTAAGGCAATAAAGACAGGGAGTTTGCGCTGTGCTTTTGCAAAGTAGAGTGAAGAATGAAGGCTTTCTAGTTTTGTTTGTAAGATCACAAACATTTTTAGATTAGGAAAAAGGGAATCTAATGGATGAACCCTAATCTCTCTCCTAACTGGCAACATCCTACTGAAAATTCCCTTTTAGATTTGCCATTCATATTCCTAACCATTCACTGTGCCTCTGCTATTCTTTTTTTTATAATTGCCAATAAGAACGAAATAATGGTCAATATAGCTAGCATTCTCAAAACATTCACACTTTGCCAGCCATCATACTATGAACTTTATACATATTAATTAATTTAATCTTCACAACGGCCTTAAAAGGTTGAGACCTTGTTCTGCCTGTTTTACACTGAGACATTAAATAACTTGCCTAGCCCTGGCCGGTTGGCTCAGTGGTAGAGCATCGGCCTAGCGTGCGGAGGACCCGGGTTCGATTCCCGGCCAGGGCACATAGGAGAAGCGCCCATTTGCTTCTCCACCCCTCCGCCGCGCTTTCCTCTCTGTCTCTCTCTTCCCCTCCCGCAGCCAAGCCTCCATTGGAGCAAAGATGGCCCGGGCGCTGGGGTTGGCTCTGTGGCCTCTGCCTCAGGCGCTAGAGTGGCTCTGGTCGCAATATGGCGACGCCCAGGATGGGCAGAGCATCGCCCCCTGGGGGGCAGAGCACCACCCCTGGTGGGCGTGCCGGGTGGATCCCAGTCGGGCGCATGCGGGAGTCTGTCTGACTGTCTCTCCCTGTTTCCAGCTTCAGAAAAATGAAAAAAAAAAAAACAAAAAAAAAAAACTTGCCTAAATTCTCACAGCTGGGAAGTACCTGAGGTTTCAGCTCAGGAACCTGCTATAATCTGTGCTCTTAATCATGATGCTGGCATCCCTACAAAGATATAAAAGGAGTCTTAGGAATTTTGCAGAAACTAAACACAATTGTAGAAAGCTTTCATTTGATTTATAGACTGGCTTATTTTATAGAATGAAACAGGCTAAATTCAACATCACTTACTTCAATAGTTTTGTAGAAGAGCTGAAAATTCTGCCAACATCATACATAAGCCTAAAATAGAGGACTCTGAACTAAGAGGAACCCTAAAACCCTTTGGGTTAAGTACTTTCTTTTACATAAAAAAGAACCACCATCTGGAGGAGCAGAGTGGTTTAGCCAGGGTCAGGTTTGAGTGCAACTCAATAAATATCCTGTCTTTTCACTGAGCCCAAAGGAGCTCGAGCTAGGGTACTATGAGAGAGAAAGGAAGCAGCAGGGGGAGACTGCACCCTAGCACCAAGTTCAAGGTAACAGTGAGTGTACTAACCTGTCCACAGGCTGCAGCCCACCTCAGGCCTTTTCCTGAGAGGTCACCCTGAGTTTGCAGGTTCCTTTCTGCCATTCACCTGATTCATCTCCTTTCTCTCCCCCATTCTCCCTCCACCCACTCCCCTGTCTTAGCCCTACTGGTTTTACACTGTATATTCCCAGAAGAAAGTGTGGATGAGGTCTAGCACACAGTGATTGGGGAATGTTTTTGAATTAATTGATTGATTGATCCATATATGAGTGACAAAGAAGAAAAATGCCAAGGAAAAGTAGCTCCATGGAGCTCATCTTGATCCACTAGGGAGACAAGAAAATAACCTCAGGAGAAGCTTCATGGAGCCTACAGAACAAAGCACATGTCTGTATCAGTGATGTGAACTGTGCAGTGTTGGTACTGGTTCTTTTTAAAGTTTGTCCGCTTCTTCTAAGCATTGAAGCTCTCTGTGTGAGCTGCAGGCAGTAGCCAGCACAACTTCACACATTCCATCTTGCTGCCAACAGGGATGCAGTAATGGTAAAACACTAAAGGAATGTCTCCTGAAAAAATAATTTT
Organism: Saccopteryx leptura; assembly: GCF_036850995.1. NCBI lineage: Eukaryota > Metazoa > Chordata > Mammalia > Chiroptera > Emballonuridae > Saccopteryx > Saccopteryx leptura. The sequence continues at coordinate 220,549,463 of NC_089505.1, read as the reverse complement.
CTGCAAAAAAACTTACTGTGCAAAACATGGTTGTTCCCTAAATGGCTCTACACATAGGCCAAGACACAAAAAACACATTTTGCAAAATCACAGTCTCTTCCCAAACTATTCAAGCTTTTTGGGTTCTAGCAAATCTCATAAGTAAAAGAGGGAGAAGATATTTCACTCAATAATCATCTTTTGCATTAGGCTTGGATATATATTATGTTTTGAGGTTATTTTATTTGTATAATTAAATTGAATGACTTAAGAAAAATATAAAAACATTTACTTTTTACATAAAACATATATAGTATTACTCAGCCATAAAAAAGGGAGGACAACTTGCCACTTGCAACAACATGGATGAAAGGTATAATGCTAAGTGAAATAAATCAGATAAAAACAAATACCACATGATTTCACTTATATGTGGAATTTAAAAAACAAAATAAATGAACAAAAAAACTCATAGATACAGAGAACATTGTGATAGTAGCCAGATGGGAGGTGGGTAAAAAATATGAAGAGATTAAGAAATACAAATTGGCAGTTACAAAATAGTCATGGGGATGTAAAGTACTTCATGAAAAAAATAGTAAATGATATTATATAACTATGCATGGTGTGAGATGATTCTAGATATATCAGGGGATCACTTTATAAATTATATAAGGCCTGACCTGTGGTGGCACAGTGGGTAAAGCATCAACCTGGAACGCTGAGGTCACCAGCTCAAAACCCTGGACTTGCAGGCACATATGGGAGATGATGCTTCCTGCTTCTCCCCCACTTCTCTCTCTCTCCCTCTCTCTCTCTCTCTCCTTCCTCTCTAAAATAAATAAAATCTTTAAAAAACTAATTTTAAAAAAATAAAAATAAGCTATGTAAGTATCTAATCACTGTGTTGTACTCCTGAAACTAATATAATATTGAATGTCAATTGTAATTCTGCAAACCTCCCTTTTTAAAAAAGCCTGCCTTTCTGCACAAGCCTGCTTTGTCCCCAGCTTATAAAAGCAGCCAAGCAGAGCCCACCCCTGAGACAGTTCAGAGGACCGTCCTTTCCTCTGTGCTGCCTCCCTTGTGCTCAAGCATAAGCTTAATAAAATCTGTTGGGAAATTTCTCTGGGATTTCCTCTTGATTTCTATATTGGGGAACACAAGAACCCTAACACTGATAACAATGAGAGACTTCCAGGGTTCTCTTTATGCTTGCCAGATGGACAGTTTTCCCAGCACCTGGAAACTCCCAAATCCAACAGTTCTCAGTCTGAATTTCCTGCCCTCTCAGCAACACTCAGCTCCACTGGGCCCTTTCTGAAATGCCCTCTCCTGGTGTGTGCCCAGCCCCTGACTGTACTGAGGGAGCCCCAGGGCTTCTTCCTGCACTGACATGTAAATGACCTGAGACCTCTCCTCAGCCCCAGACCCCTCTATCCTTTTTGTCCCAGAGAGCTCTCACCATTCTACCAGCACATTCTTCCATTTCCACTTCTGCCCCAGCAGACCTCTCCATAAGTCTGCATAGCAACTACATCAGGAGGCTCTCAGTATCAGTATCTGATTGTCCAGTACTGTAGACTGCCCAACATAGAACGGAACCAGAATAGGCTCCCCCTGGGTGAAAGCTCAGGACCAGTTCCCATCTTTTTTTCCTTCTGAAACTGGACTCATCATCTTTCTCCAACACACACCTTCTCCTCCCCCTGTTCCCACCTAAAGGATAGTAGTCTCTTGTTCCCAGTAACTGAGGCTGAAACCTCAGACTCAGCCTCTGCCCCTCCCCCCTCCTTGTACTTGGACTCAGCTGCCAACTCCTTGCTGTCTGCCTCCCATAAACTGTACAGGAATTTTCTCTCATTCTTCCTGTCCCCTCGTTAGAAGACGACTTCATGGACTCAGCCTTTTGGCAAAGTGATACAGAAACCCCTGCAATCTATTTTAAACACAGAAGAGGATACATCGGGGCTTTGTGAGAGTTTGAAACCAAGAAACAAAACCGAACACTGGGCTTCGACTAGCATAAAAAGTTAGTCTTGAAGAAGGGTTGGGAAATGGTGGGGGTTGGGAGCACTCCATGTATTGTAAAGGATGAGTTCCAAACTCCTTACCCTGTCACTCAGAGCTGGCCATAAGTTTTGCCTCACCAACCTTCCCTTGTGAATATTTTTCCTCAAAAACACCTGCTTCTCCTTCCTCATACTATTCAAAAAAATGTGGTTCTAAATCATGAAGTGCTTATGCAGTAAAAAGTCTGAGAAAAGAAATATTTCTCTTTAAGCTGAAGACCATTTTTTCAACAAGGCAAATGTAAAAATGAGACTTACTGAATGTCTTGACCTTTTTAGAAAACATGCTTTTATTTTATTTCACAATTAGATTCTATAGCACAAATGTTTCATCCTTTGTACACTAAAGGGTTCCAGGGATAAGAGGAACTTTAATGGCCAATTACTGGTTTTTGTCTAACAAGCATCCTCATGGCAGAAACAGTTGATTGCCTGTCCTATTTCAATTCTCCATTCTTCTGGGAATGAATGGCAAAGTGCTTGACCAAATGAACACATTTCCCAGTCCCCCTTAGAAATATGGGTGTACGGATGACAATATTCTGACATTCCTGCCATTGATAGTTATGCAGAAATTATGACATGAGCTTTTTACCCTTGGCTCTTCCTCCTTCCTGTTGTGTGATAGGTGGCCCTGATGGTGGGGGCTTTAGCAATAATTTTATGGCTCTAAGGATAAAGGCCTCATCCCAAGGAACAGAGCCTGGGTCCCTAATGCTTTGTGAAGTTGTCAAACTAGCCTTGAACTGCCTGACTTCAGATTTCTTGCCATGTAAGAGAGCAATAAAACCCCTCATTGTGGTTCCCGGCACAAGCTGCTCATTAAACTCACCAGAGGAGCTTTAAAAATGATTGTTGCCTGGATCTCACCTAAAAAGATTCTGATGTAATTGATAGGGGGGAGCTAGGCATGCTGTTTTTTTAAAACTTCTAGGATCCTACTTGCACCAAAGTTGAGAATCATTGCCCTACTTTGTTTCAGCCACTGCTTTTCTCACAGCTACAACCTTCTTTTTCTCTTCCTTTTTTTCCCTTTTCTTTTTCTTAGGTGAGAGGAGGGGAAACAGTGAGGCAGATTCCCAAATGTGCCCTGACCAGAACTCACCCAGCAACCCCATCTGGGGCTGATGCTTGGGTACTGAGCTATTTTTAGTGCCTGGTGCCATACTCAAAACAATCAAGCCACTAGCTTCAAGAGGGGAAGAGAGAGAAGAAGGTGGTTTGGGGCGGAGGAAGAAGCAGATGGTCACTTCTCCTGTGTGCTCTGACAGGGAATTGAACCAAGGATATCTGCACGCCCGGCCGATGCTCTATCTACTGAGCCACTGGCCAGGACCTACAACCTTCTTTCATTGGAGAATTGCCTGCTTTCAGCCACCAACCATGTTTCTAGTTAGAATGGTAATTGAGAGCTGTAGATGAGAAGCACATGGGTGCTACATAGAATTGCTTTGTGTCTGACCTAACCACGGCTAGTAAAACAACAAAACTTTTAGAATCAAACATAGGAAAATAACTTCATGATTTGGGGGAGAAGATTTTTTAAACAAAACATAAAAATCACAAAACATAACATAAAAGCTGAAACTAATGTTTAGTAATGAGCCAGGGAAGCAGGCCCTCTCAAAGCCAGCTGGTAAGGTAGAAATAGAAACAGACCATCTGGAAGACAGTGTTATTGAACAGCAGAAGCCATGTAATTTTGACTCATAATTCCACCTCTGTCAGTTTATCCTAACTAACAATAGGGGATTGGTCAAAGTAGTCTAGATGGAATATTATGCATTAAATTATTAAAAATAATTTAATAGACTATACAGTAGTAGAAGAAAATGACATGGGAAAATGCTCATGATATATGCAGTTTTAAAAAGTTATCAAATAGTGTGTACTGCATGATCTCATGTAAGTATATATAGATATATTGAGATGGATAGACAATCAAGTAATCAATAGATAGATAGATAGATAGATAGATAGATAGATGTATAGGGGTAGATGTAGCTATATTTGCAGGTATATGTAGGTCATTGTATATTGCCCAAAACAAAATAGGGAGGCAAAATGTGTGCCCTCAAGTATAAAACACAATCTCTGAGTACCCTGTATCCTCAAATGGGGGTCAGGCTGTTCCCCTCTTCCCTACAGAGAAGTTTGAAATATTTGTCTAGGCATCCTTAGGTGCAGGAATCTAAAGAAATTCCATAAGCTCCAGGACTGGTTAGACAAAACTCAAGAACAAATTCAGCATGAGTGCTGGGTCTCTCTGAGCCGCAGTGAAAGTTGGCGTTTGTAGCACAGGTTTCATCTACCAAGTTAGAGCATTTTACAGGAAGTTGTATTTTTACTAGCAAAATAGATGCACAATGGCAGAACGCAATCTGCTCCCTGCCACCACCCGTGATATACCTACTCGTGGCATGGCCCATGAGTGCACCAGCATGGCAAACTTCCTGTTGCACATCTGAGTTTTTGCACAAGTAGAAGCAAACGTTCCTTCACTGAGGTTTCTCAATTCATTTCCTGAACATACAGCTGTCTTCTTTCAATTCCTCAAAAAAGTGCTCTAAATATCTTTTATAGCTGTATTGTAGTTTTCAAAAATGTGGCTCCAGAGCGTCAATTAAAGAAGTGGTCTGGACCTGCTGCCCCTGAGCAGAAGTCAATTTGTGACTTTCAAAACATACTTACTGTAGTATGTTTCGAAAACATACTATGGACACAAACAAACACCCAAAACCAGACTGCCTGTTAGACTCTGAATAGCCAGTTACCTAATGGAATTCTACTTAAAGTCTTTGATTACTTGTGCAGAAACAGCCTAGGCTTCTTCAGGACTTCCAGGCATGCCATTTAAGACAGTGTCTGGTCGGATGGGGGAGAGCAGTAGGAGACAGAGGGCCCTCATCACAGAACAAGCCCAGAGAAAGGAGAGTGTTTACAAAGACAGTGGGCACATGGACAGCCAGGAGCAGGGCAGGGTGAGGGATGTGTGGAAATGGGTTGCGCATGCCTTTAACTGCTCTGTCACTGCCTTAAATCAAAGGAGAGGTCTTCTGGACCTTAACTTGGAATTCCTCCTCTCTTCACTCCTAAGCCCCTGCCACCTTGGCAACGTCCTGGCAATGCAAAAGATAGAGCGTGGGAGGAGGTTTTATCCACATCCTACAAATGACAGGGCAGTGTGGTCAGAAAAGAGCCATTACTGACTCCTTTTCATGCTTCCTCTTCTCTCTTGCTGTCTGCAGAATTTCAAGAAACAAGGCGAAAGACACAAAAATGAATAATCAAGAAAAATAAAAAAGAATGTGGAACAACTATTAAGGTGGTAAAACAAGGCGAAAGACACAAAAATGAATAATCAAGAAAAATAAAAAAGAATGTGGAACAACTATTAAGGTGGTAAATTGCTGTCTAACTTTCAAAATATAACTGATATAAATGCAAGGAGTGGTAAGGGGTAGAAGGAACACAGAAGTTAGAATCCCTTTCCACAAAAGCCTACCACTTATATAGGCAAACACGCAAGGTCAGAGATGATAAGCAGCCTGGTTGAACTTGGCCAATAGAAGATCCCAAAATTTAAAAATCAAGAGATTTCCACATTAAAATATAGGAATCTGGATGCTTGTGAATAATCAGAGGATGCAACGAAGTCAGATGTGTATTCTTACAGGGCAACAGCCTGCTTGGATCATCCAGTGGCCACCCCTGGGGCAGGCATCCTTCAAAGAGTCCCCATCACTCCCTCTTGCTTACTCTTCATCACTGAACTGCTTGAACCCTGTAGCATATGAATCTGTCATTCCCAGCTGGGACATCTGAAACATGAAATTAAAAGACAATTTTGTAAATTCAGTAAAAGGCCACTTATCCTATATCCACCATAAATTCTTACAGAAAGAAGAGCAACACATCAATTCTATACATTGTCTCAAGGCCTTCACTCAAGAGTTCTGGGCTGGTGATTGGATGAATTCATCTGTCTTTTGTCAGTTGGAAAAGGGGGCCTAATTGTAGTGACCAACCTCTCAGTCCCTGGGCCCATGTGGAGAAGAGCCAGGGTGTTGCCCCTGTACACAGATGCTCAGTACGGGGTCAGGGAGGGGAGTAAAGATACTGCCTGATACCAACCTTCAACATAAGGGTGTCATGAGGGGGATGCATGAATAATTCATATCACAACCAGATTGATGCTCAGTGAGACCCAATGGCAATGAATTACCTTGTATCCATTTCCTGCCTCCACATCAGTTTATCTTTTCACTTGTCTGTGGTTAGCTTATGAATAGGTGCATTCTCTAATGCCTTTGCTTTAGGCCAGGCAGTTTTAGGATCCTGGCTCGAATTTCCAATTTCTGACTTGCTGTTTACAAACTGTATATCATACAATTTCAAATAGCACATGACTAAAAAATGCCCTTACTAAAGAGGAATCTGGATGGAAATAAGGAACCACAGTTCTTTTAAAATCTCAGGACATTCTTGCACATGAAAGTCAACAGACTTGGGTGCTCTGGTGATTTAAAGTGGTGGTGGGGTTGCTCTGGTTTCTCTTCAGATTGTATAAATCTTTCGCCTTTTAAAGTGGTGGTGGGGGATGCAAACATTTACTGATGTGTGCACTTTACATATTTTCTCATGGTTAACCTCATTTTGCAGATAAAGAAACAGGTTCTGTGACAACACTGTCCAACAAAAATATATTGTGAATCACATTTGTAACTTAAGATTTTCTAATAACCATATTTTTAAAAGGCAAAAAAGAAAAGGGTGAAGTGAATTTTAATAATGTATTTGTTTAAGTTGATGTATCCAAAATAATCATTGGAATACATTATTATAAAAAATATTACAAGCGAGATATTTTACATTCTTGTTTTCAGACTGTCTTTGAAGTCCAGGGGAGAGTTTACACTTCGAACATGTCACAGTCTGGACCAGCCACATCGAGTGCTCAGGAGACACTGCAACAGCACACCCACTGAACAGCACAGCTCTGAGAGACTGATGCACTTCAAGTTGCATGACTTGGGTAAATTGCTTAACTTTTCTGGGCCCCCATAGTCTTGTATAAAATATGAAGCATAACAGTTGGACTGGCCCAACTTGGGTACGTCTGCTCATTCTCTTAGGTCTTCTGATAACAGATTAGTAGGATACAGTGATCATTGTTACATGGTGGCAGGGTAACTGCAGGGGAAGAAAAGTGGCAAAATAACACGAGTGACATAATTACAAGATATATCACAAATCCAGGGAACATGGGTAATAAATGGCAGCTTTCACAATGATATAGACTTGGGGGTAACATGCAGGAATACTTGAGGTCTGGAAAGCCCCCACCAGGGTCCCTGTCAGGCCTTCACTTGAATAGACAAAATTCTAATGCACCCAGCCATAGCATATTCTAGGAGGAACTGGGGAAATGACAACTTCTTTAGCCTTATCATAATAAACTATCACTTCTTTAAGATTTGTGTGTTGAACCTGACTAGGCAGTGGTACAGTGGATAGAGTGTTGGCCTAGAATACAGAGGACTCAGTTTCGAAACCCTGAGGTCACTGGCTTGAGCGCGGGCTCATCCAGCTTGAGCGCAGGCTCATCCAACTTGAGTGCGGGGTCACTGGCTTGAGCATGGGATCATAGACATGACCCTATGGTCGCTGGCTTGAGCCCAAAGGTCACTGGCTTGAGCAAGGGGTCACTGGCTTTGCTGTAGACACATATGTACCTTGACAGGCACATATGAGAAAGTATTCATAGAACAACTAAAGTGCCATAACGAAGAATTGATGCTTCTCATCTCTCTCTCTTCCTGTCAGTCTGTCCCTGTCTGTCTCTATCTGTCCCTTTCTCTGTCTCTTTCTTGCTAAAAAAAAAAAAAGATGTGTGTTGAACATTTGTTTATAATTATTGCTGTCCCAAAAGAATAAGACACATGAAAAAATGCTGTATCTAGCTTATTTGACCAGTTTGTTCTGTTTTATTCAGACCAATTAGCCTTTTTTTTCTTCTTAGCAAGAGACAGACAGGCAGACAGATAGGAAGGGAGAGAGATTAGAAGTATCAACTCATAGTTGCGACACCATAGTTGTTCATTGATTGTTTTCTCATATGTGCCTTGACTGGGAGGGGGGAGGGACTCCAGCTGAGCCAGTGACCTCTTGCTCAAGCCAGTGACCTGGGCTCAAGCTAGTGAGCCTGTGCTCAAGCTGGATGAGCCCGTGCTTAAACTGTTGACCTCAGTTGGGGTTTCCAACATGGGTCCCTTGCATCCCAGGCCGATGCTTTATCCAGCGCATCACCACCTGGTCAGGTTAGAGACTGTCTTTTTAATATAATTATTCAAAGAATTGACACTCCTTGGGTAAAAATATTAGCTAACTAAAGAAAGTTAGCTGGAATGAAATTTTTATAGAAAGTAGAATATCTTTATTATCACATGGAATTTTATTCTGATAAAATCAGAAAGCTTGGGAACCAAATAAAATACAGCTTAAAAATGTCACTCGTAGGCCCTGGCCGGTTGGCTCAGTGGTAGAGCGTTGGCCTGGCGTGCAGAAGTCCTGGGTTCTATTCCCGGCCAGGGCACACAGGAGAAGCGCCCATCTGCTTCTCCACCCCTCCCCCTCTCCTTCCTCTCTGTCTCTCTCTTCCCCTCCCGCAGCCGAGGCTCCATTGGAGCAAAGATGGCCCGGGCACTGGGGATGGCTCCATGACCTCTGCCTCAGGCGCTAGACTGACTCTGGTCGCAACAGAGCTGTTGCCCCAGATGGGCAGAGCATCACCCCCTGGTGGGCATGCTGGGTGGATCCTGGTCAGGTGCATGCGGGAGTCTGTCTGACTGCCTCCCCATTTCCAGCTTCAGAAAAATAAAAAATAAAAAATCAGAAAGCTTGGGAACCAAATAAAATACAACTTAAAAATGTCACTCATAGGCCCTGCCAGTTGGCTCAGTGGTAGAGCATCGGCCTGGCGTGCAGGAGTCCTGGGTTCGATTTCTGGCCAGGGCACACAGAAGAAGCACCCATCTGCTTCTCCACCCCTCCCCCTCTCCTTCCTCTCTGTCTCTCTCTTCCCCTCCCGCAGCCAAGGCTCCATTGGAGCAGAGTTGGCCTGGGTGCTGAGGATGGCTCTGTGGTCTCTGCCTCAGGCACTAGAATGGCTCTGGTTGCAGCAGAGTGACTCCCCAGATGGGCAGAGCATTGCCCCCTGGTGGGCATGCCAGGTGGATCCCAGTCAGGTGCATGTGGGAGTCTGTCTGACTGCCTCCTCGTTTCCAACTTCAGAAAAAATACAAAAAAAAGAGTCACTTGTAGATATGGAACCACAAAAGACTCTGAATACCCAGAGCCATCTTGAAAAAAAAGAACAAAGCTGGAGGCATCAAATGCCCTGATTTCAAACTATATTACAAGGATATGGTAATCAAAACAACGTGGTATTGGCATAAAAACAGATGCATAGATCAATGTAAGAGAATAAAGCAACATATATAGTCTGTTAATCTATGACAAAGGAGCCAAGAATATACAATGGGGAAAAACAGTCCCATTAATAAACTTTTGGGAAAACTGGACAGCCACACAGAACTAGACCACTATCTTATACCATACACACACACACAAAAAATTAACTCCAAGTGGATTAAAAACTTGAATGTAAGGCCTAAAATCATAAAACTTCTAGAAGAAACCTAGGAGCTATGTTCCTTAACATAGGTCATTACCATGATTATTTGGATTGATACCAAAAGAAAAGGCAACAAAAGCAAAATATACAAGTGGGACTACATTAAACTAAAAAGCCTCTGCATGACAAAGGAAACCATCAACAAAATGAAAAGGTAACCTACTGAATGGGAAAAGATATTTTCAAGTTATATATCTAGTAAGGGGTAATATCCAAAATACACAACGAACTCATACCACCTAACAATAACAACAAAAACAAAACAGCCAACCCAATTAAAAAATGGGTGGCCCTGACTGGGTAGCTCAGTTGGTTAGAGCATCACCCTGACACATCAAGGTTGCAATTTTGATCCTCAGTCAGGGCACGTACAAGAAACAACTAATGAATACACAACTAGTTGGAACAATGGGTTGATGTTTCGCTCTCTCTTTCTCTCACTTCTTCTGTTTCTCTCTAAAATCAATAAATAAATTTTAAAAATGGGCAGAGAATCTGAATAGACCATATTCCAAGAAGACATACACATGGCCCACAGGCAAATGAAAAGGTGCCCAATATCACTAATCATCAAGGAAACACAAATCAAAACCACAATGAGATATCATGTCGTCCTTCTAGTCAGAATGGCTATTACAAAAAAGACAAGAAATAACAAGTGCTGGTGATGATGTGGGGTAAAGGAAACTTGTGCACCATTGTGGGATTGTAAATTGCTGCAGACTCTATGGAAAACAGTATGGCAATTTCTCAAAAAATTAAATATAGAACAACTATATGAGCCAGCAATTCTTGTTCTGGTTATTTATTGGAAGAAAATGAAAACACTAACTCAGAAAGATTTTTCGCTCAGTAAGATGCACCAGACCATAAGACACACCTAGGGTTTTAAGGAAAAAAGTAAGAAGAAAAAAATTCTGAACCAAATGGTATGTTAAAATATTTAGTAAAATACCACGTTTTTTGCTCCATAAGATGCATGGGCATTTTCCTCTCCACTTTTTTGGGGAAATAAGTGCGTCTTATGGAGTGAAAAATACAGTATGTGCCCCATGTTCATTGCACCATTATTTATAGCAGTCAAATTATGGAAACAACCTAACAATTCATCAATAAATGAGTGGATAAAAAATGTAATACAAAGTATAATGGGCATTATTCAATCATAAAAAGAATCAGACCTTGCCATTTGTGACAACATGAATAAACCTTGAGGGCATTATGATAAATGAAAAGTCAGAGAAAGACAGATATCATACTATCTCACTTATATGTGGAATCTAAAAAACACAAAAACAAAACTGAGCTAATAGATACACAGAAGAGTTTGGGGGTAGCCAGAGGCGAGGAATGAGGGGTGGGAAAAATGGGTGAAGGGGTCAAAGGTACAACCTCCAGTTATAAAATAAATAAGTCATAGGGATGTAATGTAAGCATAATGACTACTGTTACTAATACTGTATTGCATATTAGAAGGTAGCTAAAAGAAATGGGTACTGGCTGGGGTAGCTCAGTTGGTTAGATGTTAGAGTGTTGTCCCACTATGCCAAGGTTGCAGGGTTCAATCCCTGGTCAGGGAACATACAAAATGCAACTAATGGATTATTAAGTAGGCAGAACAATGAATTGATATTTCTCTTTCTCTCCCTTCCTCTCTCTCTTTAAAAATTAATTTAAAAAGAAGGTAGCTAGAAAAATGGATCTTAAAAGTTCTTAACACAAGAAAAAAAATGAAACTATGTATAATGATTAACTGGCCTTATTGTGGCCACCATTACAACATATGCAGATATTGAATCGTTATGTCATACACCTGAAAGTAATATGATGTTTATCAATTATACCTCAAAAATAATCACATGTAGGGACAACATACAAGTGAAAAACCAACGAACCTGTGTTTACATCTAGGTTTCCCCACCCTTTTCTTTGTGATTTGTTTCCTTACCTTTAAAATGGGAAAGATGTATACCTTCCAAAACTATCAGAAGAAGGAAATGAATTCTAGACATCATAAATATTACTTCCTCTTTTTCTACATCAACAAGAAAGGATGTGGTTAAACAATTGAGTAAAAAAAAACAAAACGGCAAAGTGGCCTTTAGTGTTTTGTATGTTTTTTTTGTAGCCTAATTTCTTTAGTATATAAAAGTAATTTTTTCTCTTATTAGAAAAATAGCACATATATTGTAGAAGATTTGGAAAATACAGGAAAATGTATTTTAAAAATCACCAGTAATTTTATCTCTGAGAGGTAAATACTATTAATTTTTTATGTTTTCTTCATCTTTACAAAATTGGAATAATAGTATAGAAAGTGTTAGATCTTATTTTTCACTTATATACTCTTATTTTAATAATTCTTCAAGTTTTGGACTGTCTCTCATTTTAAAAATATTGTTCCAAAACATAAATGACTGATTATATAACACTTTGCTATATTGCTGTAACATATTTTATTTAGTCCTATTTTGGGGCAGTTAGACAATTTCTAAGTTTTCTCAACATAGATATGCCACATGATGTTCTTTTTTTTTTTTTTTTTTATGATGTTCTTGTAGTATACAAATTCTCACACACATCTGTTGATGTCTTTAGAATAAATTCCTAGGAGTAGAATGAGTAATTCTAAAGGTTTTTAAGTGGTCCTAAAATATATTACTAAATCACATTTCTCAAAGATTATAACTGATTATGACTTCTACCACAGTGAATAATTTTGTACCATCTGGCCTTAGAACCAAAGGAACAACCACAATTTTTAAAGTAGTAGATTGAAAGCAAATGGATTTTAGGAACACATGGGAGTTCTACTTATTTTTTTATTAAAACTTATCTTTCTATATGATTTTCCAATTTTTGTATTTAGAATGTTGGGCTACAGAAAACAGAGTGGGCCAGATGATTTCTAGAAAAGAGAAGTGCCCCAAAGATGGCGAACATTCTTCAGACACAATGAAGAACCAAGAATTAGAAATTTCCCTCCAAGTGTCAAGATGCTGAGTCAGCCCACAGCAGAGGAACCTGCACCAGACTTGACTTCTGCCCTTGGTGAACAGGCTCTGGCTGCCTGCCAACTGTGATCAGCTACAAACAGAGCAGGTTTGAAGGAAGATTAAACCAGGGTTGGGGGTAGGTGACAGTGGAGGGGACTGAAGGCACCAGCATAGGATTAAGAAGCCAGGAAAAGTTGAGAGAGGAGGGGCTGGTCTGCGAGTGGGACAGGCTATCCAGCTACAGCCATAGCCTCAGCCTCAACTTCTGTAGACTAATTACAGCTTCCCAGAAAGGGAAGAGTTCTCAAGAGCAGTTCATGAGGGCAATTCCTGAGAGGTCCTGGACTGTCAAGAGGATGTCATAGTAGGTGTGGGGAGAACCTAGGACGTGGTTCCACAATCTAGGTTTGGTCTGGGCCAGCAATCTAGGTTATGTGACAATTCAAAATTACAGTTAGGGATTTGGAGAAGATAATCTGAAAGTCAAGAATTAATTTACATGTATTTAAATTAGAGATATGCACAAACCATAAACCCTGGAGATTAGAGAACCTAAACAATTGCCATTGATTTTAGTAACTTTAGGAGAACAACATGAAAAATAATAAGAAACTGGTGAAAATAATTCTCAAAATCTTCACAAAGGAAAATACCTAATCCCAGTAAATATGGACCCCTCACTACTGAACTCCCCAGGAATAGATACAAAGCCCTATTTAATATAGTCTTGGGAATAAGAAGACCTGTCAGACTAGTAATACTCTGGCAAATCAAAGGCCATTGTTTATACATGGTATATAGGATATATCTTAATTTTGACAAGTGGTTAAACTTGTCCCACATAAGCCACTCAAAAAACCATAAAAATATGGTCAAAATGTCAGTATTAGAAAACATACAGAGAATGTTTTCAAAGGCTGGCCTTGGGCCAGTATATTTTACCTTTTCATCAGTGATGAGAAAAGATAGTGTATGAATTAATGAATAAAAGAGATGGCCCAGCATGGGGTTAGAATCTACTAACATACTAAATAAACATCGAGGATAGGAGAGAGAAACTTAGACATCAGTCACAGGTACAGAGAATGAAGCTTGATCACATCAGGTACCTTTAACAACAGAGAACAAATTAAGCAAATAAAACTGAAGTGAACACCTAGTGTAGTAAAACAACCACCATCTGGAGTCCCCAAGAGCAAGTCCCTCTAGATAGCCAGTTTCCAGCAGTCAAGACACTTTTAAGCATTAATTTTATGTTTTTATCTATTTTGAAAAAGGTATAATTTATTTCCCTGCTTTCTTAAAGAATGTGATGAGTATAACATAACCTTTTGTTAATGAGTCAGGGCAACCTTGGAGGACTAATGTCAAGTTAATAAGCATTTATTGAGCACCTCTACTCTGTGCCACATTCTGTACATTGAACTTTAACCATGTTTTATTTATTTTAAAACCAGTCTTGATGACAGTATCCTAAATAAAAGAAGCCAGTCACAAAGGACCATAGATTGTTTAATTTCACTGAGTTGAAATGTCCAGAACATGCAAATCTGTAAAGACAGAAATTAGACCACTGGCTTCCTAGGGCTGGGAGGGGAGTAAGCTAAGGTGTGTGGGTTTCTTTGGGGGGTAATGACATTGTTTAAATAATTGTGGTGGTGAATTTATGTTGGGGTCTAGGGGCCCCTTGGGAGGTAAGGAGATACCGAGGTTGAAGAATGCATGAGGAGGCCTGACCTGTGGTGGCACAGTGGATGATAAAGCGTCAACCTGGAACACTGAGGTCGCCGGTTCAAAACCTGCACTTGTCTGGTCAAGGCACATATGGGAATTGATGCTTCTTGCTCCTCCCCCCTTTCTCTCTCTCTCTTTCTCCTCGTAAAATGAATTTAAAAAAATGCATGAAGAGTTGACATTGGGGAAGAGAGGGTTACAGAAGTTGTTTTGCACTTTATTTTCCAAGGCCAGTTTTGTACAGGGCAGAAGGATTCATGCATGCACGGCTTCCTGTTGCTGAAGTAAACTATAGATAAGGCAGCAGGTTATATAACTGTGGGAGCAGCAGCACATGCACTCCCACTTCTGGGTCATGTCCTTTGGTTCAGGGGTCGGGAACCTATGGCTCGCAAACCAGATGTGGCTCTTTTTTTTTTTTTTTTTTTGGTATTTTTCTGAAGTTGGAAACGGGGAGGCAGTCAGACAGACTTCCGCATGCGCCCAACCGAGATCCACCTGGCACGCCCACCAGGGGGCGATGCTCTGCCCATCTGGGGCATTGCTCTATTGCAACCAGGGCCATTCTAGCGCCTGAGGCAGAGGCCATGGAGCCATCCTCAGCGCCTGGGCCAACTTTGCTCCAATGGAGCCTTGGCTGCGGGAGGGGAAGAGAGAGACAGAGAGGAAGGAGAGGGGGAGGGGTGGAGAAGGAGATGGGCACTTCTCCTGTGTGCCCTGGCCGGGAATCCTGCATACCAGGCTGATGCTCTACCACTGAGCCAACCGGCCACGGCCAGATGTGGCTCTTTTGATGGCTGCATCAGGCTCCCAGACAAATCTTTAATTAAAAAAAAATGTTAAAAATATAAAACATTCTCATGTATTACAATCCATTCATTTCCTACGGCTCATGTTCACGGTTGCAGGTAGCCGGAGCCAATCACAGCTGTCATCCAAGACAACACCAAATTTTTATTAGATAGTGTGTAACGTACACAGGTTGTTGTGAGGTCAGTAAGTAAACTTCCCTCCTTTTAATCAAGTAGTCAGCTAGCTAATTGCAGAAATCCTTTTGACGAAGAAGATGACTAAAAAAAAAAGATGAGGAGTATTGTACTTTTCAGCAGGAATGGACAGAGGACTTCACCTTTGTGGAGAGAGCAGGTTCTGTAGTGTGTCTAATATGCAATGATAAAATTGCATCAATGAAACGGTCAAATATAAAGCGGCACTTCGACACACGCCATACTACATTTGCATTGAAATATCCAGCGGGGGACAGCAGGAAGAAAGCATGTCAAGAGCTACTGTGCAGAGTGCAAGCTAGTCAGCAGCAATTTCATGTTTGGACCCAACAAGTTGACTGGAATTCGGCTAGCTTTGCTGGTGCTTTAGCAATTGTGAAAAACGGAAAGCCATTCACAGATGGGGAGTATGCCAAAACATTTATGGTTGATGTTGCCAATGAACTTTTTGACGACTTTTCAAATAAAGACAAGATAATCAAACGAATAAAAGACATGCCTCTGTCAGCAAGAACTGTTCATGATCGTACCATCATGATGGCAAATCAAATTGAGGCAACACAAGTGAAGGACATAAATGCAGCACCATTCTTTTCTCTCGCTTTGGATGAGTCAATAGACGTAAGCCATTTATCCCAGTTCAGCATGATTGCAAGGTATACTGTCAGTGACACACTACTTGAGGAAAGTCTTGCTGTTTTGCCTATGAAAGAGACAACAAGAGGGGAGGATTTATTCAAGTATTTCACTGAGTTCACAAAAGAAAAAAATCTACTGATGGATAAACTTATTTCGGTGTGTACTGATGGTGCTCCGTGCATGGTGGGGAACAACAGAGGATTCATAGCGCTTCTTCGTGAACATGAAAAGAGACCCATCCTAAGTTTTCATTGCATCCTACATCAGGAGGCACTCTGTGCTAAGATGTGTGCTGAGCAGCTTGGTGAGGTGATGTCGCTGGTCATTTGGGTGGTCAACTTTATTGTTGCCGAGCTTTAAATGATTGCCAGTTTAAAACACTGCTGGGTGAAGTTGAGAATAATTATCCTGGTCTGCTTCTGCACAGCAATGTGCGTTGGTTGTCAAGAGGGATGGTGCTCAGCTGTTTTGCGGCTTGTCTGAGCAAAATCCCAACTTTTCTTGAAATGAAAAACGTTGAGCATCCTGAGTTAGCTAACACTGAGTGGCTCCTGAAGTTCTACTATCTTGTGGACATGACTGAACATCTGAACCAGCTCAATGTGAAAATGCAAAGCGTTGGAAATACAGTCTTATCCCTTCAACAAGCAGTGTTTGCATTTGAAAACAAGCTGAAACTCTTCATTGCTGACATTGAAACAGGTCATTGACTACACTTGGAAAAGGTGGGATAATTTAAAGATGCATGCACAGCAAGTGACCCTGCTCAACATCTTGATCTCCAACAGCTAGTGGTCTTCACATCTAATCTTCTGCAGTCATTCAAAGTGCGCTTTGGAGAATTTTGTGAGCACACTCGTCTTTTTAAGTTCATCACCCATCCACACAAGTGTGCAGTGGACAGTGCCGACCTGAGTTACATCCCCAGTGTCTCCGTCAGAGATTTTGAGCTATGAACTGCTGACCTGAAGGCCTCAGACATGTGGTTGAATAAGTTCAAGTCACTGAATGAATATTTGGAAAGACTTGCACGACAGCAAGCAGAGTTGGTGAGCAAACACAAGTGGAGAGAAATGAAAAAACTTCAACCCGCGGACCAGCTGATTGTCAAAACTTGGAACTCGCTTTCCGTCACATACCACACACTGCAGCGCGTGAGTATTGCTGTACTGACAATGTTTGGCTCTACATATGCATGTGAGCAGTCTTTCTCACATCTAAAGAATGTTAATACCAACCTACGATCACATTTAATGGATGGAAGTCTCAACGCCTGCATGAAGCTTGACCTCACCACGTATCAACCAGACTACAAAGCCATCAGCAAAACCATGCAGCACCAGAAGTTGCATTAATGGTAAAAAGTACTTTATTCATCATTGGTTAGCAACAGCATAACAACATTATTAAAAAGAATTCAGAGACTTGTTGTACTTTAAAAGTGTTGGTCTTACATAAAATGCACACATTTACTTGTATTTAGTGTTAAACACATTGTATGGCTCTCACAGAATTACATTTTAAAATATGTGGCGTTCATGGCTTTCTCAGCCAAAAAGGTTCCCAACCCCTGGTATAGTTACTGCGCAAGCACCCTGGGCTGTAGCTCACAGTTGGGCCTTCACAATGTACCACTCTGTGTCTATATTAAAAGCCAGTGCATTGTACACTTTTTAAAAAAATTTTTTTATTTTATTTTATTTTTATAGAGACAGAGAGAGTTAGAGAGAGGGATAGATAGGAACAGACAGACAGGAACAGAGAGAGATGAGAAGCATCAATCATCAGTTTTTCGTTGTGACACCTTAGTTGTTCATTGATTGCTTTCTCATATGTGCCTTGACAGGTCGGCTACAGCAGACCGAGTGACCCCTTGCACGAGCCAGTGACCTTGGGTCCAAGCTGGTGAGCTTTTGCTCAAACCAGATGAGGCCGTGCTCAAGCTGGTGACCTTGGGGTCTCAAACCTGGGTCTTCAGCATCCCAATCTGATGCTCTATCCACTGTGCCACTGCCTGGTCAGGCTGCATTGTACACTTTAAATAAGTCAATTGTATGTTTTGAGAACTAAATCCCAATAAAGCCATATTTTAAAAAACAGGTGGGCAATGTTTGCAGAACCTTGAACAAGGAACCTTGAACCTGAACCTGAACCTTGAACCTGAAGAAGGATGAGGAGGGTGGACAGCACAGCTGCCTGGTGAGAAGCTGTTGATAGCTCCTATTCATCCCTGAAGGTTTCTTGGCTCTTCTTGATTCTGTGCCCAGGACTATTCTGCTATACCCTTTCTCTCTTGTCTTTTTGTGCCTGCCTCTGATAGGTTCTGTAGCATCAACTGCTTCTGATCAGCTCTAGTTCTAGAAATCACAGAGGTTCAAGATCAAGTTCAGAAGTCAGAAAGATATTACTTGTCCAAAGTCTGTGTTTCTGCTGCTTTGAAAGGCAAAAATTCATAATGTCAGAGTTTGGAGTAAGGAATGGTTTATTGATTGAGAAAGTGCCAACCAAGAAGATTAGAGACCTAATCCTCAGATCTGTCTCACCAAAGTACAGAGTTCAGGCTTCATTTATGTCAAGGGAAGGGAAAATGGGAAGAGCAAGAAGTAACTGACTACCTCAGATATCTGGGCACTAGCAGGAGTCCAAGGAAAATTGTGGTAGTTGATGTGAGTCTGGTTCCTGCAAATCTTTGATAAACAATAATTTTTTTTATTTGTGCATACTTCCTTTATCTCCTAGGGAGATGCATTGGGGCTGTATTTGTAAAACTCAAGTTGCAAGCAAAATTCCTTTAATAATTGCATGTCTATATGGCAGACTAAGCAAAAGCTATTAGCCTGAAGGTCATGAGATCAAAGCAGAGTTGAACAAAATGGAGTCAGAGAGGCTGGACATTTCACTCTGTTACAGACAGAGTGACTAGATTTAATGACTAGGCTGTGACACCATCACTGTGACTGTGAACAAGTTCTTTACCTTTTCTTTTCTTTTCTTTTTTTTTTTTTTTTTTTGTATTTTTCTGAAGCTGGAAATGGGGATAGACAGTCAGACAGACTCCCACATGCGCCCGACTGGGATCCACCCGGCACGCCCACCAGGGGGCAACGCTCTGCCCACCAGGGGGTGATGCTCTGCCCCTCCGGGGCATCGCTCTGTTGCGACCAGAGCCACTCTAGTGCCTGGGGCAGAGGCCAAGGAGCCATCCCCAGCGCCCGGGCCATCTTTGCTCCAATGGAGCCTTGGCTGCGGGAGGGGAAGAGAGAGACAGAGAGGAAGGAGAGGAGGAGGGGTGGAGAAGCAGATGGGCGCTTCTCCTGTGTGGCCTGGCCGGGAATCAAACCCGGGACTTCTGCACACCAGGCCAACGCTCTACCACTGAGCCAACCGGCCAGGGCTTCTTTACCTTTTCTAAGTCCCAATTTCCTCATGTGTAAGACAGGGATGATAATATTTACCTCATTGTATTGTTACGAGAATTAAATGTTATCTTACTTTGTATCTGACTTATCGTAAGTGCTTAATGGGACTTTGTGTCTGAGAAGGGGAAGGTACAGAGTCCTCAGAGAATGGTACTCATTTTGACTGTGTTTAGATGGATAAAGACATTGGTGTCCAAGATGTTCCTGCCAGATGAGGTCTTACTGAATTATCATCTTTCACTAAAATAGTAGAAGGGAAAAAATGAATAATGAGTTGAGCATTTACTATGTGCCAGGTGTTTGACATTCAGTTTTTCATTTAAGTCTTTTAATAATAGCTCCATGCTATAGATGAGGAAACCTAGGCTTACCCAGCAAATCATGATGACATATGCCACTGAACACTCTTACAATGTGCTAAGGTCATTTAATCCTCATAACCCTATGAGGTAGTATGATATTGTGATTTATAAGAAATATAAATTGGGTCTTCATCCAGTTCCTGGCTCCCAGCTCCTAGAAACCCTCAGAATTTCCTAAGTGACCAGAGTGAGAAAGGTGTCTCTTTTCCTGTTAACAAGGCTGCTTTTGTACCCCATCTAAGGGTGGGTCTGGTTGCCAGGAGACCAACCATGTGATCAGAGGACTGGAACTTTGGGTCCCACCTTCTGATCTCAAGAGAGGAGAAAGGAGCTGAAGGTTGAATCAATCACCAGTGATTTAATCAATCATGCCTATGTGATATAATGAAGCCTCCTCAAACACCAAAGAGAAGAGGGTTGGAAGAGCTTCTGGGTTGCTGAACCCATGGAAGTGCAGGGAGAGTGGCATGTCTGGAGTGGGCATGGAAGCTTTGTGCCTTTTCCTCATGCCTTGTCCTATGCACTTCTTTCCTCTGGCTGCTCCTGAACAAACAGGTGATCTAGTAAGTAAAATGTTTCTCTGAGTGCTGTGAGCAAACTGAACCCAGGGAGGGGGTCATGGGAACCTTCAATCTGTAGCCAGTTGGTCATAAGCCCAGGTAACATCCTGGGGTTGTGAGTGGCATTTAAAGGTTGTGTCAACATAAGAAATGTTTAAACCTTTAAGAATTTTTATGAGTTTATTTGAGCCAAACTGATGACAATTGCCAGGAAGCAAAATCACAATGGATCAAGAAACAACTCCGGAAAATGGCAATTTCACCATTTATTTTATATTCCCCCATAGGGGAAATACATGAAATCCACTGGTGATAGACTAGGGAGGTGGGAGATAACAAAGTGGAGAAATCTCTGGGACTGGATAAAAGGTAAAATGAATAGGCACATACTTCTTAACAGAAGTCTTTTTTAAAAATCTTTTTTATATGTATTGATTTGAGAGAGAGAGAAACATTCATTTATTGCTCCACTTATTTATGCATTGACTGGTTGATTCTTGTATGTGCCCTGACTGAGGATAGAACCTGCAACCTTGGCATATCAAGATGATGCTTTAACCAATTGAGCTACCCGGCCACAGTGACATACTTTTTTAACATGGGCAGTTACAGGACAGTTAACAGTTAACAATTAACATGATAATAATAACAATGAGGAGATTTGTGGTCTGGAAAAGATTATGTTTATATTTCAAAATCATATTTAAGGTATGTTATCAGGTACAGTGGTCTCTCATCTATTGCGGGGATTAGGTTCCAGAACTCTCCATGATAGGCAAAAATCCACGAAGTAGTGACCTTATATTTATTTTATTTTAATATATATATATATTTTAAAGCTTTCTTTCAGGTTAGATCACTCATCTTCTTTTCAAGACCAATCTGATTGGAGAAAGCAGTAGTCCTTCTTCTGCTGTCTCTATTTAGCTAATTCAATGCTGGAAACTATACACCTGGATCAGGGAAGTTAATTTACTCTTGTGAAGTTAATAGACATCTTGTGTTAAGAAGGATAATAGCCAGCTGTTCCCATTCTCCACAGAGCCAATAATTTGGACAAATGGTACCCCTTCACTCCTCTCTGCTTCCAGAACAGGTCCCTTTGACGTGGCTGTCCATAGCCTAATGAGAACTGCACTGAATTTATTTCACTTGTGGGTGGAGGAGTGGGTTTCCTGAAATGTGTTTTTCTCACTGGGTATTATTTTTTTGGGGTTTAGTGGCCCTAGAGGGAAAAAGAATTTCCCAATAGACAACTGTTAGAGATTCATTTCCTGTGCTTTTTCCAACCACAGATGTGTAATAGTTTATTAAAAATCATGGCACTTGCCTGACCTGTGGTGGCACAGTGGATAAAGCATTGACCTGGAATGCTGAGGTCACTGGTTTGAAACCCTGGCCTTGCCTGGTCAAGGCACATATGGGAGTTGATGTTTCCTGCTCCTCCCCCCTTCTCTCTCTCTCTCTCTCTTTCTCCCATCTCTAAAATGAATAAAGTTTTATTTTTTAAAAAAAATCATAATACTTGGGTAAAGAGTGTGCTCCCACCTGGGTCAATTCCATCCCAGGTAGGAGCAATGATTCTCCTAAGCCTCTCTCCCGCCCTCCACAAGAGGCATCTCCATTGCAAGAGGAGATCCCAAGTTCTTTAATTAGGAGAAGGCAGTCCAGACTTGGGAACAGCTGGGAGTGGTCTGAGGCGGCAACTGGCAGCAGGTAATGTTTGACTTCTTAATCACAGGCCCACAATTCCAAGGACTTCCAGGGAAGACGAGTGCCCACCTGGGGTTGAGAACAGCTATTGTAAACATGTCCTGGGAACAAGGCAGGTGCAAGGTATGGCCTTGAAGGGTGGGTGGGGACAGGACAGAAGGAAGGGCTTTCTAATCTACTCTCTGCTTAAAGAAAGTGAATAAAGTTCAGAGTACCTCTCAACTTGGTTTCTCATTTCCTGGGCTGAGTCACTATCATGATTAGGGTAATATGTTAAGCTATTCACAGTTTCTTACACTTGAAGAATTGCCAAAGCACAGCTTCGCAGATCATGTTTTAGAAGAGAGAAAGGAGAGATATCCACACAGGGCAAGACTGGGTGGGACCCCCTTGGGAGCAGAGTTGGACCGAGGAACACTTATGAGGACACCAAACATTAGAGAAGGATGGGATACAGATGGTGCATTAGCTTGCTGAGGCTGCCACAACAAATACCACAGACTGACAGCTTAAACAACAGTAATTCATTTTCTCACAATACTGGAGACTAGATGTCCAAGATCAAGTCCAAACCTGTTACCAATTTTGCTGTCTTCTGAGACCGCTCTCCTTGGTTTGCAGATGGTCGTTTCTGGGGCAGCTGTGTTAGGTTTGCTTATGAGATTACCAGGTGTAAGCACTTTGCCTGATTAGTGCGTGAGCACATGGCAGCGCCATGCGTATATGGCCTATATAAGGCTAAGGGCGCTTGTGTTTGGGGGGATTGCAAATGGCAAGTTGCCTTCCCGCCACTGTGAGGGGCCATTTTTGCTGTTTGTTTGCCTGAAAGGTGGTTTCCCCTGCCTGTGTGCTTGTCCACCATTGTGAGACTTTATTAAAGGGAATGGCCCAACCCTTTAGGTTTGGCGGCAGTTTCTCTACCATCTACCCCAATCCAGTGTGAACCTGCCTGGCCTTGGCCATTGGCATTACATCTGGCGTAGTGGGCAGAGCAGATTGCTATGGAGCTGCCGACACCCTGAGTGGTGGAATAGAGGGGTGGCTGTTCCAGTGGCTCTCCTGGTGGGGACCGTGGGCTAGATGTTTTTTTTATAGTCCTACGAGAAGAAACCAAGAGCTCTGTGCAAGAAGCTGAGCGTGGTCGAGAGCTCCCGTACGAGCTGCATCTGAGCGCCAGCAATGGTGTGAACTGGAGTGAGCGCTGGAGAAGGAGGCTGATCAGGTCCGAGAGTTGCGGTGTGAGGTGTGGGCTGAGAGCCAACAGCTCCTGAAACTAGAGCAGTCTCTGGATAAAGAGTTATGAGTTCGTGAGTTGCAGTTTGCCCTGGAAGCTGAACGTTGGTAGCAATGGCTGTTGGAGAAACAACTGCTGGTTCAGGAGCTCCAGAGTCAGCTTCAGGCTGAGAGCCAGCAGCCGCAGGAGTTAAAGCGGGCACGGAAGATGGAGCTGCATTCGTGCCGGCAGAGTGGCTCTGAGTCGAGGGAGCAGGCCTTTCTGACTCTTCTGAGGGGGGAGCTCAGGCTGCCAGTGGTCACCAAGAAGGTAAAGACCCAAGAGTCCCTCAGGGGAAGCCACAGCCTCCTCCCTAGGTAGTGGAGCACTCTGTGTTCTGGCCCTATACCCAGGCAGAGCTGATGGAGTTGGGGGTGAAATTCAGGCAGAAACCCACCGGGCCCTTGGCAGCCTGCTTGGTGTTGGGGGATATAGGAGTGGATAGCATTGTGTTCTCTGGAATAGAGATGAACCATAAGGCTGTGAGGGCTGCTGCCCATGCTGCCTCCCCGCGCCCTGATAAACAAGAGAAATGGGCCTGTGAAATTTACCCAAACACAGATGTGGGTAGATTTGATTGTGGCTGGGGAAGATAGAGAGAAATTCGATGACAAGCTTAATAAAGTCTTGGAGCTTTGGTGGTAGTTTGAATCAGAACAGAGGTTCCAGCCACTGAAAAAGCGGGGGAAGCGGATGACCCCAGCATCTGCCAGGAAAATGGCTGACGTTCAGGTTACAGGACCCCAAGACCTGTTGTCCCAGTTTGAATAGGGGGAAGGGTGAGGGACCCGTCCAACAGAGACATGTGGGGGCCAGAGGCCCCATGTGAAATTGGCAATCCATTGGTCCCCTTCTAATGTGCAGTAGGTGTTGGCATTAGAAGGTAGTAGGTGCTTTTTTATATATATAGCAGCAGCAGCTAAGAGAACTGTGAAGGCGACACAGGCCTTGAATGTGTTTGTGAGCCACATTCCTGTGAGCTTGTTGAGGGGTTTGGATGGGGCTTGTGTCAACGGACAGCACACTATGGAAAGGTGCTGAGGTCTGTTAATACAGACCTGTGTGGCTCGTTGCCTGTAATGGACCTTGACCTTGGTGATTTGCACAGACAGCTGGGCTGTCTATTGTGGACTGACTCTTGGACTGCGACCAGAGGGGGGCACCGGTTCCCTTGATGGATGGACATGTCACTTGTGGACAGTACTATGCAAGACCCTGATAGGGGGGGGAAGCTCCAGTGGGTGACCTGCACCAGGACGTTGCTCTTGTCCAGTTGGAGAGATGCACCAAGGACACTTTAAGGCGGTGTTTCCCAACGTGGGGCCCACGCCCCACAGGGGGGCAATTCAATAGTTAAGTCCAATTTGAAAATGGACTCGACACGACTTTTAACTCTTTTGCCCCGGGCCATTTAAATGCAATGCTAGATATTGGTGCCAAATTTAACAAAAAATGCAATTCTTAAATAATTGCGGTAAATAATTATTAAGTATAATTTTGTTTGACGAGACCAAAATATCAACTGGGTGATTGGCGTCGTCAAGTAAACTTCGTCCTGGGTTCACCGCGGAGCGTGCCGTCTGCCGCGGGGAACCCCGGACGTTTTAAAAACTCGCTAAACAACGCAGTTATTCTCACCTAATTGGCCCATCACAACTTCTGTAGTGTTTCACATCATTCAGTTGGTGTTAATTTGAAATAAGTGTCAGTCAAAACTGTTGTAAAAGCTCGTTGATTTAATAAATATACATATATATATTGTATAGATATAATTGGTAAGTATTTGATTTTATTTTTATCAATATTAAACTATTTATTAAGTACTTCTTGCATCGGGGCTAGAAAGCACTAATATTTTATAAATATTATTGGGGCTATAATAGTGCATGCATGACAATTTTAATTTTAGAAGCATAACTTTCCAGAAAATTTTGTCAAGTGGAAAAAATATAGATACCTTTTGATTTGCAGTGGTAGTGTAGTAAATGTGTTATATACATTTAAATAAATATGAATTTTTAGTATACGTTTACTCTATGTCACATTGAATATATTTTAATATTAGTTTTTAATTGATCTTATTTTTTATTTCTTATAGCCCATAGTAAAATGAGTGGTGCAAGCAAGAAAAAAACTCGTCAATATTCAGAGGAATATTTAAAATTTGGGTTCATACCCGCTGTTCACAATGAACGGATTCCTTTTTGTCCTTTATGCCAGCAATGCTTGACCAACGAATCAATGAAACAAGGTCGTCTTGAGGCGCATTTGAAGGCGAAACATAGTGCTCATATTAATTCAGATTTGAGTTACTTTAAAACTTTAAAGAAAAATTTTGAAAAAAGAACAACATTAAAGTCTCTCTTTACTGCTCATACTTCAACTAATAATCGTGTTCTTGAGGCTAGTTATCAAATTTCTTTATTCATCGCTAAAACTGGAGAAAATCACACTATAGGAGAGAATTTAATAAAACCGTCAATATCAGCATTTCTTAAAACGGTTCTTGAAAAAGATGACAAAGATGTAAAAGCTATGCCACTCAGTGACAATACTGTTAGCAGAAGAATAGACGAAATGAGTGAGGATATTGAAAAACAACTTATTGAAAAGCTGAAAACAAGAAAATTCTCCTTGCAAATGGATGAATCAACTTTGAGAGACAGTGAGGCAGTATTGATAACTTACGTAAGATATATTGATAAAGGACATTTTGCTGAAGAAATGTTGTTCTGTAAAAGATTAGAAAGCATCACTACCTCCAAAGATATATATAATAAGCTAAAAAACTACTTAGATGTCAATGATATACCAATGAAAAAATAACATCTTGTGCTGCAGATGGTGCTTCGAATATGATGGGCAAGAAAAATGGCTGCTTAAAATTGATGAAAGATGCGAATCCAGAAATGATTCTTGTGCATTGTGTTATTCATAGGGAAAACTTGGTAGCTAAAAACATCTCGCCTGTTCTGAATGAAGTATTACATACAGTAATAAAGTGTGTTAATGCTATTAAAGCTAGTGCCAAATGTGAGTGTCTTTTCAAGCTATTTTGTGAAGAACAAAATGAAGACCATGTGAGACTTTTACTTCATACTGAAGTAAGATGGCTATCTAAAGGAAACTGTTTGAAAAGATTTATGGAACTGTTTGATACTCTTAGTGATTTTTTTAAGCGACAAACCTGAAATGAAGTATCTGTTAACAATAGATGGTAAAGCATTTGTGAGTTATTTAGCCGATATCTTTGAAAAACTAAATATATTAAATAAGCAGCTTCAAGGAACAAATAAAACTCTTGTCGATGCAAAAGCAAAGATATTTGGTTTCATTACCAATATTGAGTTATGTCAGAAACATATTAACAACAAAAACTTTAAACAGTTTCATTGGCTCCAAAAATGTGAAGTAACTGATACCGCTTTACTTATTGTCAATCATTTGAATATTCTATCGGCTGATTTAAAAGAAAGATTTTCTGATTTAAAACAAATTGATTTCCCAACATGAATGATGCGCCAATGTTAGTGGATTTGTCTGATATATCAAATATGCAGTATCAAGAAGAACTCGCAGAATTGCAAAATGTTGAGTCAGTTAAAGCTTTATTTAATATCAAAGGAGCGATGGCATGGCTTTGTGAGGAAACAGAAATCAAATACCCAAATTCAACCAAATGTGCAAGAAAACTATTGCTACCATTTCCATCTTCATTTTTAGCTGAATGTGGATTTAGTGCTGTAAATGATTTACTGGTAAAAAAAAGAAATCGGCTGGATAGAACACAACGTGGAGACTTGAGACTAAAGCTAACCAAATTGGAACCTAATATAAAATCTCTGTGCAGCAAGCATCAAGCGCAAGGATCACACTAAATTAAAATAATAAATTAATATAGAAAAATCTGTATTAAAATTATTTGGAATTTAAATTTCTGTTTTTCATTATATGTTTTGAAATTTTACTTACTATGTTTTGTTAACAATTTCATAGTGATTTCTTCCTAGAACCTATCATTTATGTTTATTAAGTGAACAAATCAATTTTTTAATGTTAAAAATTATGTATGTTACGTAGGGGGGACATAAAAATTTTAGAAAGGTTAAGGTGGGGCATGGCACAAAAAAGGTTGGGAAACACTGCTTTAAGGTTTTCATGGACACAGCCCTGGAATACATAGGCCCTCCCACCTACCATGGAGTAGGGGGCTAAAGAAGGGCCTCCAGTTTCCACCTTGAGCAAAGTGCTCAGGAAGACATTGTGAAGAACACCTTTGTAATTATTGTGTAACTTTTGCTGTTGCTGTAGTCTCTGATGTCATGTAGATTATGAAACAAGCAACCCTAAAGGGGTGGAATGTGGGGTAGCTGCGTTAGGCTTGCTCGAGGGGTTACCAGGAGTAAGCACTTTGCCTGATTAGTGTGTGAGTATATGGCAGCGTCATGTGTATATAAGGTCTAGATAAGGCTATGAGCGCTTGTGCTCAGGAGGATTGTGGATGGCAGATCACCTGCCCGCCACTGAGAGGGCCAATTTTGCTGTTTGTTTGCCTGAGAGGTGGTTTCCCCTGCCTGTGTGCTTGTCCACTGTTGTGAGACTTTATTGAACAGAATGGCCCAACCCTTTCTGGCTCCGCAGTTTTTCCATCATCCGCCAGAATCCAATGTGAACCTGCCTGGCCTCGGCCACCAGCATTTACATCATCCATTTGTTTATGATGTCTGTGTCCTAACGTCTTCATTTAAGGACATCAGTCATGTTGGAGTAGGGCCCACTCTAATAATCCCATTTTAACTTAATCATCTCTCTAAAAGTCCTATCTCCAAATAGGGTCATATTCTGGGGAATGATGGGTTAGAACTTCAACATATGAATTTGGGGAGACTTAATTCAGCACTGTAATGCTGGTGGCCAAGGTTAGGCAGGTTCATATTGGTTTTGGGTAGATGGTAGAAGTACTACAGCCGGAAAGCATTGGGCCATTCCGATTTAACAGAGTCTCGTTATGGCGGATAAGCAAATAGGCAGGGGAAACCACTTCTCAGGAAAACAGCAAAATGGCCCCTCACATGGGGGGCAAGTAATTCTCAGTCCCTATCTGCAATCTGCACTGAGCTCAAGCACCCATAGCTATCCACACTGTGGCCTGCCATATGCTCATGCACTAATCAAGCAAAGTGCTTGTAGCCAGTAAACCAGCGAGCAAGCCTAACACATCTGTTTTTCCCAACAATCACATAATAGATAACGAGAGGGACAAAGTCCAAACACAGCCTCCTTCTCTGGCTTGTGGAGAACATGGAGGCCACATGTCCCTGCTGGGAGTTCCCTAGAATATGGGCTCATCTTTCCCTCCAGGTGAATGTTCTAAGCCTGGGGCGCCCCCTCCTGTGGTGCCCTGCAGCACAGGAGCAGTAGTGGTGGGCTTGGTGACTGGCCCACCCTGAAGCCCAGGCACCTTGACAGGCTTTAGCTTTGTTTAAGGAAGAGACCCAGGAGGGAACAGTATCCTCTGCTTCACAGTTATTAAATACACTTAGGGGAGAATCACACACCATGCAATTTAATAGTTATTAATAATTTATAATATCCATTCCTCAAGGATTATTTGCATAGTGCTTGAAGGTTTGAGAATTAGTGATAATAAAAATTTAGCATTAAGATAAAACTGGGTTAAGAGTTTTTCTGCCTCTGTTTTAAATGTTTCTATAAAATATTTTTAAGTTATAAACTAATAAAGATGTCACTTATAAGCGCCCATGTGTAAAAATGTAACATGATAATGTAAATCAACAGTAATAAATTATAAGAAAATGATCACTGAGTACACAATGACTGAAATTTTAGTGTAACAAGTCAACACAAAGAATACAAACAGGAAGGCGAAGGGGGCTGCATCTGTTATGTGACTTGCAGGTTTAGCCTTTATCCATCTGTTGGGCAGCTATGATTTGACAGAAGCTGGATACTCATTAAAACTAGGGAGTTGTTCTCCACATGTGGTCCTCACTCACCTGCCCTTCGTTTCTCTTAAAATGATTCCATGAATGCCAGAAGTAAAAGAGGTAAAATGCGAATGCTTTTAGTTTTTGGGACTGCCCCGCCTGCCCCATGTTGAGTCTCTAGTGACAGTGGGTACCTGCTATCTCCCAGCTCTCGTGCCTGGCTTGCTCTTTCGTTTTACCCAGCCTCTAAATGCCAGAGTCCTTCAGGTTGTGTCCCAAGCTTCTACTCATCTCTGTTTACCCCCCTTTCCTAGGTGGTTTTATTCCTTCATAGCCTTAAAAAATGTTGGTGCTGACAACTTCCAATTTATATTTCGGGTCTGGATCCTGTTCTGAGCCCCAGACTCACAGGACCACCTGTTGCCTTGCCATCGCCACTCCAAGAAGCCCTTCACTGCTCCTCCTTCCATCTCAGTCAAAGGCAACACGCCACTCAATTGCTCAAGAAAAAAACCCCAAGACGAGTCCTTGATTCCTCCCTGTCCCTCGCTACCGATAACCAACTCGGCAGAGAGTTCTTTTTTTAGTTCTACCTTCAAAATACATACAGAATCTGTCTACTTCCATCCATCTTCTCCACCCTCACCACATTGGTCCAGTCACCATGATCTCTGAATGATATTTGTATATGACCCTCCCAGTAGGTCTTCTCACTGTCTTTGTGCCCACACCAGCAGCTAAAATGATTTGGAAGCAAAAATTAAAACATGCATGCCACCTTCACCCCCAGTCTGCATAAAAGCTTCAGTGAGTTCCTGTTGCACTTAAAATAATACCCAAACTTTTTACTGACCCCAAGGCCCTTACTGAGCCCTCTCCAGCCCCATCTTAAACTGTCTCCTATCAAGACATTCTGGCTTAGTTTCACTATTATGTCCCACCTAAGTATGGAATAATACAGTTCCTGTTTTTTTCTGATTTACTTATTTCGCTTCGTATCATGTTATCAAGATCCCACCATTTTGCTGTAAATGTTCCGATGTCATCATTTCTTATGGCTGAGTAGTATTCCATAGTGTATATGTGCCACATCTTCTTTATCCAGTCATCTATTGATGGGCTTTTTGGTTGTTTCCATGTCCTGGCCACTGTGAACAATGCTGCAATAAACATGGGGCTGCATGTGTCTTTACGTATCAATGTTTCTGAGTTTTTGGGACATTTATAAGAGTGTGGTGGTTACGGGGGGGAAGGGGGGAATGGGAGAGGGATAGGGGGTGGGGAGGGGCACAAAGAAAACAAGATAGAAGGTGACAGAGGACAATCTGACTTTGGGTGGTGGGTATGCAACATAATTGAACGACAAGATAACCTGGACTTGTTATCTTTGAATATATGTATCCTGATTTATTGATGTCACCCCATTAAAAAAATAAAATTATATAAAAAAAAAAAATAAAAAAAAAAAAAGACATTCTGGCTAAACTGGCCTCTAATGGTCCCTTAGGACTTTGCTACCTTCAATGAAATCTCTGAATCAGTAGCCTCAACATCACCTGGAGGCAGCTTGAAATCTCAAGACCCACCCGAGACCTTCTGAAACAGAATCCCCAGAATGAAGTGTTTCCTGGATGATCAGAGGCAGGGCTAAGGTTCTAGTCTTTAATGGAAGGTTTTTTCCCTGGCAATTAGCCCCATCCTCCAGAGGCCGCCTGCAGGATGAACTCAGGTATAGCAGAAAGAGGCTTATCATGACCAAGTAAAAGATGCTCCTTTCCCACTACAAAAAATTTACCAGGACTTTAAGAGTTCTTGCACCAGATACATTTCTGAACAGAAGCGTAAAGCTGGGAATTGTTCCATAAATTAAAACAAAAACGTTTCAGTGATTTTTCACGGACTTCAGAATAAATTCTAAATGCCTGAATATTCTCTCCCACTCTATGGTTCTGTCCCCTTCATGGTTTGGGGCTCAATGCAGGCATCCCAGGCATGGCGTCCATCGCTACCCTTACCCCCTGGGTCTGGATGGGGATACCCCTTTGTCTGCCCTGCCCTGTTTCTCACAGCAGCTGTGACTGTGTGTCACTGCACAGGAAGTCACATGTCTTTGCCTGGCACCTGACTCTTTCCTCTGTGTATCCCCAGTGCATATCCAGTACCTGGCTCATGGTGGATAGTCAGTCAATATCTGTCAGAAGAAGAAGGTGTGAAATGAGCTCTCTGAAGCTTGTGAGCCAGCCCCAGAGAGTGTAGATCCTAGTGGTGCTGGTGTTGGAAGCGGTTGTCACTGGAGTCCAACCAGTCCCTCCCGAATGCTGTGAAATATGGACCCCGGATGGCATGAGGACTTTCAGGGATGCCAGGAACACATGCCTGCTTGCCCTTCAGGGTCAGCCTACCCAATTCTGGCCGCATCTAGTCTTGAGAGCCTGACTACTCGATGAAACTTTCCCCAGACCCACCTTGGGTAAACACACAACCACCACCACCCTCCTCTTGCTTGCTACTCTCAAACGTATCTCCTCTGGAGCGCAAGCTCTAATTTGTTGTTATTTTTACATTGTGCCTCTGTTTATGGCTCAGTTAAATACAACAAGGTGCTGATCTACCTCTTTACAGACATGTCACAGCTTTTGGATTGTAACTGCTCTGGCAAGAAGCCAAGCCCTCCATTTGGGCTCACAGTTGGCATGAGGCTTCCTGGGGTAATTCAAGGATCCTTCAGGGGAGTTGCAACAGTAAGGACAGGAGAAAATGTCCCTTCATTTCAGATTTACTACCTGGGGCTGTGCTAGGTGGCCAACAGAACAGAACTTGTCAGGTTCCAGGGACCAGGTATCACCTATTCAAACCAAATAGGAAATGTCTGTACCTGTTCTTTGTTGAACTGGATCCCTCACTCAGTGTCAGGGTGTCTGCAGAATACTCAGGGATGAGAATGGCCTTGGGAAGCAGGAAAAGGTCCAGGAGCCTTGCCTGCCCCGCCCTACCCCAGGCCCACACTGGCAGCCACTGTCAGTAGCTAGAGGAGGCATCAAGTCGCCTTTGCCATGAGGCCCTTGGAGCAACCCTGCAGGGCTGAGGTTTCATTGTAACAAAGTAAGATTCCTACAGCTTGTCAGGAGAAGGCCCTTGACTACTTGTGTTTTATAGGTGGGGGTCCCTTCAGAGGCCTGGAGATCTGATCTCAGAGAACGACAGTTTGTAGTGTGTATGTGTGTAGTGATGTGGGCAGTCTTTTTATTTATTATTTTTTGTTGATTTTAATTTATTGTGTTTACATAGATTCTAGCATCATAATGATACAGGCAGTCTTTATCCTCTCTTTCTCTGAGCCCTGCTGAACTAGAGGCAGACCGGCACAGGCATGGGTAAGTGCTCATTCCTCAGAGTTGGCTGAGGACCAGAGGCAATGCTGAGGGACACAACCTTGTTCCTGCCTCTAGTTTTAAGTGGAAGTCATAGCAACATTCTCCCCAGATTCCCCCACCCCCGCAGCCCACCCCAGGTCTGAGCCATATGTGGCTTCACCCCTCAGTGAAGGCACTTTCTTATCTACCATATTTCACCAGCCTCTTTCTGAAGTGGGGGAAAGTATAGCTGGTGAATTATTGGTCTGGACAACAATTCTCCCTGAACAAAATGTGTAAAGACAGCCACGACGGTTATTGTCCTTAAAATACGACATTAGACATCACTGTTTGGTAGTGTACAAGTCAGGGTGCCCCAGAGAAATATAACCAATGGGAGACAGATAATGAGATGTATTACAAGGTATTGGCCCATGGGAGAATGGAGGCTTGAGCTCCAATGATCTGCTATGTACCAACTGGAGTCCCAGGGAGGCTAGTGCAGGATGAATGCCTGAGAACTGGGAGGCAATGCTGTAGATTCCAGTGTGAGCCTGAGGGTCTGAGAACCAGAGTGCCAAGGGCAGGAGAAGACTGATGTCCTAGCTGGGTAGCCAGGCAGTGACAGCATATCCAGTCCTTCCTCTGCCCTTCCTTTCCAGTCAGGCTTTCAACAAGCTGGATGATGCCCACACTGGGGTTGGGGTTGGGGGGGGGGGCTGCTTTATTCAGTCTACTGATTTAAATGCTAATCTCTTCTCAAAACAGCCTCACAGACTTACCCAGAGATAATGTTTAACCAGCTCTCTAGGCAGCCGGTGGTCCAGTCAAGTTGTCACATAAAATCAACCACCGTAGTTGGTCATGGTGGTTTTGCCCTCAAAATGTCTGAAATAGATGTTAGTGTTCACCTTACACTATTTTTTACATTTACAAAATGCAAGTGAAGGGATGCCTACATGCTTTTAGTGTTTTCTTAACAATTTTTTTTAATTGATTTTAGAGTTAGAGGAAGGGAGAGAGAGAAATATCAATTAGTTGTCTCCCTTATTCATTGGTTCATTCTTGTATATGCCCTGACCGGGTATTGAACCACAACGTTGGTGGATTGCGACAATGCTCTAACCAACAGAACTACACAGCCAGGGCTGTGCTTTGTCATTTTCAAATTAAGTTCAGCCTGGTGTGTCACTGGATCAGCCCAGGAACTGCTTTTCAGTCCACAGGTTCAGCACAGTCGTAAAAGAGCAAGCCAATTGGTTACAGTTTTTAGATGATATTCAGGTGATGCATCATAGAAAAAGAAAAGAATAAAATGCCTTTTGTTTCTTTCCTATTTGAAGTAACAGTCTTGGGAACACATTATGCTTTTTGTACAAAGGACCTAGTCCATGTTGTGGAAACACACTTGTGTGCCTTCCAAGGCTCAGTCATCATGGCAGTCATCAAAGCCCTCAAAAGCCTCCACATTAAGTCATGTGGCTCAGCAACACAGTAATAGATCTGTATGTAACCCAATCTTTTCAGAAGAAATATGAGCTACAAATCAACTGGCTTCAGACAATTCATTTATTTAATTTATCCTTGGGATTTATAAGAGAGCTCATTAATTTAAAGATACTTTCACTGGTGCTGGCTGCTCTGTGTGGTTCTTTGTTGAGAACACTAAGTTCCTGGAACCAATAATCTCTCTGAGCATCCGGGTTCAGACCTTTGTACTGGAGCTTTCTCCATCTCAGAAGCTCAAGGAATTAACCCTGTCAGCATCCCCAAGGAAACTCTTGGCCTGGATTGAAGTGCTAGAATGACTTTTCTTCCAAGGGAGAGTCCTTCAAGATGATAGACCTGGCTCAGAAAATACCCACCCAGTGACTAAATGCTACCTGAGGCTTAAAGAGCATTTCTGGAGCCTTTGCTGGAAACACCAAGCCCAGGATTATGTAAGCCAGTGTGCGAGCTCAAACCCCCACAGGGGTATGTGACTCATTCCTTTTTTTAGCACAGCTCAGGTTGCTGACCTCACCTTTAGCTTTCCAGGCTGATAAAATGATCAATGATATCAATACCTAGGGAGGAAGAAGAAAACAGTTCTACTTGATGGGTTAATAATTTTCTTTTTTCTTTTTTCTTTCTTTTCCAAGTGAGAAGAGGGGAGATAGACAGAGTCCAGCATGTGCCCAACAGGGATCCACCGGCAACCCCTATCTGGGGCTGATGCTCTGCCCATCTAGGGCCATGCTCACAACTGAGCTATTTTTAGCACCTGAGGCAGAGACTCTGGAGCCATCCTCAAGGCCTGGGGCTGATGCACTCAAACCAATTGAGCCATGTCTGAAGGAGAGGAAGAGAGAGAGAGAGAGAGAGAAAGAGAGAGAGAGAGAGAGAGAGAGAGAGAGCAGGGGGAGAGGAAGAGACGGAGAAACAAATAGTCGCTTCTTCTGTGTGCCCTGACCAGGAATCAAACTCAGGACATCCACACACCAGGCTGATATTCTACCACTGAGCCAACTGGCCAGGGCAATAATATTCTTTCAAATACCCCTACAATATGAATAACTGGGGCCAATAACCTTTCCTTTGGAGAAGTATAAATTCAGGTTAAAACTCTGTTTTGGAGACTTTTACAAAGTAGCAAATCTCTTTTATAGAAATACTGCTCCTTATATTCAAACGATGGAAAAATATAAGCAATTGTTGTGTGATATGAAACTAAGATTTTCTGTATTATATGAATTATTTGGTTTAGGTTTTTCTTCCTTTTTATTTTTTTTAATAATTTTATTTTTAATGGGGCAACATCAATAAATCAGGATACATATATTCAAAGATAACAACTCCAGGTTATCTTGTCGTTCACTTATGTTGCATACCCATCACGCAAAGTCAGATTGTCCTCTGTCACCTTCTATCTAGTTTTCTTTGTGACCCTCCCCCTCCCCCTTTCCCTCTCCCTCTCCCCCCGCCCCCCGTAACCACCACACTCTTATCAGTGTCTCTTAGTTTCACTTTTAAGTCCCACCTACGTATGGAATAATGCAGTTCCTGTTTTTTTCTGATTTACTTATTTCATTTCGTATAATGTTATCAAGATCCCACCATTTTGCTGTAAATGATCCGATGTCATCATTTCTTATGGCTGAGTAGTATTCCATAGTGTATATGTGCCATATCTTCTTTATCCAGTCATCTATTGACGGGCTTTTTGGTTGTTTCCATGTCCTGGCCACTGTGAACAATGCTGCAATGAACATGGGGCTGCATGTGTCTTTACGTATCAATGTTTCTGAGTTTTTGGGGTATATACCCAGTAGAGGGATTGCTGGGTCATAAGGTAATTCTATTTTAGGTAATTCTATTTTCAGTTTTTTGAGGAACCACCATACTTTCTTCCATAATGGTTGTACTATTAATACTTTACATTCCCACCAACAGTGTATGAGGGTTCCTTTTTCTCCACAGCCTCTCCAACATTTGTTATTTGTTAATAATAGCTAATCTAACAGGTGTGAGGTGGTATCTCACTGCAGTTTTGATTTGCATTTCTCTAATAACTAATGAAGATGAGCATCTTTTCATATATCTGTTGACCATTTGTATTTCTTCCTGGGAGAAGTGTCTGTTCATGTCCTCTTCCCATTTTTTTTATTGGATTGTTTGTTTGTTTGTTGTTGAGTTTTATGAGTTCTTTGTATATTTTGGATATTAGGCCCTTATCTGAGCTATTGTTTGAAAATATCATTTCCCATTTAGTTGGCTGTCTGTTTATTTTATCAGTTTCTCTTGCTGAGCAAAAACTTCTTAGTCTGATGTAGTCCCATTCATTAATTTTTGCCTTCACTTCTCTTGCCATTGGAGTCAAATTCATAAAATGCTCTTTAAAACCCAGGTCCATGAGTTTAGTACCTATGTCTTCTTCTATGCACTTAATTGTTTCAGGTCTTATGGTTAGATCTTTGATCCATTTTGAGTTAATTTTAGTACAGGGGGACGGACTGTAGTCCAGTTTCATTCTTTTGCATGTGGCTTTCCAGTTTTCCCAGCACCATTTATTGAAGAGGCTTTCTTTTCTCCATTGTGTGTTGTTGGCCCCTTTATCAAAAATTATTTGACTATATATATGTGGTTTTATTTCTGAGTTTTCTATTCTGTTCCTTTGGTCTGAGTGTCTATTTTTCTGCCAATACCATGCTGTTTTGATTGTCGTGGCCCTATAATATAGTTTGAAGTCAGGTATTGTAATGCCCCCAGCTTCATTCTTTTTCTTTAGGATTGCTTTGGCTATTCGGGGTTTTTTATAGTTCCATATAAATCTGATGATTTTTTGCTCCATTTCTTTAAAAAATGTCATTGGAATTTTGATGGGAATTGCATTAAATTTGTATATTGCTTTGGGTAATATGGCCATCTTGATTATATTTATTCTTCCTAACCAAGAACAAGGTATATTCTTCCATCTCATTATATCTTTTTCGATTTCCCTTAACAATGGTTTATAGTTTTCATTATATAAGTCCTTTACATTCTTTGTTATGTTTATTCCTAAGTATTTTATTTTTTTTGTTGCAATCGTGAAGGGGATTGTTCTTTTGAGTTCGTTCTCAAATGTTTCATTGTTGGCATATAGAAAGGCTATTGACTTCTGTATGTTAATTTTGTATCCTGCGACCTTACTGTATTGGCTTATTGTTTCTAGTAGTCTTTTTGTGGATTCTTTGGGGTTTTTGATGTATAGGATCATATCATCTGCAAAAAGTGATACCTTTACTTCTTCTTTTCCGATATGGAAGCCTTTTATTTCTTTGTCTTGTCTGATTGCTCTGGCTAGAACCTCTAGTACCACATTAAATAAGAGTGGAGAGAGTGGACAACCCTGTCTTGTTCCTGATTTAAGGGGGAAAGCCTTCAGTTTAGTGCCATTTAATATGATGATAGCTGATGGTTTATCATATATGGCCTTTATCATGTTGAGATATTTTCCTTCTATACCCATTTTGTTGAGAGTCTTAAACATAAAATTGTGTTGTATTTTATCGAATGCCTTTTCTGCGTCTATTGATAAGATTTTGATAAGATCATGTGGTTTTTGTTCTTTGTTTTGTTGATATGGTGTATTACGTTAACCATTTTACATATGTTGAACCATCCTTGAGATTCTGGGATGAATCCCACTTGATCATGATGTATTATCTTTTTAATATGTTGTTGTATTTGATTTGCTAGTATTTTGTTTAGTATTTTAGCATCTGTATTCATTAGAGATATTGGTCTGTAGTTTTCTTTTTTTGTGCCATCCTTGCCTGGTTTTGGTATGAGGGTTATGTTGGCCTCATAAAAATGTGTTTGGAAATATTGCTTCTTTTTCAATTTTTTGGAAGACTTTCAGTGGAATAGGAACCAAGTCTTCTTTGAATGTTTGATAAAATTTGCTGGTATAGCCATCAGGGCCTGGACTTTTATTTTTGGGGAGGTTTTTAATGGTTTTTTTCTATTTCTTCTCTACTAATAGGCCTGTTTAGGCTTTCTGCTTCTTCTTGACTCAGTCTAGGAAGGTTGTATTGTTCTAGGAATTTATCCATTTCTTCTAGGTTGTTGAATTTAGTGGCATAAAGTTTTTCATAGTATTCTACAATAATTCTTTGTATATCTACAGTGTCTGTGGTGATTTCTCCTCTTTCATCTTGGATTTTGTTTATATGAGTTCTTTCTCTTTTTTCCTTGGTAAGTCTTACCAAGGGTTTGTTAATTTTGTTGATCTTTTCAAAGAACCAGCTCCTTGTTCTATTAATTTTTTCTATAGTTTTTCTGTTCTCTATTTCATTTATTTCTGCTCTGATTTTTATTATCTCCTTTCTTTGGCTGGTTTTGGGTTGTCTTTGTTCTTCTTTTTCTAGTTCCTTAAGGTGTGAAGTTAAGTGGTTCACTTGGGCTCTCTCTTGTTTGTTCATATATGCCTGAAGTGATATGAACTTCCCTCTTATCACTGCTTTTGCTGCATCCCATAGATTCTGATATGTTGTATTGTCATTTTCATTAGTCTGTATATATCTTTTGATCTCTGCCCTTATTTCTTCTTTGACCCATTCATTTTTTAAAAGTATGTTGTTTAGTTTCCACATTTTTGTGGGATTTTTTTTCTCTTTTTTGCAGTTGAATTCTAGTTTTAAGGCTTTCTGATCAGAAAATATGCTTGGTACAACTTCGATTTTTTTTAATTTGCTGATGTTGTTTTTGTGGCCCAACATATGGTCAATTCTTGAGAATGATCCATGTACACTGGAGAAAAATGTATACTCAGTCACTTTGGAATGAAATGTCCTGTAGATGTCTATTATATCCAGGTGCTCTAGTGTTTTGTTTAAGGCCACTATATCTTTATTGATTCTCTGTTTGGATGACTGATCTAGAGCCGTCAGCGGTGTATTGAGGTCTCCAAGTATGATTGTATTTTTGTCAGTTTTTGTTTTAAGATCAATAAGTAGCTGTCTTATATATTTTGGTGCTCCTTGGTTTGGTGTATATATATTAAGAATTGTTATGTCTTCTTGATTCAGTGTCCCCTTAGGCATTATGAAATGGCCATTTTTGTCTCTGAGTACTTTTCCTGTCTTGTAGTCAGCATTATCAGATATGAGTATTGCTACGCCTGCTTTTTTTTTGGTTGTTATTTGCTTGGAGTATTGTTTTCCAGCCTTTCACTTTGAATTTGTTTTTATCCTTGTTACTTAGATGAGTTTCCTGTAGGCAGCATACAGTTGGATTTTCTTTTTTAATCCATTCTGCTACTCTGTGCCTTTTTATTGGTGAGTTTAATCCGTTTACATTTAGTGTAATTATTGACACTTGTGAGTTCCCTATTGCCATTTTATATATTGCTTTCTGTTAGTTTTGTGTCTTGTTTGATCCTTCTCTTTCATTTTTCTATCTTTTGTTTTTATTTGGTTGTATTCCATACATCTTTCCTCTGTTGCTATCTCTTTTATCTCATGTGCTTCTGTGGTGGTTTTTTCAATGGTGGTTACCTTTAAGTAATGAAAAGGGTTCTTACCCTGTTCATTGTAGCGCACTATTTTGTGAGTACTTTTGCACTCCATCGTCCTTTGCTACTGTTAATCTCCATCCTCTCCCCCCCTTTCTTTTTGTTGTTGTCACAGTTTAAATTTGGTTTTATTGTGTTCTTCTTGGAGCTTTTACTTGTGGCTTTGTTTTTTTTTTTTTTTTTTTGTTCTTTGTATCTGATTGGAGAACCCCCTTTAGTAATTCCTGGAGTGGGGGTTTTTTGATGATAAATTCCCTCATCTTTTCTGTATCTGTGAATGTTTTTATTTCTCCTTCATATTTAAAGGATAGCTTTGATGGGTATAGTATTCGTGGCTGGAAGTTCCTCTCTTTCAGGACTTTAAATATTGGGGTCCACTCTCTTCTAGCGTGGTCCACTCTCTTCTAGCGTGTAGAGTTTCTGCTGAGAAATCTGATGATAATCTAATGGACCTTCCTTTATATGTCGTATTCTTCTTTTCCCTGGCTGCCTTGAGAATTTTTTCTTTGCTGTTGGTTTGTGCCAATTTCATTATGATATGCCTTGGAATAGGTTTGTTGGGGTTAAGAAAACTCGGAGTTCTGTTTGCTTCTTGAATTTGAGGCTTTAGTTCTTTCCACAGGCTTGGTAAGTTCTCATCTATTATTTGTTTGAGTATGTTCTCCATTTCATTTTCTCTCTTTTCTCCCTCTGATATACCTATTATTCTTATGTTATTCTTTTTGATGGAGTCAGATAATTCTTGTAGGGCTATCTCATTTTTTTAAATTTTTGAGTCTCTTTCTTCTCTCTGTTGTGCCTCAAGTTGCTTGTCTTCTATTTTACTAACCCTCTCTTCTATCTGACCTGTTCTATTAGCTAAGCTTGTTACCTCGTTTTTCAGCTCGTGAATTGAGTTTTTCATCTCTGTTTGATTTGTTTTTATAGTTTCAATTTCCTTGGAAATATATTCTTTGTGTTCGTTGAGTTGTTTTCTGAGCTCCCTAAATTGCCTTTCTGTGTTTTCTTGTATATCTCGGAGGATTTTTAGGATTTCTATCTTAAATTCTCTGTCATTTAGCTCCAAGTTTCCAATATATTAAATTTTTCTCCATAGATTTTTTCCTCATCTAGCTGTGTTACCTCTCTTTCTTTTGTATCCATGATATTCAATTTTCTCTTCCTTAATGGCATCTGAGGGTGGTTTTATTGATAGTATTAATGAGATTTAATAAAGAATAAAAAGTTTAAAAAAATAAAAAATAAAAAAGAGTTGTTGTTTGGTTTTTTTTAAAAAAAATTAATAATGAAATAAAGAAAAATAAAATAAAAATTAAAAAAAAAAAAAGGAAATTATCCCCCCCCCCCTCCTTTTTTTCTCTCCGCTCCTCTCCCCTCTTTCTTGAGAAAATCTTGTGGTGAATTGTGAATTAGATTGTACTAAATAGAACAAACAATGCCTGTAATGGAGGGCCTGAATTGGGGAGAAGTAATAAAGGGGCAAAAAAAAAAAAAAAAAAAAGGGCGTATGGACCCACAAAAAGCAAATAAGAAAAAAAAAAATGGGTCAAGAATAAAATGATTTGCTTTTAGGTGTTGGTTGACTAAGAGTTATGATGCAAGGAATAAGAGGGAAACAGGAAAATGGGGAGACAAATTAAAAAATTACTATTGTATTTAGTGGAACAAGAATTAGATAAAATGAAGAGCCAGGGATGAGAGCACTGCTAGTGTATTAAAAAGGTGAAGTAAAACCCCCCCAAAATGCCACAAACATAAGTTTGAGTCCCAGATAAGATATTGTTCGTTATTGAGGTTTGAATGAGAGGAGACGTAAAGGAGAAAGGAAGAAACTAATATAGAGGGAGAAAAGAAAGAGAGAGAGAGAAAAAAAAGAGGGAACCACTAAAAGAAGAAAAAAGAAAAAAGAGGAGAGAGAGAGAGAGAGAGTTAAGGGTTTTGGAGTGCAACCCTCATAGAGAGAAAGGAAGAAGAAAGAAAAGATAATGGGAGATGTAACACTTATGGGTAGTGTAGTTCAAGGAGAGGAAAGAGTAAGACCGGCAGAGAGTTAAATGACCAAATTGGAGGAGGAATAAAAAATATCAAGAATGAAGATAAGAGAAACAAACAAACAAATATAATAAAATGGGATGGGCTATAAAGTCTGCGTATTATTCTTGATTTTGAGAGGTTATCTTGCTTTTTCTTTTCTCTCCCTTTTTCCTGGTTGGTGACTCTGTACCTCAGGTTCTGCCCCTTTGGCACGCTCAGGTAGAGGTTTGCAGTTGATAAGTCTCTATGGCGATGTCGTGTATTGTGCTTCAGTCTCGTTGGCAGTTGAGGCTCATTAGCATTTATAGGCTCCATCAGTGAGAGAGTCCGTGTTCCTGGAGCCTTTCTCCTAGTCTTTCCTTCTTCAATTAGTAGCCTGATAATCCAGCTATGGGGTTGCTGCTGCCTCTGCCTGGAGAGTAAGAGGCTCAAAGAGCTGGCAACTCCCCACTCTATTCCCACTCAGCACAGGGCTCTGGGTAAGGCTCAGTCAGTCAGAGCTGCTAGCATAATCAGGCGAGGCTTCTGCCCACTCAAAGACCTCTGGCTCTGCCACTCTGTCTGGTAACACGGGTGGGCACCCACTCCCGGGGCACTTGGAAGAATCTCTCACCCATTATCTGCATGTGCAGATCAGGATATCAGGCCAGCAGTCTAACACTCTGAGTGAAACACCCGCCTGCACGGAAAAGTTCCAGCGTTGGAATTGGCTCTCGCTCCGTCCCCAGGCGCGGCTTTTTCAAGGCGCTGGGGTGGCCCGTGATTCTGCTTTTTGGCCCACACAAAGGCCCCTGACTCTGCCCCTCTGTGGGATAACACGGGCGGGCACTGCCGAGGCACTCGGAGGAATCTCTTGCTCACTATCTGCATGCGCAGACCAGGATATCAGGCCAGCAGTCTCACCTGAGTGAAACCCCCACCCACATGGAAAAGTTCCAGCATTGGAATTGGCTCTCGCTCCGTCCCCGTGCGTGGCTTTCCCAGGGTGCTGGGGCGGCCCGGAGATTCTGCTTTTGGCCCACACAGAGGCCTCTGACTCTGCCCCTCTGTGGGGTAACATGGGCGCCCATTCCTGAGGTGCTGGGAGGAATCTCTCGCTCACTCTCCGTGCGCCGACCAGGATATCAGGCTGGCCGCCTCACCCTCTGAGTGAATCCCCCTCCCGCACGGAAAAGTTCCAGCGTTGGAATTAGTTCTCGCTCCCTATCCGTGTGCGGCTTTCCCAGGGCGCTGGGGCAGCCCGGAGATTCCGCTTTCAGCCCACACAAAGGCCCCTGACTCTGCCCCTCCGTGGGATAACACGGGCTCACACTCTCGGGGCTTTGGAAGGAATCTCTTGCCCACTATCAGCGCGCGCCGACCAGGAGATCGGGGAAAATGGCTGCCCCACTTGTCTTTCTTTGTCTGGGTTTGATGTGAGTGTTAGCTTGTATTGCCCGGGTTGCCACAGGAACAGTTTTTCCTCGGCTTGGATCTCTGTGCCACAGCCTGGTTCGGCCGTTTGTGCCACGGCCTGGATCTATTCACCCCCTTTGCCCGCCTCAGTTTCTATATTCTCAGTTCCCAGTGAAAGCCGCCCTGTTTAGGTTAGTGAGGAAGGTGGAGCATTTCTTACTCCCTATTTCCTTCGGGGTTTGATTATATATTTAGCCAATTTTTTGCTCGACCATACCTTCGGGTGTATTGCAAAACATCTGGAGGCTCCAAGGATAGGTTTTTCTGTTTCTGGTTGAAGATCTTGTTGAGTTTTGGAGGAGATTTATCGGTATCGCTTCCTACCGCGCCATTACTCTGACATCATCTCCCCATTTACATTCTCTGGTTTAGGTTTTTGATGAAGGTAAATCTACCTTTTGTGTTCCAACTAGAGGTCAAATGTACCCACAGCTTCATGCTTCCTAGGTTGTCAGCTTAAAAACAAAAAGAGGATAAGAGAGAAGACCAGCACACACCTTTATCTTGCTGCTTGCCCACAGTTCCTCCACTTTCTACTCCTATAAAATGGAGGAATTCCACAGCCGAGGACAGAAGGGGCAATTAGCAGGAGATCAGATATTGATATAATTGTGGAAGGTGGAAAGTAGATGTGATGACTTTGCTGAGTTTCAAAAGCACAGGAAGCCACAGCTCAGATGATGCAAAAGGAAACTTGCCTGGAAACAGAGCCTTTCTCTTGGCTCCCCAAAAGCTCTAAGCACAGAATTCACAGGCATAAAACATTCCCATGGAAAGAGAGGCTGAAATTAGTCTGGTTCAACAAAGGTCTATGAAGAACTGTGACCCACTTGGCAGTTACCTCACAGTGCCAACTCCAAATACTACCCTAGGTAAGCCAGGATATGGCCCTCTAATGAAATTGCATGGCGGGCACTGTGGGGGTGGGGTGGCTAGACCTCAGTATAGATGTTTGTGCCCCATCCCCGAGGGAAGTCCTTCTTATTTGGCTTTTGTTAGGATGAGAGGGCGTGGTCACTTGTTTCATGCTTATGCACTCTGAAATTGAGCCTACTAGATGATCTTCCATACATGGCCTTGGTCTTCCTATTCTTGAGTGGTTTTTTTTGGGCAAAAAGAGCTACACAAATGCAGAAAAACCCACAATACCTTCCCAAATCAACCAGTCTGGCTCTTGTCCATAAATATAAATGGACAACCAAGCTACCCTTGATGAAAACCAACAGCTTCAAAGAGAAGAACCAGCCTGACCAGGCAGTGGCGCAGTGGATAGAGCGTCGGACTAGGATGCAGAGGACCCAGGTTCGAGACCCTGAGGTCGCCAGCTTGAGCGCGGGCTCATCTGGGTTGAGCAAGGGCCTACCAGCTTGAATTGAAGGTTGCTGGGTCCAAAAAGGGGTTGCTCGGTCTGCCGAAGGCCCGCAGTCAAGGCACATATGAGAGAGCAATCAATGAACAACTAAGGTGTTGCAACGCGCAATGGAAAACTGATGATTGATGCTTCTCATCTCTCTTCGTTCCTGTCTGTCCCTGTCTATCCCTCTCTCTGACTCACTCTCTGTCTCTGTAAAAAATAAAAAAAAAGTAAAAAAAAGTAAAAAAAAAGAGAGAAAAACCAACAAAAGTAGTCCAAGGATTGTTCCCAGGACAAGAATAGAAAATTCAAGAAAGGGAAGTCTCAGAGCTTTGTGTGAGGTCAT
The DNA here is from genome assembly GCF_036850995.1 of Saccopteryx leptura. Lineage (NCBI taxonomy): Eukaryota > Metazoa > Chordata > Mammalia > Chiroptera > Emballonuridae > Saccopteryx > Saccopteryx leptura. The sequence goes on along the minus strand of NC_089505.1, from coordinate 220,504,487 downwards.
GCTTCTGTGAAACAAGAACAAGTTAACACAAAAGAGAAGCAAAGAACAATAATTCTTGAGGATTAATGACAGGATTTCTAGGATAAGACTGTAAACTAAAATGTAATATGATTTCGAGTATTTGCTGGAGTATAAGAAAAAAACAACCCACATACAGGGCTTTGGTGCTAGGACATTTTCTGTGGAGAGATACGCTTAGTAGTCCAGAGGACTGCATTTATTTCTCCAATCACAGGATGTGGGTCTGTAGTGATTAATATTGACATAATTAAAACATTGTAAATAGCATGTCTTAGTTTGCAGTTTTTAGGATCAACTTCTGGGAGAGTCCCAAAGACCTAGTTCATTTACAAAATGGAATGTAAACATTATAAAGTGGGTTTGGAAATGTAACTGAAACTGACAGGTAAGGAAGGGGAAAAGCATAGGATGATAAGAAGTAGTAAGTCCCTCACATTGTTATGGGGAGGATCAAGAGGAACAGTGTCCTGTTGATGGAAGAGGAAACAGCAAAGTTATAAAGGTGAACAAAAGAAAAACTGTAAGTATAATGTTTATAAAAGATAAGTCTTTGGGGGTAGTGAAGAAAAGAGGTTAATAGGAATCAGGAAATTTTCTCCTATTTCATTGGGGGCGGGTGGGGGGACTCTGCAGATGTCATGAAAAATTGATAAACCAAACAAGTATATTACCTAGAATTATGGGTGTAAGTACCCCCAAATACAGAAAACTGCTAAATATGGTTAACTCTGGAGAGTGGGGCTGCCTCTGGAAGCACAGAGCTTTGATTTTTCATTTTATATTATTCTATAGCTCGGAAGTCAGCAAATGATAGCCCACAGGCTAGCTGGCTGTTTTTGTAAATAAAGTTTTACTGGAACACAGTCACATTCATTTGAACAAAAAGCATGCCTCAACTTTATGCTGTCTACAGTAAATCCCCTTCAAATATAAAGACATCCGTGGATTAATAATAAAATGAGGGAGGAAGCTATATACCATGCAAACATTAACCAAAAGAAAAGGTGGAATAGCTCTATTAATTTTAAAGGAAACTCCAGAACCAGGAAGATGATCAGGGATAAAGAGAGACACTTTATAGTAGTAAAGGGGTCAAATCTCCAAGAACACATAATTCTACATGTTTGCATCTAACAACAAAACTTCAAAATATACAAGGCAAAAACCAACAGATCTGAAAGGAGACAGATAATCCACAATTAGAGGTGGAGAGTTCAACACCCTCTTTTAGTAAATGACAGAACAAGTATGCACAAAATTATAAAGGACATAAATGACAACACTATCAACCAACTTGATTTAAGTGTGATTTATAAAGCCTTCCGTCTGGCACTCCCTAAGTGCACATGGAAAACTGACGAAGAACAGTCACGAACTTTGGGTCATATCTGCCAATGCAAAAGCTGCATTCCATGTACCAGACAGTTCTGGTTTGAGATGCACCAGAGAAGAAGAGCAGGGAGGGGTAATTTGAAAAAAGTTCCACAGGTATTTCCGATTTTTTCTCCCACTTCTACCTTTTCATCTCCCTTGTCCTTCCACTCTCAATAAGAACCTTTGGGACAAATAATAATAATAATAAAAGAACATTGAGTCTGGACACGGACAAGCAGGAAATGAAGGAGGGTGAAGGGTATGTGACTGAAATGCTTTCTTTTTTTTTTTTTTTCTTTCCATTTTTCCGAAGCTGGAAATAGGGTGGCAGTCAGACAGACTCCCGCATGCGCCCGACTGGGATCCACCCGGCACGCCCACCAGGGGGCAATGCTCTGCCTCTCTGGGGCATCGCTCTGTTGCATCCAGAGCCATTCTAGCGCCTGAGGCAGAGGCCACAGAGCCATTCTCAGCGCCCAGGCAAACTTTGCTCCAATGGAGCCTTGGCTGCGGGAGGGGAAGAGAGAAACAAAGAGGAAGGAGAGGGGGAGAGGTGGAGAAGCAGATGGGCGCTTCTCCTGTGTGCCCTGGTTGGGAATCGAACCCGGGATTCCTGCACGCCAGGCCGACGCTCTACCACCGCTGAGCCAACCGGCCAGGGCCGAAATGCTTTCTTATAGATGGAACCTGTGTGGAAACGTTCTTATTTATGCATCCATTCAGTAGATACTAACTAAGCATCTACTATGTATCAGGTATATATCTGTGCTGATGACAGGTGTGGGCACAGCGGCACCATAAAAGATGGTGCTGCCAGGGCTGATGGGCGTCTTGCAAATGGAGCCCGCAGCCTTCTGCACACTGAACCATAGGAATGTCCTGACAAGTCGTGAGAGGTAGAGAGGCCGAAGTTATCAGAGAGTAGGGAAAGAGCACTAAAAACTGGGGATTTTTCTGTTTTCTTTAGTAAACAAGAACCTGCCAGAAGTATCAAAGTTTTGCTCAAGAAAAGAAGCTAACCTTCCTTGTGGCTCACCACAAAGGTTCAGAGTTAGGGGGGCCCAAGAGGTAACCTATCCCAGGCCAGAATCAGAGAGGCAGCCTCAATCCAAAATATAGACCACACTAGACTTGTGTATTACTCTGCTCAGGTGGTCATAGCAGAGCACCACAGACTGGGTGGCTTCAACAACAGAGAATCTATTTTCTCATAACTCTATAGAGGGTAGAAGTTCAAGATCAAGGTATTGGCATGGTTGGTTTCTTTGTAGGCCTCTCTCCTTGGCTTGTAAATGGTCATTGCTTTTAGTCATCACATGTGTGTCTGTGCCCTAATCTCTTATTAGGACACCACCCCAGTGGCCACATTTAACTGAATTACCTCTTTAAAGACCCTCTCTCCAAATCACATTCTGAGATACTGGGGGTTAGGATTTCAGCATACGAATTTGGGGAGCCACAAGCCTGTAACATCTTGGAAGCCCAGCACTCAACAGAATGAGATCCTTACCAGAAGAGAGCTTGGGAAACTTGCTACAGCCAGCGCAGAGATGACCAGTGGATGCACAGAAATGCAGCCTGGCAGGACAGGAGCTTCTGGAACTTCCTAGGTCTCCAGGTAACCCAGGACATTGTCTGGCTCCAGCCACTGCCAGGAAAGCCAGCCTTCAGCTTAGCCACAATTAATTTAGCGCCTCGCGTCACATCCCCTATAAACGTTTTATGTGCTTGAAGCATTTCAGCAGAATCAGTTGACGGTGCTCCCAGAGGCCAGGGCAATTTGAGGCTGGGGCTCTGCAGGGCAGCCCTGTACTCAATGTGGTAGTGGGTGGGTGACCACGCTCTGCCTCCTGCTCTAGCCTCGCGGAGCCTGGGCAGCAACCCCGTCCATGGACATGCCTGATCCTTACAGAGGATGCGATAGATGAGAGGGTGGGTGGGCAACAGTGAAAACAACCTGATCATTTCTGTCCTCGCCCTCCCTTGGGAAGAAAGATGGAGTGCCTGAATCTAAAGGCGTCAGCTTCTAAAAGATTGGGTTTATTTTGCCTAAAGGACTCCCTAGTGATTTGCCCCTCCTTTCCTCTGTCTTGATAGCAGTTTTGCATTTTCCTAAGTTTAATACCAGAATTCTTATTCCTGTGGGGAAATCTTTCAGTGGCAGGCAGTTCTTTATTGGATAGTGAACTACATGTTGAATTTTTATTTTCCTGCAAATGTAATAGCCAAGGTGTGTGTGCAAGTCTGAAGGCCTCTCTATGGAGGCTTCCAGTGCTCCTAAGTGAGGTTCATGAGCATGCTGGAGCACCCCCCCACCAAGCCTGGCTGCTGCTGTTTAATAACCTGGGCCTCACAAACACATCTCCTTCCCTTCCATGCTGACAATGCTCTCCCTCTGGAGAAAGCAGGAAGGAGGAGAGACAACGCATGCAAAGCGATGTCGCTGCTGCTTGGGAGCACCTGTGCTCGTACTCAACACGCATGCGTTCAGCCCGCATTATTTCTGCTTTTTGGTCCTAAAAGGCCTATTCCTTAGAGATTATTTTCATCAACCAGGGAATAAATAAACATTTCCTTCAGCAAGAGAAGATTCAGGGTGGGGCTGGGGAAGCAGATCTGTACTCTCCCCCATTGTGTATAACTACAGATGGCTGCTTCTGCTTGGCTTCCTTTTCCCAGTAACTAAAGGCTTCCAAAGCACTCTGAACCATCACATTCTGTGTAAAAGCCCATTTGCATCATTTTCTGGATGGTTATTTCTTGGTTAAAATTAGTATTAAGAGCAGTGTAGTGTAATTACATTATAAAATGAATGTAAAAGGCCCTGCCTTGTAGACCCAGAGTAGCTCTACCCAAACTCCTCTCCAGGGCCAAGATCTGTACAGCATCTCAGAGAGAGATGGCCCTCCATCCTCCTCAGCTTACTCACCTTGATTGTCAGGGAACTCACTCCTGACCAGCATCCTGTCCTATGCTGGATAACTAATAGATAAAACATGTCTCTGTCCTATCAGGAACTTTCATTTCTGGTCCTACTTTGTTCCCTGTGGAGTTACGTAGCATAAGTCAATTCTCTCCTCTTTCTTTTAACACCTGAAGGATCCTCTCCTGCTCCCCTTGGCTTCTCTTAGCTAAACATCTCCTCTCTCTGAAATCTCTTCTACAGGACACTTCCTTGTTATCATTTTTAAAAAAATTAAAGAAATTTTTATTGATTGATTTTAGAGAGACATGGAGAGGAAGGGAGAGAGAAAGAGCGTGTGTGTGTGTGTGAGAGAGAGGCATTCATTTGTTGTTTCACTTAGTTGTACATTCATTGTGACTTCCCGTGTGTGCCCTGACTGGGGATCGAACCTGCACCTTGGTGTTTTGGGACGATGCTCTGACTGAACTAACCTGCCAGGGCCTCCTTGCCACCTTGGTTGCCTCCTTGGACCCTGTCTAGAAAGTCAGAACTTTGTATGTGAGATGCCCATCACTTTTGTTCTCAATCCATCAGCCAGAACTCAGGGACAGGGGACAGGGTCCCACATATAGGCAGGTGTGTGGTTTGGGTAGAAGGGGGTGCAGCTGGAGATGTTGTCTCTGGTTGGACATCTGCTTCTAGAAACAATTCCATGCTATGTGAGGCGATTACAGGCATTTGGTGTATCCCTTCCACCATGCCCAACTATCTCTGCCACACAATCTAAGACATACTGCAGTTTGAAAGGTGTTAAATAAAATTATCCCATACTGTGTACATGGGCATGTTCTTAACCCTAAATAAAATATTAATGTAAAAACAAGTAGGGCCTTTTCACTTATTAAGTGCCTATTGCTAAGTAATAAATTACCCCAAAACTTGGTAGCTTAAACAATAATAGACATTTGTTACCTAACAATTTGAGTGGATCAGGATTTAGGAGCAGACTGACTGGGAAGTCTGGCCTGGGATCTCTTATGAGGTTACAGTCAATATGTCAGCGGGGCTGCACTCATCTGAAGGTGTTACTGGGGCTGGAGGAGCCAATTCTAAGGGGCTTATTCATGTAGCTGCCAAGTTGGTGCTGGTAATTGACAAGAGATGTATGAGTTTGCTCCCACTGCCTTAACAAAGTACCCCAGACTGAGTAAACAACAGAAATGTGTTGTCTCACAGGCCTGGAGGCTGGAAGGCTGAGATCAAGGTGTTGGCAGGGTTAATTTCTTCTGCGGCCTCTCTCCTTGGCCTGTATATGGCTGGCTTCTCCTCATGTTATCACAGGATCTTCCCTGTCATCTCACTTCAGAAGTTCACCTGGTCACTGGAGCTAGAGTGAGCAGTAAGTCTGTCTCACACTCAGGGAAGGCAAATTAAATTCTGCTTCTTGAAGGGAGAACTGTCCAAGAATTTGTGGCATTTTCAAAAACCACTGCAATTGCCATAGACCTATTTCCCTATTGTTTCTCTTAGGATCCAATACAAAGATTGCACCTTTCAATTCTTTTCTTCTCAGTCTTTCAAGATTGATGCAAATCTAGGGCCCACCTTACTGAGTGCATTTTTAAAAAAAAACCCGCAGGGGCATCTATATTAGCTCGATGTTCTTCCTGATGATCTTTCTCTTGTGAAGGAGATGAGTCTCGTCTCCTCAGAGTGGATGAGGAAGCCTTGTTATTCTCAAACTGGCACCCTTGCTAGAACTGGTGACAGTCCCTGTAGTCTTAGGAAGAAATGATGATTTGGAGTAATAATAGCCAACATGACTTTTTTCTAGTTAAATCTATTCATGTCTAAGACTTCAGAGCAAGGCTGGCTGGCTGGAGTTCTTGTTCAGAGCACATTCACCATGGTACTCAATATTGATGCTAAGACAGTACAATTAATAAATCAATTTGGTTGGGGAAAAAAAAAACTATCCCAGGACATTTTCAATAAAGGCAGACCTGATGAAATTGTGTAGTTCTAACAGCTAGAAAAATAATCATTCATGAAGATGGAAAATGTAATAAAAGGACCAGAACTTAGCGTATATAAAATCAAATAATATATATGAGGTCTTACTGATTCTGATGGCTAAATGTTCCCAGCTCTATACACATTCCCATGGAAATTAGCCTGTTCAAAGGAACAAATTGAAAATGTTTTTATAAATAGAGGTACTATATAACTGAGACATGATTCTGAGATCTCAAGATACATGCTCTTCTTCTGTTGGCTTCTCCACATTCTGCATTCACGGGTCACCCTGGCAAATGCATTGAAAACCTAGTTTTTAATAGAAATATGCAGGTTCGATTAATTAGATGCTAAAGAATTGTAACATTTTTAGAAATTTCATATTTTTTATATGTTGTACCAAATAGGTGAGAAGAGGAAAAAAACCCAATATTAAATCTGATTTCTAAAAATAAACACCAAAATTGTATTGGGGAAAAAAAAAATCTAAGTAAAACCCAAACTCCAAAATCAACCCAATTGAGATTTTAAATGAGCTGTATCTTGAGTGAAGTTTTATACTGTACATTTAGCTCCATGCTGGAGAATACTCTCTAAATGTGAGTAGAAATAATATTTACACATGACAGAAGCACTGGAAACCTTTTATCGAACAGGCAATGCATTGTGCAACAGTTAACGACACAGATGCCTAGTGGAAAAGTTTAAAAACTATTTTTAAAATCAGTCTATGAATTGGTGCACCCTGCTCTGTTCTGTCCGCTCCTTCACAGAGTGACTATCTTCAGGGAAACTGACTGCTTCATAGCTGCTGTTACAAACGGTACCCCTGTGTACCATGAATATCACACCCAATAGTAAACATGAGAGGAGAGACAGGTCCACAGGCAAGAAAGACCATGACCAGAGACACAAGATGATCTCGAGGGAGGCACAGACACACGTCCTCCAGGTCCAGTTCGTTATGCATCCACATTTCACTTCCTTTTTCTTCCTTGTTGGCGCTCCTTTGATCCAAGGGAATTCTGAAAGACTCTCATTCATACCTTTGGGCACAGGGCCTTGTTCTTGGCCTGTTTCAATGGTGTTCTTGTTTTCGGGCACTGCCAGCCCAGGACTGTGGCTATGTGTCTGTCTTCCTTGTTTGCCTGGTTCATTCTTCCCAAAGCTCGCCCTCTAATAATCTGGTGAGAAAAATCACTCTTAAAGTTTCACAGTTTGTTTGCCTCGGGTGGCAGATTCTCACTAAGTGACCGTCAAGGTGGTGCACAGTTTTACCAGCATGCTGTCAACCTATTTTATAATTTGGGGCATGTCACTCCAAGCTTGAGATTTCTTTCTAGCAAGTTCCATCCAGGACGGTTGATCTGCGCTGGCATAACTGGCTCTCTTCAGCTGATGCAATTCTTTCTCCATCATGACTGCAGACTGAGCTGCTGGGAAGAAGAGAAAACAAACAGAAACATGAGCAAGAAGTTGAAGTTTCCCCTTAAGCGTCTTGCATTTCTTTCATACACACATCAAGGTCTTAACTGTGGTCTCATACATAAAATGCAGAGAAGATTCAGGCATAGAGTAACTTATGTGATAAAAAGATAGAGAGGCAGGCTTTAATGTAGTGAAGAGAGAGAAACTTCCAGAATAAAACTGCAGAACTCTGGGGACTGGTTTGTACAAGTGTGAATATTCTTAGCACTACTGAACTGTGCACTTAAAAATAGATGAGGTGGTAAGTTTTGTTGTGTATTTTACCACAATTAAAAAGAAATTAAAAAAAATATTGATACATGCAATGACAGAGATGAATCTAAAAAGTTATGCTCAGTGGAAGAAGACAGATACAAAGGAACACATATTTTATGATTCCGTTTATAAGAAGAGTCTAAGAGAGGTAAATAGAGAAACTGAAAGTAGCTTTGTGGTTGTCTAGACCTGGGGTGGGGAACAGGCATAAGGTTGCTTTTTTTTTTTTTCCTGAAGTTGGAAACGGGGAGGCAGTCAGACAGACTCCTGCATGCACCCAACGGGGATCCACCTGGCACGTCCACCAGGGGGCGATGCTCTGCCCATCTGGGGCATCGTTCTGTTGTAACCAGAGCCATTCTAGCACCTGAGGCAAAGGCCACAGAGCCATCCTCAGCTCCTGGGCCAACTTTGCTCCAATGGAGCCTTGACTGCAGGAGGGGAAGAGAGAGAGAGGGAGGAGAGGGGGAGGGGTGGAGAAGCAGATGGGTGCTTCTCCTGTGTGCCCTGGCCAGGAATTGAACCCGGGACTCCTGCACGCCAGGCCGACGCTCTACCACTGAGCCAACCGGCTAGGGCCGGCATAAGGTTGCTTTTTTTTTATTGGTTGATTTTAGAAAAAGAGAGAGAGAGAAAGAGAGAAATGTCAATTTGCTGTTCCACTCATCCATGCATTCATTGGCTGATTCCTGTATGTACCCTGACTGGGGATCAAACCCACAACCTTGGCATATCAGGGATGGTGCTCTAACTAATTGAGCTACCCAGCCAGGGCCTTGACACAAGTTTGCTCTTTAAGGTAAGATCCTAAAACTGGATTGTGATGGTTGTACAATTCGGTAAATATATACTCATTGTCAATCAGTACTCACTGAATTGTACACTTAAAATAGGTGAGTGTTATGGCATGAAATGATATCTCAATAAAAACTTTTTTTTTTCAGAGACAGAGAGAGAGTCAGATAGAGGGATAGATAGGGACAGATAGACAGGAACAGAGAGAAGATGAGAAGCATCAATCATTAGTTTTTCATTGCAACACCTTAGTTGTTCATTGATTGCTCTCTCATATGTGCCTTGACTGTGGGCCTTCAGCAGACCGAGTGACCCCTTGCTCAAGCCAGCGACCTTGGGTCCAAGCTGGTGAGCTTTGCTCAAACCAGATGAGCCCACACTCAAGCTGGCGACCTCGAGGTCTCGAATCTGGGTCCTCCGCATCCCAGTCCGACGCTCTATCCACTGTGCCACCGCCTGGTCAGGCTAAAAACTATTTTAACAAATCAGTGTGTCAAAGAATTTAGAAAAAAACAAACCCAAAACAAAAAAACCTGAAGTAAACCTGTAGGACTGATCCCAGGAACATACTTCAGAGTGTTTGGGACTATTTGCAGGTTTCATACCCAAGTTCTGATGAGACAAAGAGATCCCTCTTTGCAGTCCCTCCTGGAGGTAGAGCTTTGTTCCCTGCCTTGGGTCCACAGTGGGCTTAGCGGGGGCCACCAGGAAAGACTTGCTGCGGACAAAATCAGCTTGCTTCATGGGCTCCTATTTGGGATACAACAAAGTTACGTGCTGTCAGGTCACCTGAGGTTCAGATGGGTATAAGAAGAACTCAAAGCAGGAAGTCACAAGGGCTGTCTGCCAAGAGGAATCAGGTGGCTGGCGCTTTCTTAGGGGAGCTCTGCTCTGTCCTCACTGACGTCCAGCCTTCAGAACACAGAAGCTCAGACTAGTGTGGGGTTCCCCTAGGCACACACAGGTATCCTGGTTTCTGCCTTGTCCCCAGCCCTGGCCCTAGCCCCAGATATTGGATGGCAGATATCCCACGTGAAAGTCAAAATGAATTGAGTTTGGAAATAGTTTTGAGGTTTTTATGATACTTGGTATGCTGACAAATGCCCCAAACCAGATTAGTGGTTAATATTTGTTTTATAAATTCTCTAAGTCTGCATGAAGGTTTTCAGGCATGGGGACAATTGAGATTTGGGTTAAAATGAAGGGAAGCAGGTCCTACTGCACGCTCTGGCAATGAGTTCACTGTGGTGGCTATTGGGTGTGGGGGGGGGACACAAACACCATGATTCTCAGCCTCCTTCTAAGCACAGTTGTTTGGGTTTGAAAAAGCTGTTTTCAGTCCAGACTGCAAAATAGAAATGTATCAAGGTGTCCACAGAAGAGAACCCTGGTTCCAGCCCTGTAGCCCTCGATGGGGAGTGAGGAGGCCCGGCCAGCATCCAGCACAGCAGCAAAAGCAGGGCTGGTCCATCACTGCTAATGAGTTGAGATGGAGCTTTTGACATGGTTGCTGCATCTAACTGAGAAGTTATTTTAACCTTGTTCCATTTCTCCAGATGCTGCATTGCCTAGGAGGCAGGGAGCAGAGAGCTGTCTCCACTGCCTAAGTGCTTTTCTGCCTCCCTAGCAGCCCACCCACACCAAGGGCAGACAGCAGCCATCATCACAGGCCATGGGCTCTATGACGACCGTGCAAGACTGTGGTCCTTGTGGAGTCTCAGTCTCCAGCCCCTGCCGGCTGCTCTCTCCCGCATCTACAGAGACAGGAAGGGTTTGCTCTAAGCACCTGGGCTCTCTCAGTTATCTTGGCTGGCTTTCCTATTTCAGACTTCAGGGTCTGGGCCCCAGGCTTGTCCTCCTGGTTGGGTGGCTGTTCCGGGGCCCCTCGCCGTTTCTGCGGAGTGATGGTGATCCAGGGAGGCCCAGGCTGGCCCTCGGCTCCAGGCCCCACTGCTGCAGGAGGCTGCCCCTTCTCTGTGGGTAGAGATACAGGGTTGTTAAAACAGTCCTAGTCCCTCCTCAGTCTCACTGTGTTGCTCTCACACAGAAGACACTGTTGGGGGGGTCAGAGGAGCAGGGGAGGGATGATGGGAGGATGAAAGATGTCTGGGAGCCTCTCTAAGGAGACTATTAGTTTTCTTTAGGGGACTTTGATTTCTTATTTAAAGATGCACCAAAGAGATTATGCTCCCCTAGTCTGAGCCACAAAAACTTAAGTGCAACTGCTCCTGTGCACACACTTTAGAGCCAGCTTGCTCCTACAGGGTAGTTTCTGGAAAGACATAAAAGTCAGTACACAAATAGATAAGATTTCTTTAATATAAGCATGTCATTGGACCAGTACATACTTCCTCATTCATTTGGAACATACTTCCTCATTCATTTGGAAGCTGTAGACGCATTATTATTCTCCTTCCTTTTAAAAATTGTAAGCATGCCTTTCTATTTGTAAAGAATTGACACCCAAAATAGCCATAGTTGTTTTCTTTAATGTTCTAGAGAGAAGGAATGCCTTTAAAACAATGAGTTTTGCTGAATTTTCTCATTCTACAATGAGAATTTATTACCTTCATCAGCAGAAAAAATAGTGATTTTATTTTTCCAAAAATCCTATGGATGAAATAAGGTTCAAAAGTACACTAGATTTAAATGTTCCCCACAGCCTGCCTCTCTGAATGTCCACCCCCACCACACAGAACAAAGGCCGACTTTACCTTCATACACCTGGTCCCTGGCCTCAGAGGCAGATTTAACGGTGGACACACTGGGTATGTGCCCAGGGCCCTGACTTCTGAAGGGCCCCACAAAACCCCAACTTTACACTTTTTTTCTAATATGAGGGGCCCAATATTTTCTTCTTTGCCCAGGGCCTCAACTGACCGTAATCTGCCTCTGCTTGGCCCCCTTGTTTCCCTCCTGAACTTTGCACCTCGGTCACCCAGGTAAAGGCATGTCTGTGGCACAGCAGATGTCCCAGAGTAGTAAGTGTCATCATTCTCTGTGGTCTGAAACACGCCATCCTTGCTCTGGTGTGTGTGGGATATTATTCTATTTGATTTTGCTTGTGCCTCTAATTCAATCTAGAGTCCTTTTCTCTTAGTCCCTTGTTCACCAAGGAGCCACTGCCTTGAGAACCTGTGTCTCCTGCTGGAGTTGGGCAGGGCCTCTCTATGCGCTGCACAGATACAGGGCCCACTTCAGCAGGAAGTATCTGCAGTGTCTGGGGCTGGGGCCTGGAGGACAGCAAACCCTCTAGGCTGAGCAGAGGGGTGAGGAAGGCCTCTCGCTGGAGGGGCAGAGGCAGAGCTGCCTGCAGGCCATCCAAGAAAGGTTGCAGGCAGAACAGACAACTGAGGAGGTCCCTTCTGGCCTTATTCCTGTCCGCATGGGGAACCTGGAGGGGTTAATCCAGGACACATCTGGAGGCTGTGTGAGGAGTATGCCTGACTGGGGAGCTGAGAAGGGAGACTGTGGGCACAATCCAGAGAGGTGACGAGGGACTGCTCAGAATCACTCCTTGTCCACCAAGGTCCTGGCAGCTGCCGCCTCCTCCATGCAGCCTGCTCTGGCCCCCAGGCTGGACATCCTCGCCCTCTCCTAGTTCCACTGTACTCTCTGAGGCATCTGCCCCAGCGGCTGGTACTAGGCATGTCTGCCAGCTGACTGTCTACCCTCTGATGCATGCATTCTGCCACTTATTTAACAAACAGATGACACAGAACACATACCAGGTCCTGGGCTAACAGTAGACCATTCACAACATGATTTTACATTATATTTCTTGTCCAGAGACCCTGGCCCAAGGAAAGTAGGCGGGTGGTCGGATGTTTACAAACAGTCTGCACGTCTCATTTCTTGTATCAATCCCTCATTCACAAGTCCTCATACTCTCGTCCTCCTGAACTTTTCTTAAAAGACTTAAGTCACATTTCTGATCATTTCTTCGCACTGGGCGACATCATGAGTTGTGCCGTCTGCTGGCCCGGCCCACGATGCCGTGCAAGGCTGTCCGCTCAGCAGCAGCCAGTGCATGCTGGCCAGGCACCTTGGCCTCTGCACCGGCAGACTTGACAGCGGATTTGACTACAGGTGAAACTCCTTACCTCAGTCAACAAAATATTCTGAGTGATTCAGTCAAGACAAAGTCTACATGTAAAGAAAATTTCCATCCGGGTTTTAATCTACAGGCAGAATGGTAGCTGTAAAAAGCTAAAGCAGCCCCCAAATCTCTGGGGAGCGGTAGCTGCCCCTCCAGCAGCCTTGCAGCTCAGTGGGGGGTGCCTGACACTCAGGTCACTCTTACCACAGGGCATAAGACGTAGCTGTGGTGAGTTCCCATGCCATGCAATTGGATTACCTTCTTTGAGACAAAATATGTAAAATTCACTGGAAAGTCCTATGAAACAGGGCATATGCCATGTTCCTGGGAACTGTGGTGAGATAAGGCCCTAGAAGGAGGCTGGGGACCCCCTGGTGGACCAAACCTAGGGCCTGTGCTCAAGGCCCACATTTCACACCCGAAGCAAATCATATTCTTCTCCCTTCCAGTTCGCTCATGGGAACTGTAGCCTTGTCAACAAGGCAGGTGGCTTCCGCTCAGCAGAGATGGCTGTTTTCTTTCCCTCGATCAAGAGTATGCAGGCAGAGCTCTTTGCAAACAGAGAAGGCTTGTGGACTGCACTGCCTGTGTGGGGTAGCAATGTGTCCAGTGTCCTTCTGTGTGCGTGTGAGCCCATAATTCTGTGCCCATGGGGAGATCCACAGACATCAGTAAACGCCACTGCTAGGCCAGGCTGGGCCATTGTGGGACAATGCTACCTGAGATGGCAGCGTCACCAAGTGCTGGTCCAGGCATATGGCCCAGACCTTTCACCAACTATTTCTCTCCTTTTTGGTTTCACTTCTTTTCCTTAAGTGGTGGTCTTTCCTTGTATTCTGTCCTCTCCTTTCCCACTTCCTCCTTTTCAGGACTTCAAATAGGCCAGAGGGACCTGATGCCCTCCAGATCTTTTCACAAGGACTGTCAAAGGCCAACTCCAGGGGGAGAGGGCACAGGCGGTGAAGAGGGTCCACACACCAGGAAGGAGGGAGAACAACCAGGACAGCTCCCAACTGTGATTCAGAAAGGTCTGAGATTCCACCTGGAGCCTTAGGTAACCCACAGGTAAGTCTATGTCCCAGGTGGGTACAGGCAGAGCAAAGAGTGATGAGCCATTCTGTCCTGTGACAGAAGGCCTTGGTGACCACTTTGACCTGCACCCCACACCCTGTACCTGGCACCCACATCAGGGACAAGGGTTATGCGGTGTGTGCCATACTCCACAGGGGTGGGCAGGAGAGGGATGGGAGTAGGCACAGAAAAGCGTGCAGGACAAGGCAAGTTTCAGGGGCCAAAGACTTTACACTGTGACAGCTCTCCAGCTGGAACATTGAGGGTCAAGTTTCCATCATGAAATAGCTTCTGAGATAAAGCATGTTCAAACTGCCATTAATCCCTGATAGCAGAGATGTGGCACCTGGTTAAATAAAGGGAGTTGAAGACACTTTGTTTACCTCTTTACCTCTTTCTGCCTCAATACATGATTCTGACCAAGTCCTTTGTGTTTGGGAAGACCTGAAATTAGCTATCCAGAAAATCCTCATCTTAAGCCATTTCTAAGTATTCAACCACCCTTCTCTGAGAAAGGCCTTCTATCGCTTAATTTTGACTTACTGATTGGTGATGGTTATTTTTCTTTCTTTTCATTCCTTTTTTGGTGCCTATTAAAATTCAGCCTTACGGTTCTATTTCTTTCATTCACAGAAACTTCTATAATGACAGGTAGAGGGAACGAAGGGGGGACTCTAACAGTGGTCTACACCCTGCGTGGCAGGCAGGACACAGCTGTGTTTGGAAGTGAGGAGCTGTCAAGAACACTGTCTTCTGAGCGAGAGGCACGAGTGGTGTGGTGAAAACGACCGTGTTTCTTGCCCTTCAGCTGAGAAAATAAAGTAGATCCTCTGCATGCCCTAAGCTAACACAGCAGGGCAGGGCTCTTGTACCTCTTACAAACTTGGTATATGAGGCCAGTTCTGAAGCAGCAATTTTTAAGCACCTTTTTTCTTTCATGAAATGTCTTCCTTGTTTATAAAAGTACTTATGCACATTGTATAGAATCAGAAAGCATATAAACCTGTAAAGAAGGAGAAAATGTTCCCCATAAGCCAAGGACCAGTGGAGCTGTGTTACACGTTGGCACACTCTTTCCAATCTATTCCTGTTACGCTGTCATCTTAAAAACACATCGCAGCAGCTCATTCCCAGCCCTTCAGAACATTCTCTGTGGAAGGAGAGGCCTGAGTTTGCTTGCTAAGATTTCTGATCTTTCATCATCCATTCATCATACTAGCTAAAACCAGACAGTGCCTGGGTGCTTCTATAACAGAGCATGCTCCTGTTTCTGCCTTGCTTCAGGTCCTCCGCCAGGGCTCTGGGCTACGTGGAGCCAGCGGGTGTATGTATACACTGCCACTAAAGGGATCGATGAGTAGGTGGGGTCTCATCCACGCCAAGCATTTATATCTAATTTCTTGTAGGAAAGTTAAGGTTTTTTTTAAAAAAGCATTTATTGATCTATTGTCGGCTTGCACAGACAGCTCCTGATCGATACACGCTGGCAGTTTGCAGCTGCTCTTTGCAGGTTCTGTCCCAAGCCAGGCTGTGACCTCACCACTGGACCTGGAAGCTTCAGTACTCGGGCAAGCATTTATTGCAAAACCAGACTGAGTTTTTTGAGACTGAGTGAGGGCTTCTCATAAGGCAAGCTCTTCTTGTCTGTAGCAAGACAGGATGGGGGATTGTCCCAGTTCCATTTCCAGGTTAAACTCAGCACTGTTCATCCTTTCCCAACCCAACAAACACAGTCGACTTTCCTTATTTGCGAATTCCAAATTTGAGAATTTTCCTGCTTGTTAAAATGTATTTGAAACCCCCAAATCAATACTCATGGCCCTTCATGGTCATTCACAGATATGTGCAGAGCATAAGGTTATGCGCTGATCAGCTGGTGAAAATGTGATCAGAGACTCACAGGAACCTCAGCCTGTATTTCCCCTTGGGGCAAGGGTTTAGTACCCACTAATTCAGTGTTTACGACAACGTTATAGAGTGTCACTCCTATAAATAATAAAACTGACTGTGCTTGGCAAGGCCCCGTGGTGGATGCTGAGAGCACAAAGAGGAAGGACCTTTCTAACCTAACGTGTCTCCCCAGTGTACTACCCACATGCTCTCCTGCTAGAGCGACCATGAATAGCAGACTCCATGGTCCATGGTCCAGGAATGCACTCTAGAACCCTCAGGAAGGGGTATGGGGAGGGTCTCTGGGTACTGGTCTCATTTTTGAGGGGTGGTGTGTTCAGAGTGTGAAAATCCATGGAGCTACACACACATGATTTGTGCCCTTCTCTGTATGCATATCATTCTTCAATAAAAGGTTTTTTTTAAAGACTAAGATAATCAGGACACAGTGCATGGAGAGTAACCAAAAGAAGAGTCTAGGTTCTTGTCCACATAGAAAAATGAGGAAATGTGCACCACGGAGCTATTTCCAATCCTTGCTCAGGCAAGGCTGCTGCCAGAGGGGCACGGGCTCGCCCAGGGACGTTCCCTCCCTCACCAGCAGACCCTCCCGTCCTCCACTCACCCTGGGGTTCTGGGCCCGCTTGCCATTCCTATTGCTTCCTCCTTGCCCATCTAATTTCCCTGTCCCCCCATTCTCTGAAGGTTTCCCCGGATCCACTTCTCCCCATATAAGACTCCCAAATCAGCTTGGGCAGAGACCCACTTCACAGCCTCATGGAGCATGGAGCTCTCAGGGAAGACGGCGACTGTCTCAGAGCCTCTTTCTCAGCCACCAATACAAGGCCGCCAGGGCCTAAGTGTCCCTTTTCCGAAGTCAGAAGGCACTGCCGGATCTCCTCCTCACCTGGCTCCTCTGAAACTGCCTTCCCTGACCTATTTGTCTCCTCTCACAATCTTCAAGCCCACATGTCAGGGAAAAAATGCCACTGTTTATTTAAACACTCCTGTTATTACAGGTGAGAACTAGTGAAGGCTAAGGCTGTGCCCTTCTTGCTCACATAACGGACACTCTAAGAAGCATCTCACTCTCTCACCACATAGGGTGCATTCAGTTAAACGACACTGGTAACTATCAGCATGCCATGGTGTTATAATTAATCCAGTCCTGGTGTAAAGGCCAATGGAGTTAGATGGCTTCCTCGTGTCAGCCTTTATGAGGGTCTGGAAACACAGCACATTTATCAGGGCACAGTGGACAGTCCTTGCCCCAGGGTTGGGGTTGTGTAGGCCTCCACTGTAATTCCTACAGCTTATGAGTTTCCTTTGTCTGTCTATTGTTACAGCACCAACTCTGTTTTAGGGTTCGGTCGCTTGTAGGTAGAATTTGTGGATAAAAACACTTACAAAGAAAAATCAGTACATGAGTCACATCTGGATTTGGATGTGTGGGGCTAGGCACATGCTAGCATGTTTATGGGGGTGTCCCAAGGGTCAGATGCTTTGACTTGTGGCTTGATGTCAGGAGCTGAGCCCAGCACTCGGCATGTCAAGGCTGGCAGATAGCCCAGAGTTGTCCAGCCCAAACCTCACGTCTCATGGTGAGAACGGCAGCCAGCAACAGGCTCAAGGGCTCAGAGTTGTGGCTGAGGAGCTTGGATTGAAAGTCCATTTCCTCAACCACCACTGTCTGTGCAATTAATACAGCCTCTGAACAGAAAGTAATGACCAAAGGCCATTTGAATACAGAGAAAGCTGACCTCCATTACCTGCCCGGTGCTATAAGGGACCTTAAAAGTATATGGGGGATGGAACGGCATTGTTATTTGAAAATAATTTTGAGTTACAGAAGATGAAGGAGAAAAAAATAGTGAAGCTGTTATATTACATCACATCCTCTTACAATTTGAAATGTACACAAATACCCTGACTTGGATTCCTTATGGGTCTCCAGAGATAACCAGAATCCTTTAAGAGCTGTCTCGAGTGGCCATCAACTATAAGTCGTGAGTTTATGCTCATCCACGGACTTGGATTTCCCTCCCTTTATTCCACCTGGTCCTCCTCTACTCCTTAGGAAACAAAGAAATTTCTCGTGACCAAAGAAACACCGACAGCTAAGGCTTATATCTTGATTTTCAGAGCAGCATCATGTTCATAATAGTCCTTACAACTCTCCTTGTAAGGATATTTCCAATCCCGGCTTCAGAGATGGGAACACAGTGTCTCATGAAATAAGGGCTTGTTCAGGGTTATTCAACCAACATGTAACGAAGGAGGTTACTGGAACACAGGCGCTTTGATCTCCAATCTTCACATACCATCCCATTATATTTAGGGGTACGACCCCACAACTTTCCTATACACCATTCCCTCTTTTCAACCTCGGCCCTATTGAGATTTTGGGCTGGGTAATTATCTGTTGAGGGTGGCTGCCCTGCTCACTGTCGCATGTTTAACTTCTGCACTAGATGCCGGGAGCACCTCCCTCCCCCTCAGTGGAGAATTGCTGTGGGACAGAACAACTGTGAAGGGCGTGGCTGCAAGGGGAGACCGTCGGTCCTCCCAAACTTGGCCCACTGCGTGCCTTCGGGGAAGTTCTTCAGCTCTTCCCTTTATGAAATAGAGCGGTTGTTGGAATTCAAACTGTAAAGCATTTGATATAACACTTGGTACTTATTAAGTGCTAAATACATGCTAGTTATTGTCATTAGCTACCCACTTACTACCTGTGCCTGTGAGTTGAGGATAAATCCACTGCAGACCTTAACTGTGGGAAGCTGGTGAGGGAGACAACCCCACGCACAAACAGGTGAAACGATAATGGTACTTTGACATCAAGGACAATTTTGGGAAGAGCACAACCCTGACAGGGTCTCAGGAATGTTATTTGCTAAGGGCAACCCTGAACCAGAACACTATAACCAGCACTGTCCAGCAGAACTTTCTGCAATGGTGAGAATGTTTGTTGTCTGTGCATTTGGCTAGTCACATGCCTTGACTGAGCTCTGGAAGTGCAGCCAGTGTGATGGAGAAACAGAATTTTAATTTTTTTTTTTTAATTAAGAGAGAGGTGGGGAGGCAGAGACAGATTCCCGTGTGTGCCCCGACCAATGCGGATCCACCCAACAAGCACCCTACCAGACAATGCTCTGCCCATCTGGGTCTGCTACTCCGTTGCATGGCAACTGAGCCATTTTAGTGCCTGAGGCGAGGCCTCAGCACCCAGGGCCAACCTGCTCAAACCATTTGAACTATGAATGTGGGAGGAAAAGTGGGGGGGAAAGCAGATGGTTGCTTCTCCTGTGTGCCCTGACTGGGAATCAAACTTGGGACTTCCACACACCAGGCTGACACTCTACAACTGAGCTAACCGGCAAGGCTGGGATTTTAAATTTAAATTTAAATTTTTAATTTTAATTCATTTCAGTTTAAACAGCCATATGCAGCCACGGGTTCCATGTTGGACAGTGCAGATCTGGATCTTTGCCACTCAAAGTATGGTCTGGGAACCAGCAGGAGTGTCCTCCCAGACCTGCTGCCTCAGCCTCTTCCTGTGAACCAGCCTTTGGAAGTCTCAGCAGTGCTGCCGTAGGACAGGAGGTCTCCACACTCCCACTGTCTGGGGGTCACCGTGGACCAATCAATCCAAATCTGCAAGGCTGGTGACCCTGATCTGCAGCCAGCATTGGGAACCACTGATCTTGATGCTGCTCTAAGCTTCCAGCCTGAGGTAGCCCTGTGGGGGAGCTCACAGTATTCCCTTTCTGGCTGATACAAGATGCCTGAGAACTGGGCTAATAAACTCTCCTGGAAATCAGCTGGTGTCCCCTGCCTTGTATCTGGACATCCACTGCCAGGGCTGCCCATGCTGATGCTCACACAGTCCCCATCTCTGCCTCCCCTTGCAGGCTTTCTGGCACTCTCTATCCTCAGCCCTCCTCAGGGGGGCCCTTGTCTGGGGTGCTCACCCACTTCTGTCACAAAGACACTGCCTTCTGTCTTCAAACCCA
This sequence comes from Saccopteryx leptura, assembly GCF_036850995.1. Taxonomy (NCBI): domain Eukaryota; kingdom Metazoa; phylum Chordata; class Mammalia; order Chiroptera; family Emballonuridae; genus Saccopteryx; species Saccopteryx leptura. Next base: position 220,484,560 of record NC_089505.1, on the reverse strand, counting down.
CTTTTCTCCTGTGGCACTGAGCCCTGAGATAAGTATGTAGAGGGCTTCATCCCCACTTGAGGTTCATGGCGGTCCTGGAGAAAGGGCTGAAGTGCTCTTTGAAGTGGCACCAACACGGGCCATGGTGGCACTGCCCATCCACACCCTGGGAGGTGGGCTGCACCCCACAGGAACTGAATGCTGGGCCAGCATATCTTGACCCCAATCTCTGACAGTCCCCTGCCCAAGACAGGGACTGGGAGATTTCCAGTACCTTTCTGGTCACCCTCAGGTCCTAGCAGTCACTGAGGTCGCTTTAGAACAGGTGTAGCCTCTGGGCTGGGTCAGTGTTAAATCTCCTGTCCCCTTAATGCATGGTGTCTGAGCTGGGGTGGCAGCTCCTTTCTCAAGAGCTGAGGGGCGGGGAAGGATAGGAGGTGGGGAAGATGGCAGGGCTTTCAGTGGGCTTGTCCTGTCAGGGCAGAGTCCCAAACTGCACGATTCCCCACCACTGTGTCCCGCTGCTTGTGACTGAGCTTTCCCTCCACTCCTGCGCCCTGATGTCCCTTTGCCCTCTCTATGAGGCAGGGCTCAGGCAGCACGTGTGACTGCGTGCATGACCTCTGTTGGCAGAGTGCAGTTTTCTAAGAAGTTCTAGAGAAGCCTCCCCACTTTCCCTCCTAGACTGCAGGAGGGAGGTTGCCGTGGTACCATCCCACTGAGCTGGGGGCTCCCAGAACCACAGCTGTGCTTCCTGCGGTTTGTTTGTTTGTTTTGGCAAATCCCCTTCCTCCTGCTCCCCTCGTAGGGCCAGGTAGGTTCGCAGGGTGCTGGGTCACAGTGCATGACACCCCACAATATTCTGCACACATGCTCTGTCTGGGAGCTAACATCCATACCGGCGCCTTCATCAGAACCAGTGCTGGGAGAATTAATTCCTACACACTGCTCTGTGCAGCCTGGAGGGTATTCGGGGACATCTAAGGAAAATGGGACTGCACTGTATGAGACTGTTATCTCACTAAAATGCTTTTGCTGCCCTAAGTATTACTAACCTTGTTTTACAACATTTTACAAAAGAGGATATTAAGACTCAGAGGGTAAGAAATACGCCAGATCAAGGTGAAGGGCTTAAGCAATACAAAGCAAAACAAACACCCTCACAGATGCAGAAAACAGTGTGGAGATTGCAGGAGGGAAAGAGGTGGAGGAGGGGAGGAGGGTAGAAGGGGACAATGGTAATGGAAGAAGGTGACTTGTGGCAAAAACACAATATACAGATGATGTATTATAGAATTGTGTCCTTGAAACCTATATAATTTTATTAACCAATGTCACCCCAACAGATTTAATTAAAAGTGGGGGGGGGTTGTTTTGTTTTTTTAAAGAAATACACCAGGTCAGAATCCCACAGTACCTGGAAGTGGACCTGGGAATAAGAGTTCCCAACCCAGGCCCCACCATCCCATGAGCAAGCCCCTGCCTTGTCCTTGCACTCAGTCATCTGAACACAGCCAAGGACCACCCACTGCAGGCCGGAGTCCCCAGGCACAGGTGCTCACAGAGAAAACGAGCCCAGGTATTCTCAGGGAGCTGCAGGTCAAGTGTAGGGGTGAGGTGGAGCGTGCTCAGAGCTAGCAGGGGTGTGTGCCGCATGTTGAGGGGTGCTGGTGGCAGAGGCTCGCTGGAGATGTCTGAGGGAATAAAGTCGTGGCAGATGAACTTAGGAAGGCAGAAATGTTGAGTGTGGTCCAAATCTAAAAAGCCCTAGATGGCTTACCTTAGAGTTTAAATTTTATTTTACATACATTCTGAGATGACACTGAGAGTTTCCATGACTCAGGAAACAGGGTGAGGCGAGAGAGTTGGAGGTGGGGAGGTGCTGTCATTATCAGGTTAAAGATGAAGAGGGCTGATGTGGGAGGACAGAGACATTTCATATTAGGCTGACCAGGACTTTCTGACCAAGGTGTAAAACATAACTGACAATTTGCATCCATCAGATAAAAAAAAAATCTTAAATAGATGGACAACACCTAGTGCTGTCCATCTATTTAAATGTTGAGCTAGGAATGTTGAGATGAACAGGGGGAGAAACAAGCTCTGTGAGCCAGAAAAGCCAATGGTAAGCCTCAATCCTAGAGAAACAATCACGTGAATACATAGAGATGAAATGAACAAGCATGGCTATCTAAGCCCTGATCTCCCTACCTTTCTACCAGCCCTTTATCCACTGACATTCACTCTTCATGTTTGGTCCAGCAGTTTTAAACTGCATCTGTGGGAGAGGTGGGGGGAGTGTGTTTACTCCACCTCGGTCAGAAATGCAAGTCCCTTTTTATGTCATTGTTTAAGCAGTAGGGTTATAACGTTATTTTTCTTATAATTTTTCAGCCTTTAGTATATCCCATATATTTTTAATGACTCTGAGGTCTCTGGCTGTGTACCTGGCTAGATGGGGTGCTGAAAAGGGCAATGGTCTGGGGTGGGCAAGGGACTGATAACTTGAATTCCGGATGTTGAGATGAGAAGTCAGGGTTGTCCACAGACGGTTAGGGGTAGCTGCTGTGGCTGAGGGAGTCCAGTGAAGGGAGAGCCTCAGGAAACAGGTGGGAATCCACAGTGTGTCGTGTCCTGCATGAGGGACCTGAGGAGATGTGTGGCTTCAGAAGCATAGGGAAGATGGAGGCCAGAGGCCAGAGTGTTGACCACACTCGCTCAGGAGGTTCTGGGAAGGGGAGAATCAGGCTAAAAAAGAAGGGAGGTGTGAACAAAGTTGGTTTTCTTTAAGAATTCTAGACACATGAATATATATATTTTTAGCATGATACCAAAAACACCCATCCCCCTTCTATTATACTCAAATGAACCAGAATACATTGAAATAACTGTCATCAAGTGACAGTCTCTGAGTTCATTTCCTCCAGGAAAAAACGTCCCTGACATCCAAAGACGAGATGGGCATCTACCTACACTCCCATGTGACATCCAGATGCCACTTGCCTCCTCCGTGGAGGCAGCACAGTACCCTGTATGTGGCAGGAGTATATGAAATATTTGTTGAAAGAACGAGTGCATGAATGAATAAATCTAAGAGTTGAGAAACAGAGGGTCAGAAACCTGACTGTGTCACCATGTGACCTGTCCAGTCTGGATGGAGTGAGCTGGATTTTAGGCTATGGCTGGTTACCAAATAAGGCCCCAGATGAGGGTGGTAATTTTTGCAACTACTGTCTAAAATATCTACCACATGACCACAACCATGTAGACAAATAAGTTACACATATGCACACGCACACACACAAAAGGAAAACTAAAAGGAAAATCCAACAGAGATACTACCTGGAGAGTAGACTCATAGGTAATTATTTTTTTCTATACACATTCAGTATTTTACCATTTTCCTACATGAAAATCTCCACCTACTTTGTTCTAAATCTAACCCTGTGTGAAAGAAGCTGTAATTTAGACTCTGGGTGGGACTAGCCCAACAGGAGGGAGGTAATGTCCTGCACACTTGAACAAGGCTGATAAGCCCGGACCATTCACCTGTGACAGCATGTCATCTGATTGACAGGTGAGCAGTAGGTAAGCACAAACGTGGTGCTGGGCTCAGCCCCCTCGGCAAGCTAGGTTCCTCTGTTTATTGAAACAGCCACCGAATTCTCCCAGCTTCTCTTGTTGAAAGAGTGTCTCCATGGCCCTGGCTGGTTGGCTCAGTGGTAGAGCGTAGGCCTGGCGTGCAGAAGTCTCGGGTTCAATTCCTGGCCAGGGCAGACAGGGGAAGCGCCCATCTGCTTCTCCACCCCTCCCCCTCTCCTTCCTCTCTGTCTCTCTCTTCCCCTTCCGCAGCCAAGGCTCCATTGGAGCAAAGTTGGCCCGGGCGCTGAGGATGGCTCTATGGCCTCTGACTCAGGCACTAGAATGGCCCTGGTTGCAACAGAGCGACGCCCCAGATGGGCAGATCATCGTCCCCTGGTGGGCGTGCCAGGTGGATCCTGTTCGGGTGCATGCGGGAGTCTGTCTGACTGCCTCCCCGTTTCCAACTTCAGAAAAATACAAAATAAATAAATAAATAAATAAATAAAAAACCAAAGTGTCTCCATGCCTTCAAGGAAGGAAGACAGTGTGGCAGAGAGGAGAAAGAGTAGACAGCTTTAGTCCTCAGGGCAGAACTGTGCATTCATCTGGGATACCTCAAGACTGGGCTTTATTTACGATCTGCACCCCTGGAAGAAGGATAGAGAAGATAGCGGCCATCTGGGAAAAGTACCTGCCACCACGAGATCATAAACAGCGATAATTAGGATTTTCTGGAAAACTGAGTAATACTGTTATTAAAACTTTTATAGTCTATATGTTTTATGTAAATTGAATTGCCTTCCACTGCCATAACTTAGAAATGATAAAGATGATAGTAGGATTAATAATGAATTAGTAAGAGTGTATTAATAATAATGAATTAAACCACAAGCAGATCCCATGTCTGAGAAAGGTGTAGAGGCTTCTTCACTGATGGGGTCCAACTGCACGGACCTTAAGATCCTGCTATGGTCTGCATGAGGCAGCCCTGTACCCCACCGCACTATACTCCCAGGTCCTGGGATTACCAGGCAGTAGCCATAGCCTATCCTAGCACTTGTCCCTTAAATACCACCCCATTTGGTAATTCCCAAAAGATTGTGGGTAATTCTTCCTCTCCACTCTGCACTGCAATGAGAATCACTACCAGTGCCCCATAACTTAGATCCTGTGCTCACTCTGGAATTCCTCTGAATTGGCTATTTCTGTGGCTCAAAAATACATGTAGCTGGACAAGATAATTCTTTTCCACTGTTTCAGAAGAGCCATGAATAAATAAATACAGGTACTATATTATATTTTATAAATCAAAGAAGAAAACATAAGGCCTTTAACCACAGACCATTCTAGCCATTTGACAACAAATGAAGCCTAACTCTCATGGCCCAGGCTGAGGAAGTTATGAATTATGAACACGCCAAAGCTCCTTTCCCAGCTCTTACCATGAACCTGAGCATCCTGCTTTTAAGTCCCATTCATTTCAATTCCAGGTCATGCAAGTGGATGGTGCTGATGTCAGGGTTTTATCTGCACAGAGCATGCCCCCTCCTTCTCCCTATTCCAACCAAAGGCTTTTAAGTCACTTTAGGACAGCTTCAGTAACCTCACTGGAAACTGGCAGAGGGGATCCTCAGCTCTAGCTTGGACCTCCTCTAAAGCTCATTCACTGACCGTCCTAACGTCATGGCAGCAGCAATAGCAAAAACCATGGTGGAGCCAGGGGCCAGCACAAGGAAGGCCACGTGCTCTGGCAGTGTCTTCCTGGCCCTGTCCCCAGAACCGTCAGCATCCTTGAAGGTCACCTTAGGACCATAAAGCACTTAGTGTACTGCAATTTTCCCGGAGAGGGAGACAGAGAAAGTTAGGACTGCTTCAAACCTAACAGGGTGCTTTGGGGGAGCTAATTTCTTCCTCTTGTGTGTGCCCTCATCTTGCTTTCTGAATTCGGGGTCCTTAGGAGAACAACTGGGTTCTATTTTCTTTTGTCCTGTCCCACAATGTAGTGCTTCAGTAGAGTTCTGGATTTAGACTAGCCACTTAAAACATCCTGAAAGGTTTTTCTTTTTAAATAAAATTTGCCATGAAGTGTTTCTCCCCAGGACCCCATCACAGGAGTGGAGCCTCACGCGCTGGCCATCAGTGAGAGAAACGACCAGTGACCCCCAGCTCCACCGGAAGCACCCGTTTCTAACAGGCCGCTCATTTAATCAGAAACACTATCAATACAGAGTGACAAATGTCAAGACAGAAAAGTCATCAATTCTGTCCCTGCTCATTTTAGAACACAGTTGCTTGAGAAGATTCTTTCATTCTGCCCCAGTCTTAACACTATCTTTCTTTTGGAACAGGGAGCTAATGCCACCCTCTGAGGGGCTCATGCCTGACAAAAACCGTTACATAGGGTGCTTTCTGCATGACATCAGGCCCTGTGACCCTAATTATTAGTGAGAGAAAATGCATCCTTGGGGAAAAGGTCAGGACACTGAGTGACAGAGGAGCCAGAGGCTTCCTTTATAACCAAGAAGAATGCAGGCCCTAGCAGGGACTCCACCAACAGGAATACATGTCCCGGATTCTAGGGTTCTTGGCCCCCCGAGCTCCCAGGGAGATGAGCAGCCGGCATGAGTGGTCCATGGAGGGGTCCTGCAAAATGCACGTGGACAGTTTCCTGATTTCTCTGAACTTACACAACATCCTGGTACTCATTTCCCATTCTCTACTCTCTGTTCCTAACTCTTAATCAAATGTGTCAGTAATACTGTGAGGAATTTTGACATCTTCTTCCAATTTTTCCTGCAATAAGGTTTCTACCCAAATGTTAACCTACTTGCTGGATGCCCAGAAAGCTCTTCCCACTAAAGTGACTGCCCACTGCCCCACCCTTCCTAAACATGCTCAGGCCAGGCCGCTACATGGCTGGGGCGCTTACCAGCTCCCCAGTGGGGCAACCTTTTCTCCATCGTTCGACTCTCCTTTCTGGGGCCTTGGGGTGGTGCAACCTTGTCCAGTTCTCCGGGGCTGATATCAGGGGACGCAGGCAGGTACGGGAGGGTGAGGGTCTGCAGAAGTGGTTTCCTGGGCAGGGGTGGCTTGGAGCCCAGCTGCTCTGATGACCGGGCCTTCCCCTTCCCTTGGTCGTTGGGGGACCTGGCCCCCCGAATCATGGGGGCTGTCCCTGTGTGACACTTGTCATCTTTTGAGAGCAGAGTCAGTCCTCCTTTTTCTAGCCTGACCTCCGCACTAAACCTCTTGATGCCTTTCACTTCCGGCAAGGATGCATCTCTGTGTTTGAAAGAAAGAGAGGTGGACCGGAGCTTGATGGGGAAGGGGCTTCTGTCCCCACACGTGATTGACTCCTGGGCAGTGAGACAGGGGCCTCTTGTGGCTGGTGTGGTCACTACATCCTGGGGGTTCCTCCCCAACCCAACCTGGCTGGCCACCCTCTTCCCTGAGTCCCGAGAGCCACACTCAGCTGGTAAAGGTGGCTCCTGAGGGTCCAGTTTCTGTTTCTGGTGCTCCAGAGGTGCCTGGAGGTCATCAAGGGCAGCCTCGCTCCTCCAGGCCAGGCTGCTCCTCAGCAGGGGTAGCCGGACAGTGGAAGGGACAGCAGTAGGGCCTATGGGGCCAGGGTGACCCAGCCGTTCTCTGTGGCCTGTGTGTGACCATGCCCGGCCCGAGGACACAGAGAACTTCTTCCCACTCCGTGGCTGGCTGCCTCCTCTCCCGATTTTCTGTTCCGGTGCCTCCCTTTTGGCCCCCCCTTGTGGAGACTCAGCCTGTTCAGCCCTGGGGGGCTCCAGGGAGGCGGTTTCTTTGTCCAGGGCACAGGGCGTGGGCTCTTCTGGAGGTGACTCTGAGGATGGTGGGTTGGGGGACACACTGAGGCTCCTGCTCACCACTGGGGCTTTGTGCTTCAAGCAGCTCTTGGGTTCTTGGGAGCAAGGGGTGTGGTCCTCAGAACATTTTGTCTCAGCTCTCTCAGGACTAGGCACTGTCAATGTCAGCTCTACCTCCTTCTGCGCACCGTGGTCTGGCTCATCTGGACCACAGGGAGTCTCCAAGTGGATGGCAGGACCGGTCCCAGAAGATGTCGCATCTTCCTCAGGGACGTGGGGAGATGACAAACCTTCATTGTCTCCAGAAACACAAAGCATGTCATCTGCTGTGTCCTTGGGTAGCAAACCTGTGCTTTCAAGGGACAGCTCCTCCCTCTGATTTTTGTTGTCAGAGTCAGGATGCGGGGAGCCTTCTGGCAGAAGTGGGAACTCCAAGCAGGGGGCTAGGCCTGACACAGGCTCTAGGACCTCTGGGGTGGTTGGGAAGCTTGAGGAATTGTCCCCAGGGTAGCTCTCCTCCTCAGCACTGGCACTGAGTGCCAGGCAGGGCCATAGGCATGCACGTCTCGCACGGGCTCCCCCAGGCAGCAGCATGGTGGCTGGTCCCCTGGGCTCAGGGCTTCTGTTCAGGACCATGTCCTGCTGGCCAACAGTGGGCTTCTCCTCTGAGCTGACCGTGGGTAATGGCTTCTCATCTGACTCTTCCTCCTCCGGGGTGGACATCAGGTCGCTCAGCGATTCGGACTGTGCCCTCTAGGAGAGACAGAGAGAATGAAGAGCATCATTACGCCGGACTTTGGGAGGCCTACAACCTTCCCATTTTGTTCAAGGCTTCATATGGTTTAAAGGCAGTAGTGTGTCTCAGAAGCTGTCACTTGAGTGGGCACTCACATTCAGGTGCCTCTTTCTAACCCCTCCCTTACTGGTCTATCTTGGGTTCTTGCCTCACAAGCTCAGCTTTCAGCATAACAGTGGCAGCTACGCACTCAATATAAATGTTTCCAAAGCCAAGCCACAAAGCTAGCTGATGGTGCCTTACAGATCAAAGCACAGGAAAGGGGCGGCACCAGGTGGAGGGAGGCCACCACACTGCGCTCTGTGCTCATTCCTGCCATTAGTCCCAGAGAGGGAGGGATTGTTGCTCCTTTTTGAACCTGGAGACTAGGCGCTCAGACAGGTGCACCTCGGTCAAGGCTGAGCTCACGAGCTCTGAGGAGAGCTGAGGCTCTCCTAACTTGGGCTCCCTCAGAGACAGCCATGAGGGCACACTGGTTTGCCTAACAACACAAGATTCAGAGTGTGTCAAACTGGATCAATAGCAAACCAAGGCTTATAGGATAAAGTCCAAACTTCTCTGCTAAATTTAGTCTGTCTCTGCTCTGAATTTGTTTCTCTAGCTCCCTACCCATATCCAGCCAAGCCCCTACCACTGTATGTACCAGATTGCAGTCTGAGGGACCCCCTACACCCTCAGGGTACTCAACAAGCACCCCAAGACTGTCCCAAATTCTGCTCCAACAGAAAGCCTTGCCTCTTCCCTGGGCTTTACAACTCTCTCTTCCTTCACGAAGCCCTACACTGTCTTCTGGCATTTTTCTTCTTAAAGATCTTTGGAATTTAGATGGGATCAACTTCCTCCTTACTGAACACAGACTGGGTTCCTGCTCTCTTAAGAAGGAAAGGGGATTAAGGTAATCATGAATCACTCAAAGCCACACATGAAAATGACCCACAGATTGAGGGTGTTGAGATGGAGCTTTATAAAAGGTTCATGACATTAGATCTGGAGAGCTCCCCTCCCCAGGCTGCTGCACTATGCAGCTACCCCTCAGACACAGTAGGAAGCACCCCAGGTATGTTTGCAAAGATTTCTGCTGTTTGCTGATGTTATTTTTAACATTTACCAGCCTGCATCTCCTTGCTAAAAGAACACAGGGTAACTGGGATGTTTGAGCAATACCTAAGCTACCTCTTGCCAAGAAACATAATTGTATTCCTTTGGGTATAAAAAGAGGAATATGTTTAAGGAAATCTATAGAAGAATTATCTTTTTTTTTTTTTTTTTTTAAGTGAGAAGTGGAGAGGCAGAGAGACAGACTCCTGTGTGTGCCCAACTGGGATCCACCCAGAAAGCCCACCAGGGAGCAATGCTCTGCCCATCTGGGCATTGTTCTGTTGCAACCAGAGCCACTCTAGCGCCAGAGGCAGAGGCCACAGAGCCATCCTCAGCATCTGGGCCAATTTTGCTTCAATGGAGCTTTGGCTGCAGGGGGGAAGGAGAGAGATAGAGAGAAAGAAGAGGGGGAAGGGTGGAGAAGCAGATGGGTGCTTCTGTGTGCCCTGGCTGAGAATCAAACCCGGGACTTCCACATGCCAAGCCGACGCTCTACTACTGAGCCAAACAGCCAGGGCCTTCACATCTTTTTTTATTATTAATTTTAATTTATTGTGTTAACATGGATTCAAGTGTCCCATTCAATATAATACCCTCACCCCCCAACCACGTGTCCCCGATTGCACTCCCTAAAAATATGGAATGCTTAATGAATTTGCATGTCATCCTTGTGCAGGGGCTATGCTAATCTTCTCTGTATCGTTCCAATTTTAGTGTATGTGCTGCCAAAGCCAGTGCTCTACAGGAGAATTTTCAAAAACTGCAAGTACAAAGGCATTACCCGCCTTTTGTTATAGAAAATCACTGATGTTGAAACCCTCTTTAGGATGTGGGTCACATTTTTTTTTTCCTGAAGTTGGAAACAGGGAGGCAGTCAGACAGACTTCCGCATGTGCTCGACCAGGATCCACCTGGCATGCCCACCATGGGGCGCGATGCTCTGCCCATCTGGGGCATTGTTCTGTTGCAACCAGAGCCACTCTAGTGCCTGAGGCAGAGGCCACAGAGCCATTCTCAGCGCCCGGGCCAACTTTGCTCCAATGGAGCCTTGGCTGTGGGAGGGGAAGAGAGAGACAGAGAGGAAGGAGAGGGGGAGGGGTGGAGAAGCAGATGGGCACTTCTCCTGTGTGCCCTGGCTGGGACTCCTGCACGCCAGGCCGACGCTCTACTACTGAGCCAACTGGCCAGGGCAAGGATGTCGGTCACATTTTAAAATGCTCGGAACCCTCACTGAATCAGCAGAGAGCAGAGGAGTGGGCCCCATGTGGGCCCATCCCAACATGAGTCATGGGCAGCTACAAGGAGGCTCTGAGGAGGGTGGCAGGACCAAGGCTGGTGTGGAGCAAGGACTCCAGGGGGTGGGCTTGGACGTGGAGCAGAGGCTTTACAGGGAAAGAAGCAGCCTCGATTCAGCCTGGGTCCTCTAGTCAGGTACAGCAGCAAAAACACGCATGCCGACCTCATCTCCGCCACCTCCCCCTTACCTCCTCATCTCCGCCGCCTCCCCCTTACCTCCTCATCTCCGCCGCCTCCCCCTCACCTCCTCTCTGGGCCCTCCCGAGAGGGCAGAAATAGAGGACACACTGTTCAGCCTGCACCAGATGGAGACTGTCCTGGCTGCCTACTCCTCTACCTCCTCCCACCAGGTCTTGGGACAGCACCCATGTGCTGATGAGCAGTGCTGAGGGAGAGGCGGCTCCAGTCTCTGTGTGACACTTGGGACTTGTAGCTGGCAGTTCAGCCAGCCCTGAGACCTTGGTCTAGTCATATAACCATGCTGCTCCTGGTAGAGATCATGATATTCTCTGCCCATGGCACAGCCTGGGTCGGGATGAGGACTGACTGGCAGGGTAAGACATCAGCGTAAACACTTAGAGGTATCCCATTTCTGTACAGGAGCCACCCCCAGGGCCCGGCTCTGGGTGGCGGGTAAAATGCTAAGATATCAAGCTGCGTTTGCCTTTCCTGACCTCTGCTTTGGAGAGGCAGACAGATTCAGCCAAATGCACTCTTGGATGATAAATATTACAGTTTTGATAGTTATGGGTATTTTTTTTTAACTATGCAAGATTGGGTTTTTAAGGTAAGAAAAGCCCTTTTGCTTTCCTCTAGAGCTCCAAAAAGTTCAAAGCCTAGATGATGAGGAAGAGCGTTTATCCCACTGATGACAGCCGGAGATGCCAACCTGGGCACAGACGGCTGTTCTGCCCAAACGGAGGAAGGAGCTGGGCAGCAGGAGGAAGCCTCAAGTAGAGACCCGGCAGATGCCTGAGGCTGGGGTGGGGGGTGGGGGGTGATGGAGAAAGAAATCCCAGATGTTCTGAGGGATCAGAAAAGCAGGGAAAACTTGGACCTCATTGTCTAGTGAAGCCCAAAGGGGCAGTGAACCTCCACAGACGTGCCAGGTCAGGAGGACAGCAGCAGGGCAGCGTGGTGGCTCTTCCCTACCTGCAGAGCAGGATGGGAGCATCAGAAAGCACCTTAGTCCCCAAGAGGGGCCAGGTTACCAGGAAGGTCATCGTGGTTAGGAAGAGGGACCTCATGTCCAAAGGGCAAAGGGGACTGTGGACACTGAAGAACGGAAGCCTCCAAATGAGGACCTAACAATGACACTGGTGGCCACTGGCTAGATACTTCTGCCCAGTCATAAATGTAAGAATACTGTCAAAAACTTAACAAATCCATGCTGTTTCCTACCAAAAAGGGAAAGAAAGGAGGGGAAGATATGGAAATGAGTTTAAATCAAGGAAAGACTGTATTTCTCCAGACTGAGAAAACCAGACTTTTTATTATCCTAAAAAATGTGGCTCAAGAGCTAAGTCAAGTTCAAAGGTGAGCAAAGAGAGGTATAGCTCTTCTTCTTCCTGAGGGCAGAAAGAAGGGATGCTGCACTTCCCCCTGAAATAGGCACAAGGCTTCCCTTTGTCACCAAGTCCTGGCCCGGCTGTGGCTGGTCACACACACCCCTGCTGGGCAACAGACATCCCTATGGGAGTGAAGCCCACACTTGAGGGCCAGAGGGAGCTGGCTTTGTCTCTGACCTGTGGCTCCACTCAGCATGAGGACAGGCCTTTCCAAGACCCCACAGCTCAAGCCTTTAACTGTAAATGCCCTGAATGTGGAAGCACTTATACACGTCCCTCGTCCCCAGCCTGCATGAGGACACACTGCCCTGGAGGTAAACCTAGCTGGCTTCTTTGTCCAGCATTAGTCCCTTCAGAAGTCAACCTTCTAGCATGAGTTACAAATGGACACTCCACAGGCCAAAAGGAAAATCCACCGTTTAGGGAGTCCCTGACACTCTGAGTGTCTCCACGCCACTGTCTCCAGCTGAAGCACCCAGCTCATCCTGGGGACTTCACCAATACTCCACAATCTTATCTTGAGGGATGAAGGAAGAGAACATTGGTCCATGAGCATCTCTCTCTCAGAACTCTATGCTCTCTGGCCAGCTGACCTACACCCTGCTTCTCAGCTCCTCCAGGGGTGAGGTTGTATGGATGCCATCAGGCAGGGAAAAGAGCACCAACCCTATGTGGACCAGTAACTCCCTGGTACCACAAGGTCAAAGTACTGCATGAGCAAGTTCTTGGCTCCCACAACTATGAGCTGACAATGGCCCCAGGCAGCATGCCCAAAGAGGGCCTGTCATCTGCTATTAAGCAGGTAGTCACCCAAGGTCGGTGTCCCCTCTAATGGTTTAGCTTCTTCTGCCATTCAAGTCATTGGTTTGTTTATTCATTCATACATTCAACAAATGTTTACTAATGTCTGCTCTGTGACCAGCCTTGCTCCGGGGCTGGAAGTACAGCTGGGACAAGATCTCAGAGAAGACAGGCAGTAAACAAGCGGGCATATACATTTCCAAAGGTTACATCTGCGTGTGGCCAGCACTATGAGGGACATGCACCTGGTGGTGGGAAGGTGGGGCTGCTTTCCACAGGACGGGCAGGTGAGCCTCCTGGGAAGAAGACCTCTGAGCTGAGACTCCCAAGGCTGAGCAGGAGGAACAGTAGGTACAATGCCTGAGCTTGGAGACAGCTTGGAGTGCTCAAGAAGCAGAAAGGCGGCCAGAGTGTGGGGGTGAGTGAGAACTAGGCAGTGTGAGGGGCAGGCAGGGTCTGGGCATGCCTGGCCCAGGTGCTGACTTCACATTGAATGCAAGCAGGTGGGAGGGTGGACTCACAGTACACAGCAGGTTGCTGATAAGTGTTGCAGAATGAGTGAATGAAGTGTTTATGCAGGGAGAGACCTAAGACTCCACCTCAAGTAGCAGGTCAATGGGGCAGTGGCAGTTGCTCAGAGGGGGCACTCGATCCTGAGGGGAGAGAGGCGGGGGGGGGGGGGCGGCGGGAAGAGCCCAGTTACCGAAGACAGGCGCCTCATTTTGCTTGACCGCTGGTTGCGGGGCTTGACCAGGAGCTTGTGCTTAGCTGCAGAGTTGTCCAGGCAGGAGGAGCATTCTGGGGGGAGACTGAAATCAGCCACAGGTGCCACACTGCTGTCCAAGCTCCGGGCAAAGTCAGGGGCATCACCAGTGTGCCTGGAGGAGAGCAGGTCCGGAGAGGATGGCTGGGAAGAGGAAACCAAACAAACCTTCAAGAAAGAAGGAGCAAAAAGAAAGTATTAAATCTTGATATGAATGGGTGCAGTAAACAACACTTCAACTCCCTCCTGTTAATGTGGCCCGTCTTCCCATGAGAGGACATGTTTTACGTTGAATCTCAACAGGAGGGTCCTAGGATAAAGGGTTGGGAGGCTTAAGTGTTGGGCCAAATCTGGAAGCCCACTGCTATTTCCAAGGCCACACAGAGTACCTGTATCCCAGGCACCCCCAGAAGGATAACTGCCTCCACCCTCCCACATCTGCGGGCACAGCTGCTTCAGACAAGGGCTCCTTTCTTTGATTACACAGCCCAGCATGAGTTCTCTAAGGGCAGAGTTCTATCTTTAGAAGCTGCTAGGATGACCCTGCGATGTGACTTGTAGGCAAGGGTACAAGCTATGCAGAGCTCACCACTCAGCTGTCCCCGACTGGAGCTGTGGTCTGTTCATCCTAGAAGGTTTCTGTATCTTTATACATTCTCTTGGAGAAATTTGGCTTTAAGTTACAATATTTCAGTAGTTTATACCTCAGAAGAGAGTAACTGACAGCCAAAGGTAAGAGTGTTGCCAGGGAGTTCGGCTGTCACGTGCAAGAAGGATAGAAACATGCTAAGATCCTGCCCACTCAATTTGGCAAGCTTTTCCACCAAGGGAGGTCTAAGTGGATCTCCTGCAAAGACAGTGCCAGTGTAAAGTAACAGAGGGCACCCAGGGCACACCACAGCAAGCTCAGCCTGGGGACAAGTGCGGTATCGAGGGCATCTGGGAGGTGCTAGCTTTAGCTACAACCCTGTCACCTACACACAAACAAACTTCCTATTCTGGTACGGTGCTCAATATCAGTGTTAGGGTTACATGGTTTTCCAATGCTTACTTTCCAATTTTTTTTTTACTGTAGTAAAGTAGACATAAAAGTTAGCATCTTCACCATTTTTAAGCATGCAGGACAATAAAGGTATTAATACATTCATATTATTGCGCAACCATCCCCACCATCTACCTCCAAAACTTCTTCTCTAGTAAAAGCGGACTCTGTGCTCATGAAACAACTCCCCATGTCCCTCTTCCCCAGCCCTCAGAAGCCACGACTCTGCTTTCGGTCTCTTTGAATTTGACTTCTCTAAGTACCTCGTATCAGTGAGGTCAGTTTTTAGTGGAACCACCCTACTGCTTCCTATGTGGCCCACTCTGTATGAACACCAGTGCACTGGGGTTCCAACTTCTCCACATTCTTGCCAAAATGTTTTTGTTTTGTTATGTTTTTGTTTGATAGTAGCCGCCCACATGAGTGAGGTGGTGTCAGGCTTACATTTTAACTTAAGACCATAATTTCATGCACCTCACAATGAAGCCCTCATGAAAACAGTCCCCGCAGGAAGGAGGCAGAGAGTGGGTTCCCGGGGACACGGGTACATCTTGCTCAGCTGCACTGCTTTTCCACAACCCTGCAGCTCCACACAGAGCAGGTTCCCAGTGGCCTCCTTTAAACCAGGGGGTGGGAGGCAGAAGAGAGACGCTGCTGGAGAGATGGGCTCAGAGGCAGGCGCCGCCCCTGCAAGGGTGCTGCCTCTTCCCTGTTCACATACAGGTCCCTTATATTTTCTAAAGCTAGTATCAAGTTTATTTCTGTCAGTTGAAAGAAGATAGTTACTAAAATGAGGGAAAGGGCTTATAAGTGGACATAATCTGTTTTAGTTCCTTGTTTTAGCTACTCAGGTTCTTATGAGAATAAAGCAAGGCAAGTTATTTTTAAAATAAACCACAGGACTCCCGGCCATGACTTCCTCTGTATCTGTGGCTTAGCTTCCCCTGTTGTTGCTGACGACTCAGGAAGTTGCCTCCGATTGAGCCACAGCAGCATTCTCAGACAGTGCTCTGTGAGACTCACAGCAGAGTGGACCCATTTCAAAATCATACAGAAGCTCGCATCACTCCTTTGTCTAAAATAATAGTGTATCCAAACACTTGGTGAAACTGTGCTTTGTTTTACTGACTGTCTAGGACTCAAGAGAACAGAAAGATGAGCTGCTTTGCAAATGCAGTGAGTCCACGAATGAGAATGACAAAGGGACTGATCACCCCTCTATAAACCCAAAGGACAGGCATTCCCTGCCTCCTCTCCTCCGAGGTCCCCTGCATCTGCTCTGCCTGAGCCGATGTTCCTGTGGCCCACGCTGGCCCCTATGCTTGGTCAGGAGTTTCACATCCCTGACACTCTGAGCAATGACTGTGTCCCTCTGTGCTCCCTGCTGCCTACCATACTGGTTCTTCCTGCTCAGGAACAGAACTCTGCTGTGGTGCGAGGGCTCGGGGCCTGGGAAGACAATCCCTTCAGGACGAGGACTATCATGGGCCTGTCAACTTTTCCTCCAGTATTTTGAGCTGTTAAAGGGTCTTGTCTTGAAGTCCAAGAAATGGGGCAAACCATCCTCTTGTGTTCTCTTCTTTCTCCGTGAGGTGGGAGAGCAGTTGTGGGTCATCTACTGTCCTCAGACCCTGCTTGTGGAACCCACAAGTGCACACAAACTAAGTAGACAGTCCTCCTGCCTTTGCAGGGGGACTTCCAGATGTCTAGATTGGCTATACATCAGAGCAGCACAGAATCCGCAAGACACTGAATCACAGTGAAACCCCAAGACCTCACTATGAATTGGCCGTTGAGCAGGGCAGAAGTGACTGCTCCAAGGATGAACTGGGCAGAGGGCAGCTATAAAAATGGATCCCGGCCTTTATTTGTTTTCTGAGTGTCAGCATAATGTAAATAACTACACTCCATCCAGCCCTCAGCAAGCTTGTCTACAGGGAATAATGATCATTTATGTTTAGGTACATTGTAGGGCTTAAAATGACGCACCATGAGCTGTGCTGTTTATACATCACTAAGAGATCAGCCCATCCTCACGGAATCTCAACAGGGGGTGGTGATGGTATCTAGGATGAATCCCTACCCTACAGAGCTCGTAAATACCTCTCCAGCCTGTCAAACCTACCCTACTGCCCTGGTCACCAGAACCATGCCTCACATTCCTACCCCTAACCTAACAAGTTCTCATTTTCTGCATTCCAACCTGAGAGCTGAATGAAGTCATATATGTGTACCACTCCCTTCTTGCTCTAGCCAAGCATCATAACAACAGAGAACAGACATAAAGACATTTCATTCTTTGAGATGAGATGCTGGTCGGGTCATCTGCTCAGACAGGAAAAACAAGGTATGATTGTATCAGATCTCTAACCATCACAAAGAATGTTACCAAAACCCTATGTCCCAAAAAGACCCGAATTTCTACTCAAAGAATGCAAATAAATACCAACTGTGGGATCTAGTGACTTGGGCTAGAGTAGCTCCCAGTGCATGGAACCCACCCACCCACTGGGGAATCACGCGGGGGCCAGCGGAGGTCCCAGCTGCCCTCTGTGGTGTGTGAGGATGGACATATTAGGCTAGGGTGGTGATGAAGGCTGCACTTGCCTTTACAGTTGTGCCAGGACCGATGTCGTGCAGCAGGGACATCTCTGGGGGGCTCCTGGGCAGTCCATCATCCTCAGAACTCACGCCAGCATCATCTCCCTGCTTTGTAGGAAGGCCACCTGGAGGAGGTGGTGGCCCCATTTTCACATTACACTGTATTTTTAACTGGATTGGAATAAAGAACATGTGCTCTTGTTTTCATCACAAACTTTTATTTTTTCCTTTCTTTTTCTGCATTTTTCTGAAGTTGGAAACGGGGAGGCAGTCAGACAGACTCCCCCGCATGCGCCCAACCTGGATCCACCCGGCATGCCCACCAGAGGGTGATGCTCTGCCCCTCTGGGGTGTTGCTCTGTTGCAACCAGCGTCATTCTAA
This sequence comes from Saccopteryx leptura, assembly GCF_036850995.1. Lineage (NCBI taxonomy): Eukaryota > Metazoa > Chordata > Mammalia > Chiroptera > Emballonuridae > Saccopteryx > Saccopteryx leptura. Next base: position 220,466,816 of record NC_089505.1, on the reverse strand, counting down.
CACCTGAGGCAGAGGCCATGGAGCTATCCTCAGCGCCCGGGCCAACTTTGCTCCAATGGAGCCTTGGCTGCGGGAGGGGAAGAGAAAGGCAGAGAGGAAGGAGAGGGGGAGGGGTGGAGAAGCAGATGGGTGCTTATCCTGTGTGCCCTGGCCGGGAGTCGAATCATCACAAACTTTTATCAACAAATCCTCCTGGTCCACTTCATTCATGCAGGGATGCTGTCAACGCCCTTGCCTCGGTGCTGAAGACTGAACCCAAAGAGCGCCCCCACCAGCTCTCTGGCTGTCATCTTGACAACGAGTAACTACCTGGTCGTGTCTAGGGAAAGTTGTGATGTACATGCAGTTATACTTTAAAATGCATCAAATAAACCTAGCAGGAGTAATTGTAAAACATATCGATTTATATCTGATATACATACCAACTAATGCTGCCAAGGACAAGTTTACCTGCAGGGCCTTAATCCGGTCACACACATTCTCTTGGGAAAACACCCGCACAGGCCGTGTAGGGTCTTGTCCCGACTCCGGAATGAAAATGCTGTCGTGTGAGAGGGCCCGGCTGCCCAGCGCACCCCTTGAGTCCCTAGGGTGAGAGAGATGCTGTGATGCTCTGTTCACTGCCACCTCCATCTGGGGTCTCCAGGAGGTACAGCAAGGGCCTGTAGGCGAAGGCCCTGCAGACAACCAGCCCACGGCTGCTAGTTTTTTATTTGCTCCTGACTTTGCTTTATGCCCACCCTGTCAAATACCACAGTCTACCATTAGGGGCATTGCAGAGATGGAATTTTTCTAATAGATCTGAAGTTTTTGTGAATTCCTTTTATTAACAGAAAAACCAAGGGCTGACAAGGTGTGAGGTCCAAGACAGGGGCCTCAGCTGGCTGGCTGGGTTGTCCGGGAGGGTGAGATCATTCCTGTGGGCAAATACACAGCCTCTTGGTTGGCTGGAGGCCGTGTTTGCACAGCAAACTGAGGGCCTGCTGACAGCGGCATCCTCACAAAGGTCCAAAGCACACATCCACAGCTGGGTGTGAAACAAGAACTATACATCTGCAAAGCCATGTTCTCTCTTCAGAACCCGTATAACCCACTATGTGCCTAGGTCCTGGAATGTAGATGGCATCTGTCATCATTGACACAGCACCCTTCCCAGCCCCTTCCCCAACTCAAGGCTCCAAGTTACAACTGAACCCACAGGATATTCACAAAATGTTCTAAGAGGATGCAGGAGTTAGCTGTCAGATTTTCCTAGCAGCAGTGGCTGCCTGAACAATAGGTGGAAGGAGGTGACTGAGAACCAATGATGAAGGAAGGAAAGCCCGCCCTATACACTGGCCACAACTGCCACACCCTGGGCATCTTGTCCTCTGTGAGTCATTAGGGACTCATAGGTATAGCCCTACTCTACTGAAGATCTAATTGTGTTGGTTAGTGATGCTCTCTGACTTTTTTTTCTAGCTTGCAACAGTAAATTAACAAGTGGGGAACCCATGGCTCCCAGAGGGGAGTGACTTTACATTTCTGGGAGGAAATCAGGCTGAGCGATAGCGCCAGGCAGGCCCTCCCACCAATGGCAGTTCTTGTCACGAAGATCACAGGCACACCTGGTTTTCCTCTTATGGAGGGCAGCCCATGGCCATACCCTTTGGAAACCATGATCACTGCCCAACTACTGCCACTCTGGGTGGAACTGGGAGTTGAGACAGCTTGAGAAGACCTCCACAAAGATGCACTGGCAGAAACACAAGGCCATTCACTACAGCAACACTGATGGAAGCAGAAGACCAGAGGCAACCCAAACGTCTTTCAGGAGGTAATCAAGATATAGTGGAGACTCTGTAGCTGACCAGTAGGTGAGGAGGATCTCTATAAACTGTACATGAGCAGCACCAGACGATACTAAGTAAAAAATAAAAAGCAGAATGCAGAACAACACTTACACTGTGTTAGCTCAGTGTGGGAAAGGAAGTATTAATATATGTGAACCTATGTGTGTATTTGCTTAGATTTTTAAAAATAGAAGGATAAGTAACAAATTAACAAAAATTGTTTTCTTTGGGGGTAGGACAGAACAAGATGGAAGACAGGGTGCCAAAGCACGTACAGTTACAATTTTGCCTTTGAAACTATGTAAACAATTTATGATGTTTAAAAGACAAAATCAAACACAAAAGGAAATAAAACAATCTCTAGCCTGACCAGGCAGTGGGTAGCGCAGTGGATAGAGGGTCAGACTGGGACACAGAGGACCCAAGTTCGAAACCTTGAGGTTACTGGCTTGAGTGCAGGTTCACCCAGCTTGAGTGCCAGCTCACCAGCTTGAGCTTGGGGTTGCTGGCCTGAGCATGGGATCGTAGACATGACCCCATGGTCACTGGCTTGAGCCCAAAGGTTGCTGGCTTGAAGCCCAAGGTCGCTGGCTTGAGCCCAAGGTCGCTGGCTTCAGCAAGGGCTCACTCGCTCTGCTGCAGCCCCCGCCCCCATCAAGGCACATATGAAAAAGCAATCAATGAACAACTAAGAAGCCAAAACGAAGAATTGATGCTTTCATCTCTCTCCCCTCCTGTCTGTCTGTCCCTATCTGTCCTTCTCTCTGTCTCTGTCTCTGTTTCTCTCTCTCTCACACACACACACACACACCAATCTCTAAAACTGTAAAACCAGAAACAAGCCAAATTTTATATCAAGTTGTTGGCATAAACACACAGGAAAAATGATTTCAATTGACTTTAACTCCACAACCAAGTGACTTTTGACACTGCATCTGTAATAGGACAAATTCTGAGAACAAAAACCACAAAGATATCAAATTGCATTTGGTAGTCTTATTAGTAGCAATACTGATTTAAAAACTGTGTAGAACAATCTTTATAGTATGTAACCTCTGTGTGGAAAATGAGGTAACAAAATTATTATAAGTATATTATATGATGAAGAAAATAAATAATTTTGTTAATATCATTAGGAACCAAGATATCCAGTATAAGAGAAAAATAAATTCAAATAAAGAATCAAGAAAGTCAAAATTTTATTAAATTTAAACTAGAAATATCAGTAAATTAATGATTTGTCTCTTAAAAAATAAAGCATCTTTCCTAGCTATATGTACTGGAAAGGTCTAGAAGCAATGACAGCCAACCACCTAGCAATCATCACCCCTGGCAGCCAGCTGGTGGTTTCCTAAAACTATTTCACACTAAAAAGAACTAGAACACTGTGAATAAATGGCTGATTACAGATCTAGGGCAGGAAATGTGCAAAGTAAGCCTGAGATTTCTTATTGTGCAAGAAAGCAAAAAAGCTTTTACAGAGAAACGGGGTCATGTTAAATGAACCCAGGAGCTAATTTGAAGTGACTCCCAATGGCATAACATGAGACAATATGAACATAAAGAAGATTAAAGGTTTTCATGGGCTAAAGCAAATCAAATATGTAAAAATTAATGCCTTAATAATGATATTTAAGAAAAAACATAATTCATTGGCCAGTATTACAAGTTGCTCTGTGAGCAGGCCATCATTTTGAAGGTGGGTCAATAGAAGAATCACTATCTACGCATTATCTGGCCCTTCCCATACAAACTGTATTTGACAGCCACCAAGGAGTTGATGAAGGAAAGATCTTCATCAAAGGATTCTGATTAGCACAAGCAGAATAAATAATACAATTAGAAAAACCACCACTTTGCCATGAAATAATGGACCTAGGCAATGACCATTCATGGGTGTTAATACCATTAGGTGAAGAGTGGTATCACACTGAGATCCTCTGAACCCACTGCTCAGTCTGAGAGTCACTAGAAGTGGGCCATCCAGAAAGTATGTATGTGTCCTGTGATGTGAAATGATAGTAAGTATCCAGTACCGTCTTGAACCACAATTTCATTAAGTATTTAGATCCATCTGACACTTTATAAGCCATTCAGAGAATAGAGGAGTGAGTTCAGTCCTGGCAAGGGAAAGCAAAGCCAGAATGCGGGAATTTCTGCAGAACTACTGGCCCTGCTCTTTCAGCAGATCAGGGACGTGAAACAAAGGGGCCAGGGGGTTGCTATGGATGGAGATTTAAAAGGCATAACCACACACAATAAATAAGTGTCAACTTTCAAATCCGTGGAGTCCCACAGGCTTTTCCAGAACTACTGTGTCCTGGCAGATGGACCTCTCCTGGCCACAGGGATAGATGAGAAGTTGCTGCAGAGTCTAGAAGACACACAGATTATTACATGGCTAAAAAGCACCTTTAAGACCTTGCATGTCCTCCATGCTTCTCTCTAAACATGCACTTGCACATATAGAGCCTCGTCACACTCCACCCCTGACCCTTTTCTAGCATTGACCCAGCAACTATTGCAGTAATTGAGAAATATAAGGATGAGGAGGACATGGTCCCGACCTCCCCAGGGCCTCCGGTGACAGTTCTCCTCTCCTGCAAGGCTCCTGTTCTGTGGTTGGAGGACCACTCCGAGGCCTGTCTTCCCAGCACCAGAATCATATGTTCTAGTCAAGAGGGGCGAGTGGTGTGAGTGCTATGGTTTCCCTGGGGTTGGTCCAGTAAAGGCGTTTAATAATTAGCAATGCTAGCATGCTAATGTCTTCCCCCAGGAATTTGGAGCACACCACCTAAAACCATCTGAGTTCAGTTCATCCTCTCCGTGCTTCACCAGGGGCAGTGTGGGAGTCGTGCCTCTGTTACCACGGAGAAAGCAAACAAAAAACCTGAAAGAAAAAAATCTTTCATCTTCAGTCATTTGGTGCCATCAAGTGGTCAGTGTAATTTCTGGTCCATTAAAAACCACGAGGAGACTGGTGAACAGGAAAAAGGCAGCAGCAGGACACCATCCCTAGGAGGCTGATGCCACTGACCCCATCTTAGCATGGCCTATTCCCCAACCCCAAGGCCTATTATGCTTCTGAAGAGTTTTATCTTCAAATTAAGGGCCAATGTTGTTTAAAAGGAAACGTAAAAGTTGGCATGCCACCAAATCTAGGGGTTTTTTTCTTTTTACTCACAGATATAACTACTGGAGTAATTGTATATTTTGTATACCGTATATTTTGGTGAAATATAAGTTATAAAAACAAGTATACTTCCCCAAATTTTCATACTTATTAAGTCAGGGCTTCCTAACAATGTTTTTTGATGAGCAAAAAGCCTTTCCCTTCCTTTTGTCTCTGTTTCCCTCTATTTTCCTTTGAAAATGTTCTTATTAGATTACTCAAAGTTCAAGTTTAAAGAAATGTGTTTTATGATATAATATCTAGGTCCTCCAAAGATTTTTGGTTAAATTAAGTCAGGGTTTACATCTTGCCACCTTCAGCTGTAGGATACTGGGCAAGTTCTCCAAAATGTCACTAAAGCTTGGTTTGCTCATTTATAAAATGGTATAGCCTACCTCCTGTCCCACAGCTATTATAGAATTTTAATACCATATTCCCCATGTATAAGACATACCTTAATTTTGGGGCCTGAAATTTGAAAAAAAAAAGTATTACATAAGTTATTGAACTCAAGTTTTATTCATCATAAAATTCATACAACTCCTCATCACTGTCAAAACTCCCATCCAGGCCCTGGCTGGTTGGCTCAGCAGTAGAAGCGTCGGCCCAGTGTGTAGAAGTCCCAGGTTTGATTCCCAGCTAGGGCACACAGAAGCACCCATCTGATTCTCCATCCTTCCTCCTCTCCCTCCTCTCTATCTCTGTCTTCCCCTCCCGCAGCCAAGGCTCAATTGGAGCAAAGTTGACTCAGGCACTGAGGACAGCTCCATGGCCTCCGCCTCAGGTGAGCCACAAGTGTGGCTCCAGCCACAATGGAGCAACGCCCCAGATGGGTAGAGCATCCCCCCTAGTGGGCATGCCGGGTGGATCCTGGTTGGTTGCATGCGGGAGTCTGTCTGACTGCCTCCCCACTTCTAACTTTGAAAAAATACAAAACAAACAAACAAACAAAAAACTCCCATCCATTAGTTTGTCCTCATCTGTGTCTGATGACGAAGCACTGTCTTCAACGAGCACAAAAACAATTGTGAAAAAGTGAGAAATGCAAGTAAAAAAATCTACACCCACTGTATAAAACGCACACAATTTTTAGACCCCAAATTTTTCGAAAAAAGTACGTCTTATGCATGAGGAAATATGGTATATGCAGCACCTGGCATACAGCAGGTACTTAATAATTTCCCCCCACTTTCTCCATGTATGAAAAGACAGGAAGCAGAACCCCTGCAGGAGAATCTGCCATGGAATTACCTAGGAAGAAAGTAGGCTCAGAAATCCAGCAAGTTACCATGACAACGACACACAGCAGTCAGGCCCTCTCGTGCCCCCTCCTGAAGGATGTGAAAAGAACTTACAGATTGACCCTGATAACATTATACTGAGTGAAATAAGTAAATCAGAAAAAGCTAAGAACTGTATGATTCCATACAGAGGTGGGACACAAAATTGAGACTCATGGACATGGATAAGAGTGTGGTGGTTACCAAGGGAGGGGAATAGAGGAGAGAAAAGGGGTGGGGGAGGGGAGGGACATAAAGAGAAACAAATACGGGGTGACAGAGGATTTGACTTTGGGTGATGGGTATACAGCATAATCGACTGTCCAAATGATGTGGAGATGTTTTCTCTAAATCTATGTACTCTGGTTGAACAATGTCACCCTGTTAAATTTAATTGTCTAAATAAAAATAAATAAATTTAAATAAAAAAGAAAAGCAACTTACTCGAGCTCATCCTCTGAGTCATAGCCTACAGGCCCTGACTCGATGGTAATGACCTCACTCTTCTCCTGACTTTGTTTCCAGGTGCTACTTCCTGTGGAGGAGGGTGATTCTTTTCTCTTCTTCTTCCCAAAGAACCTCTTAAACGTTTTGAATTTGGATTTTTTCTTTCCTGTGCAGAAGAAATGCATGTGATTGCGGACCAAGCCTGTGTGAGACAGGCATGAGAAGGCAGGAAAGCAAGATTTCTGTGCATGTGTCGAATTATTCATTCCTCAACAGTCCTTCTCCTATGCAGAAGTACATAAAGTGCATAGCACCCCATTTTTGCACACCTGGAAAGAGATCTTGATTTCTGTTATTTTGGACATCTAATAAAAGAGCCAAGAAAGCTCTGGAGCATGATCACAGAATCAAAGCATGAGCTACTTTTCTCTCACTTGAAATCAAGTTTTAATCTCTGAAATATATAACCTCTGAAGGAAAAAGTCTAGATGAGGCATACATCATGTCATAATTAAAATTATTGTTCAAAATAATCTTAAGAGCTTCACTTAGCATGGACAGACAGAGTCAGAGAAAGCCTTCCTGGTTGTTAGAATTCACAACAGTTGTAAACAGGACCCACAAATTCTGTCATATCCAGGATCCTGGGATTTCATGTTAGCAGCTACATGGAGTTCCTAGCCTTCCTTCCGGATTTTTATGAGAACCAACAATAGAAGGATGCAACATTGCAGATAACCAGGATGCTGTCTAATACATCCTGAGAATCTGCTAAAACAATTTACTAGTTTTATAAGTAAAGTCTATAAGCTGAATTCTTTAAACAAACAAATGGAATTGTTATATTTTATTTATATTAATGCCCCCTTAGGAAGTATACATGATCTTGCCCTAATTTGGAGAATTATCTAGGATTATTCTAGTAGGAGTTCCTATAGTACCTGAGGTAGAGCAAATCCCTGCCCAAAGGGAATTTAGTTCTATAGCCAAATCTCCTTAATGTCTTATGTAAGTTTCCTCCTTACCTTTATGATCACAAAATGATTATGTTGTTAACTGGTGGTTCTCACAGACAATCTATTATTTAGAAAGACTCTTACGAGTTTTCTGTATTTGCCAGGTCACTATCTGGTCTTTGCCTAGTTGACAAATAGGCATGCATCACTGCAGGTCTGAACAAACATGCAGCCTCGCTGCCCTTTAGTAGAAGATGCTGCTGCTGGTTTAGTGGGTGTGGGTGAGAGTGACCCACAGACCGAGTCACACAGCTGAACACTGTTGTCTGACCTGCAATGGCCATCAGCCAACCATTAGGGGCCTATTTGTGTTACATTGATTCACTGGCTAGACTTTTCAGTTCAACTTCTTTAATAGTGATAGGGACTATTCAGGTTTTCTACTTCTTTAATCTGTTTTATTAAGTTACATTTTCCTAGGAATTTGACAATTACTTTTTACAATTTTCAAATATTAGCATATAGTAGCTATTAATAAAATCCTCTTATTGTTTAAGCACCCACACTATGTGCAATAAAGTTCTCTTTCTCAACCTTGATGTTAATCACATATTTCTGCAAAGATACATGCATTTCCATGTTCATCGCAGCATTATTCACAGTGGCCAAGACATGGAAACAACCAAAGTGTCCCTCGATAAGGGATTGGAAAAAGAAGACGTGGTACATATATACAATGGAATACTACTCAGCCATAAGTGTTGGGGACCAAATAAATAAACAGGGTATTTTTGCAATCTGGACAGAGGTGCTGGGCCCAAACCCCACCTCATTTGCCTAGTTAACAAAGAGCTACACCTGATACTCATTTGTCCCACCCATGTTCTCTGGAGGAGGCTAGAAGCTAGTTTCTTATTAGTGTAAAGTAGATTTGGATGGTATGGTGGGGGTTGTCTTTGAGTTGTCTTGGAAACTTAATTGAATTGCTGATGGACCACATTTTTTTCTATGAATAAAAGTGGATGTGCCTCTGGGAGCACGAACGTTACGGTTCAGAAACAGTAGAGACTGTTTGCCGTGGCGTCCTCCTGAACCCATCTGTATGTGTGTGTGTATATATATATATATATATATATATACACACACACACAGACAATATATACATCTTTAAGTCCCTGTCTATCATTTATTTCAATTCCATACCCTTTCCCGTTCAGGACCCCGGTATATATTAATACTTGTTGTGGCTGGACCACAACACATAAGAAATGATGACATAGTGCCATTTACAACAATATGGATGGACCTTGAGAACATTATACTGAATGAAATAAGTAAATCAGAAAAGCTAAGAACTGTATGATTTCACACATAGGTGGTATATAAAACTGAGGCTCATGGACATAGATAAAAGTGAAGTGGTTACCCGGGGTTAGGGGTGGGAGATGGGAGTAAAGAGGGACAAATTAAAAACATTATATCTGCCTCCTCTTTTTCCTTCATCAACTGCATCAGAAGTTTGTTGTGTTTATTTGCTTTAAAAAACATTTTGCTTTGTTAATTCTCTTTACTAAATGTTTATTTTTGTGTATTAATTTCTGTTCCTAGCTTTTTTCTTTCCTTCCTTCTACTTTCTTAAGGTTTACTTTGTGTCTTTTTAAACTTTGTGAGATGAATACTTAGCTTGTTGATTTTTAGGCAATTTAATTAATTGTAGGCAATTTCTAAGCACTTAGGAATTTATCTGTTTTGATTTCTAGCTTAACTGTATTATGGTCAGAGAATACACTCTGTATGGTTCTAATCTGTTCAAAGTTGTTGAGACTTGCATAACTCTGTAAATGTTCCAAAACTGCTGAAAAATGAGGTACTTCTTCAATGTTTTATATATGTTAAATAGGACAAAGCCTTTTTAATTGTGTTGTCTAAATTCTTTATATCTTTAATTTTTAATACAGCTGTCTGTCAGTTACTGATGCAGGTGTACAAAGTATAATCCACTCTGATTATAGACTTTATTTAACTGTCATTGTTATTCTGTAACTTCTGACATTATGTTGGGGCATAGAAAGGTAAAATTATCATCTGACTCCAAAACTGAACCTTTTGTGAAATGCCCTCTCATTTTCGTAGCATTTTGTGCCTTAAATCTATTTTGACCATTACTAACACAACTACACCAGCTTCTTTTTGCCCAGTGTTTACAAGGTGCATGTTTTTCTATTCTTTTAACTTCAACTTTTCTGAATCCTTATGTTTAAGAGAATTCATTTTAGAAACATCTTGAACGTCTAAGTGGAACAATTAATATAATTAGTTTACTGATACTCACTGTAATTACTGATATGCCAATAAAAACAAGTCTACCAGCACGGCAGTTCTGCTGAGGGCTCTCTTCTGGGCTGCTGACTGTCCACCTCTTGTTGTGTCCTCACATGGCAGGAAGAAAGCCAGTAGCTCTGTGGCCTCTCCTTAGTAAGGCACCAGTTCCATCACGAGGGCTCTACCTTCAAGACTTAATTACCTCCCAGAGCCCCCCACCAAATACCACCACATTAGGGGGTAAGGATTTTAACCTATGAATGTTGGAGGGACACATTCAGTCCATAACACATAGTATGTCTCCACATATATAGATCTTGGTTCATTTCTTCAAACAATATTTTTCATTTTTCAGTATGCAGATCCTATATATATTTCATTAGATATATACCTAAGTATTCCTTTTATTGGTACTATTTACTATAAATGGCTCTTGTTAAAATTTCAGTTTCTAACTGTTCACTGCTATATATAAAAATACAATTGACTTTTTAATATTGACCTTATATAGTGCAAATTTTCTAAACTTGCTTAAGAATTTTAGGTACTTTTTTGATATTTCATATATACATGTCACCTGCAATCAAGGACAGTTTTATTTTTTTTCTCCACGTGGATCCTTTTTCTTTCTTTCTCATGCCTATAGCACCAGCTGGGTGCTGTGACACTTTTTATAGCTACCCATTCCTTCAAGGAATTTTAAAACTTTATTTATTATTTTCAACCATAGTATGTGCAATTGCTTTGTAACACACTATGCTTTTGTATATCCATTTCTCTTATTTTTGCTGTGTGTTAGTTTGACAGGGTTGCCATAATGAAGTACCACAAACTGAGGGCTTAAACAACAGAATTGTTATTGTCTCATAGTTCTAGAAGTCTGAAATCAAGGTGTCTTTGTCAAGGTTAGTTCCTTCAAAGGGCTGTGATGGAGCCCTGGCTGGTTTGCTCAGTGGTAGAGCATCAGCCTAGCATGTGGAAGTTCCGGGTTCAATTCCTGGCCAAGGCACACAGGAGAAGTGCCCATCTGCTTCTCCACCCTTTCCACCTCTCCTTTCTCTCTCTCTCTCTTCCTCACCTGTAGCTAAGGCTCCATTGGAGCAAAAATTGGTCCGGGAGCTGAGGATGGCTCCATGGCCTCTGCCTCAGGCACTAGAATGGCTCTGGTTGCAACCGAGCAATGCCCCAGATGGGCAGAACATCGCCTCCTAGTGGGCATGCTGGGTGGATCCCAGTTGGGTGCATGCGGGAGTCTGTCTCTCTGCCTCCCTGCTTCTCACTTCAGAAAAACTCTTTAAAAAGTAAAAAAAAAAGGGGGGGGGGGGCTGTGACCGAGAAATCAATTTCATGTCTCCCCACTAATTTTTGGTGGTTTGCTGGCCATCTTTGGCACTCTTTGGCTTGTAGATGCATCACCATCACCTCCGACTTCATCTTCCGATGGAATTCTTGTGTGTATGTCTATGTCCAAATTTCCCCTTTCTATAAAGACATTAGCTACATTAGTTTAGGAGCCTGTTCTACTCCAATATGACCCCATCTTACCTATCTACTATATTTCCCCATGTATAAGACACACCCTTTTAAAAAAAATTTGGGGTCTAAAAACTGAGTGCATCTTATATAGTGGTTGTAGATTTTTAAATTTGCGTTTCCCGCTTTTTCATGCTTGTTTTTGCACTCATAGTTGTAGATTTTTTCACTTGCATTTCCTGCTTTTTCCCACTTGTTGTCTTTGTGCTCACTGTTTTGCACTTATTACTGGTAGGTTATGTTTTGCCATGTTCTGCCCAGAAATGACTCAGAAAAGATTTTCATATAGTGCTGAATTCAAATTAAAAGTGATCCAGTTTGTAAAAGTGAATGGAAATAGTACTTCTGAACATAAGTTTGGCCTTCCTCCAACTGAGAAATCAATCCAAAACTGGCTACGAGAAAAAGAAACCCTACTGAAAACGCTATGGCAGAAAAAGGCCAGGAGGGGCAAGTCAGCCTTATTTAGAGAGGGAATTGAAGATACGATTGGGGAGCAAAGGACAATTTGAATTCCCGTGTCTACAAAGATGGTTCAACACGAGGCAAGAAGAATTTCTGATAAAAAAAGAAGTTATTGATTTCAAAGGAGGACACAATTAGTGCTTCAGGCTCATGAAACAGAATGGACTAAGCATGTGTACACGCACCAGACTTGCCCAAAAGATGCCTGAAAGCTATGAGCAGAAGGTCCTTGAATTTCATTGTTTTGTCATTCAATGTTAGAAGACACATCAGTTTGAGTTGGAACATATTGCAAATATGGACAAAGTCCCCCTTCAATTTGATGTCCCAAGTAACAGAGCTGTTGATAAGAAGGGGGTGAAAACTGTAACTGTGAAGACAAGTGGACATGAAAAGAGCCATGATACAGTTGTTCTAGCTTGTTGTGCCCACGGAACCAACCTGCCTCCTATGCTGATTTTCAAACGCAAAACAATGCCAAAAAGAAGACATTCCTCGAGGAGTGATTGTCCATGTTCATGACAAGGTTTGGATGGATCAGGATGGGATGAAGATCTGGTTTGAGAAAGTTTGGAGACCAGGTGGGCTCTTATGCAAACCTGTTCTATTAGTGCTTGATCAGTTCAGGGCACACATAACAGAAAACACAAAGAAGATTGCTGCAGAGCAAAAAACAAAACTTGCCGTCATACCTGGAGGCTTTACATCCCAGCTCCAACCACTTGATGTCAGCATTAACAAACCCTTCAAAGCTGCCATGAGAGATGAATGGAACCAATGAATGAAATCTCCTGGGGACAGTTTGACACCAGCAGGAAGAGTAAAGAAACCAACTATAGGAGAAGTTTGTACATAAGTGAAAAGATCCTGGGATAATATCAAGATTGAGATTGTTGTCAAGTCATTTAAGAAGTATGGCATTTCAAATGCCATAGATGGAACTGAGGACGAGGCAATATATGAAGGCAGTGATTTGTCATCAAACACAGATGTGGACATGCTAATGCAGGGGTCGGGGACCTTTTTGGCTGAGATAGCCATGAACGCCACATATTTTAAAATGTAATTCCGTGAGAGCCATACAACGACCCGTATACGTTATACATTATCCAATAAAAATTTGGTGTTGTCCCGGAGGACAGCTATGATTGGCTCCAGCCACCTACAACCATGAACATGAGCAGTAGGAAATGAATGAATTGTAATACATGAGAATGTTTTATATTTTTAATGTTATTATTTTTTTATTAAAGACTTGTCTGTGAGCCAGATGCAGCCATCAAAAGAGCCACATCTGGCTCGCAAGCCATAGGTTCCCAACTCCTGCACTAATGGATGGGAGTTTTGATAGTGATGAGGAGCTGTATGAATTTTATGATGAATAAAACTTGAGTTCAATAACTTTATGTAATACATTTTTTTAAAATTTCGGGCCCCACGCTCATTAACAAAACAACACATAATAAGTGCTAGAGAGGATGTGGAGAAAAAAGAACCCTCCTGCACTGCTGGTGGGAATGCAGACTGGTACAGCCACTGTGGAAAACAGTATGGAGATTCCTCAGAAAATTAAAAATGGAACAGCCTTTTGACCCAGATATCCCACTTTTAGGAATATATCCTAAGAACACCAAATCACTGATTCAAAAGAAGAAATGCACCCCCATGTTTATGGCAGCATTGTTTACAATAGCCAAGATCTGGAAACAGCCCAAGTATCCGTCAGTGGACGAGAGGATTAAAAAGCTGTGGTAAATATACACAATGGAATTCTATGGGGCCATGAAAAAGAAGGAAATCTTACCTTTGGCGACAATATGGATGGACCTGGAAACTATTATGCTAAGTGACCTCACTTATTTGAGGAATCCAATGAACAATGTGAATTGAGGAGTGGAATATAGGAAGAGGCGGGATCAAAGGGACCAGAGGGAAAGCGGACAGAGGGAAAGGGGATGAGAAGATGGGATCAGAGAAGGGAAAGAGATTAGTGAAATTATATTCACATAACACAGCGTTATAGAGAGCAGGACTGCAAATCCTGGAGGGAAGGGGAGAAGGTATTGGGGGAGGGGGGCAAGGGGGGTGTTGAGGGAAACATGGTAATGGGGGAGATATATTTGGGGGGACACTTGAATCTATGTAAACACAATAAATTAAAATCGTAAAAATTAAAAAAAATTCGGGCCCCAAAATTAAGGTGCATCTATTACATGGGGAAATACGGTATATCTGCAAAGACCCAATTTCCAAATAAAGTCATGATCTGGGGGTTAGGACTTCAATATATGAATTTTAGAGGCACACAATTCAACCCTTAACATGCTGATTCTCATTTATGGTGACATGGTGCCATCACTGACTACATGTTTGTTATAGTATTGAAAATAGTATTTTCTGTAATAATTTGAAGTCTAGGTGGAAGGCATCTTGCTTTGGAGAAGACTGGTTCCTTCTGCAAGGTAATTGGGGTCACATTCAGTCTAGAAATACTATTAGCCAAGTTCAATGCTTGAGGTTCTCTTAATTATCCAACTGGTACAAAGTGAAGCTGTACATCCACAAAACACTTAGAAGACCTCTGGTTTATACTCATTCAGACTGTGTTGTTCCTTAGGCTCCTTACTTACTTTAAGGAGATTCTCCCATCAGACAGCCCATACTGTACAGGTCTGTACTTTGATATATGACCCTCACCTTCCATTTCATGAAGGCATGACAATGAAATTTAAAACTTCCAAGATTGCTAAATGAGCTGAGGGCAAAAGTGGCTTTTATGTTCACTTATTTCTCTGCGTTATCATTTTTCTCTAATTCTGGTCTCATTACTCTTACTTTTAAAAAGATTTTTAAAGAATGATTGTATCTAGCCTGACCAGGTGGTGGCGCAATAGAGTGTAGGACTGGGATGCTGAGGACCCAGGTTCCAAACCCCAAGGTCGCCAGCTTGAGTGTGGGCTCATCTGCTTTGAGCAAGGCTCACCAGCTTGAGCCCAAGATTGCTGGCTTGAGCAAGGGGTCACTCGGTCTGCTATAGCTCCCAGTCAAGGCACATATGAGAAAGCAATCAATTAACAACTAAGGTGCCGCAACAAAGAATTGATGCTTTTCATCTCTCTCCCTTCCTGCATGTCTGTCTCTATCTGTCCCTCTCTCTGTCTCTCTCTGTCTCTGTCACATACACAAAAAAGAATGATCGTATCTAGAATTTTACATTTTAAATGGGAAGAGGTTGATCTGAATAATTTAGTTCACTATTATTTGAAAAAGAAAAAAGAACATTTAGTTTCTCTCTTCTTTTTAAAAATTGATTCTTCATGGTGTCCTCTGTAAGTACCCATATAGTGTTTATGGGGGTTGTTTCAGGCTAATGAACTACTTTTTCTTTCTTTCTTTTTTTTTTTTTTTTTTTTGTATTTTTCTGAAGCTGGAAACGGGGAGAGACAGTCAGACAGACTCCCGCATGCGCCCCACCGGGATCCACCCGGCACGCCCACCAGGGGCGGACGCTCTGCCCACCAGGGGGCGATGCTCTGCCCCTCAGGGGCGTCGCTCTGCCGCGACCAGAGCCACTCTAGCGCCTGGGGCAGAGGCCAAGGAGCCATCCCCAGCGCTCGGGCCATCTTTGCTCCAATGGAACCTTGGCTGCGGGAGGGGAAGAGAGAGACAGGAAGGAGGGGGGGTGGAGAAGCAAATGGGCGCTTCTCCTATGTGCCCTGGCCGGGAATCGAACCCGGGTCCCCCGCATGCCAGGCCGACGCTCTACCGCTGAGCCAACCGGCCAGGGCCATGAACTACTTTTTCAAACTATTTTTTTTGTTTAAAATCAGTAATAATTCAGTGTCCCATAATGTGAGAAATTATGCAACTCAGTTTTTCTCAGGGTTAATTTAATAAAACCTTACCTTATATCTTTTTTTGGGGGGGGGGAAGGTATCTATTTAATTGTAACAGAGGAAAAGTAGATCTAAAGAGAATAATAAGAAAAGTCTGTTGAGATTATTTGAAATAGTGTCTTTAATGAAATTAGTAACTGATGCTAATGGTTGGCAGCTAGGATTTCATATTATTGAAGCTATTTCCCCTAAACTAGATTTAAAAATGACTACTCGCATTTTGACTTGAAACAGAGAGCAATGGAGATCCTTGTTACTAAAATAAGGTGAGTATAAATAACTAATCTATGGGAAGATACTTTGTAGGGAGATCAATGTCTTTTAAATGTCAGTTTTATAACTCTATCAAGACAAATAGCAATATATGCATCACATAATTGGGTTACTCATAGGACATGTAATGAGATGCTGATTCATGGGCCTGGAATTGGCTCAGTAGAGAATAGAATAAGGTCTCCTATAGAAGAAAAGCCAGAAAAAAGGGATCAAAGGCTCTCCCTTTGTTATTATTATTCTTTCGGACTATCAGGCTATCTTATACTTTGCCTTATCTCCTACTATACCTTCTGAAGTTCTTGGATAATAAATGATTCTATTGTGACTCTCTTCCTTAACTTTCAAGTCAACCAAACATGGGGACAGGAGTGGGAAAATGGCTCTAACCATCTGTCCATGTTTGACAGAGAAGCAAAGGACAACTGCCCCAGTTGCTGCAGTCACAGTGTGAGGGACCCAGGTGTGGGGTCTGAGCATCCTAGGAACTGAACCTCCATGTCCATGCAGAGAACCCCAACAGCTGTCTCCACTAGCCTCTCTCCCTGCCCCACACCCAATGAGGACTCTTCCCAGAGCAGGGGAGCAGGGGTCTTACCTGTGCTGTCCTCCCCAAGGCCTTCTGCAGCTTCCCGAAGCTTCAAGTCCATCACCTTTGTGGAAATCATGTCCAGCTCCCTAAAAGCAGATGGAAATTCACGTTAAAGAAACATGTTGCCTGACCAGGCAGGGGCGCAGTGGATAGAGTATCGGATTGGGATGCCAAGGACCCAGGTTCAAGACCCCAAAGTCGTCAGCTTGAGCGCGGGCTAATCTGGTTTGAGCAAAAGCTCACCAGCTTGGACCCAAGGTCGCTGGCTCAAGCAAGGGGTTACTTGGTCTGCTGAAGGCCCACAGTCAAGGCACATATGAGGAAGCAATCAACTAAGGTGTCGTAATATGCAACGAAAAACTAATGATTGATGCTTCTCATCTCCCCGTTCCTGTCTGTCTGTCCCTATTTATTCCTCTCTCTGACTCTGTAAAAAACAAAACAAAACATGTTAACAGAAGTTAACAGTAGTAAAATGGTGATTTCTTTTTATCTATGACCTTGCTTACACATATGCCAGCAAAGACGGGTCCCTGGGCAGAATCCAAGGCAGTACAGCCAGCACATGCCCACAGCTCAAGATTAGTAACCACATAGGCATTTATCTAATCACTAACCATGGCACTTTAATAGCAAACAGATAACTGAAACAAATGCTTCAGCAAGTTAGTTGCAGAATAGCCAAAGAGATGTGTATTACAGCATGGTGAATATAGTCAATAATATTGAGATAGCTAGGTTTGGGGCCAGATGGGTACCTGTGGCAGTGGGGGGACCTCTTCATAGAGTATGTAATTTTCTGGACAATTGCTGTACATCTGCAGCTAATATAGAATGGGTTGAATGTAAACTGTAATTGAAAAATAAAAAATTATTCTTCACTAATTTACACAATGCAGATTGGTCTGTTTCTCTCAAAAAAAGGTTTTCAGAAATTATGTTTTTCTCTTGTTCACTGTAGAAAGTTTGGAAGATATAAAAAATGAAAACCACCCATAGTCCTACCAACGAAGCATAATCACAATTAATGTTTTAATGTATTTCCATCCCATATTTTTTCTATACTAAAATTTTCTTTTTTTTTTTTTTTTTTTGCATTTTCTTTTCTGAAGCTGGAAACAGGGAGAGACAGTCAGACAGACTCCCGCATGCGCCCGACCGGGATCCACCCGGCACGCCCACCATGGGGCGACGCTCTGCCCACCAGGGGGCGATGCTCTGCCCATCCTGGGCGTCGCCATGTTGCGACCATCCTGGGCGTCGCCATATTGCGACCAGAGCCACTCTAGCGCCTGGGGCAGAGGCCACAGAGCCATCCCCAGCGCCCGGGCCATCTTTGCTCCAATGGAGCCTTGGCTGCGGGAGGGGAAGAGAGAGACAGAGAGGAAGGCGCGGCGGAGGGGTGGAGAAGCAAATGGGCGCTTCTCCTATGTGCCCTGGCCGGGAATCGAACCCGGGTCCTCCGCACGCTAGGCCGACGCTCTACCGCTGAGCCAACCGGCCAGGGCCTCTATGCTAAAATTTTCAATACATTTTGTGTATATGCACACACATACCATGTTAGAAAGACTTTCTGATTTTCTTACTAATTCTTCCTACTGTTATTGTAATGGCTACATAATATTTTGATATAAAACCACACTATCACTGATTTACATTGAGTTTCTTTTCTAAACTTTTCATTATGAAAAATTTCAAACAGATACAAAAATACAAAGAATATATAATGAATTTAACTCATTGTCACTATAGTTTCTTCTTTACCCCTTCTCTCCCTCCAACTCCCACTAGGTTATTTCAAAGCAAATCATCCCAAATACTATTATCATTTCATCTGTATGTACTTGACTTCTTCCTAAATAAAACATCTCTGACTCTTCATGGAAATCAAATAAATGATTACTGGGCAATATTCCTGCTACAGAATATTGAGCTAACTGTGTCTCTGCCTTCCACAGCTGACTTTTAAATGGTACACACATACTAATTCACTATTTATTTGTAAAGCTTTTTCTTATTGGCAGTTACTATGAATCCTCATACTTACAGGGGGGACCAAACATTTAATTAACCAATTGACATGTACCACTTGTGCAGAGCACATAATGAAAAATGACAGGAGAAATACAAAGAAAATATTTAATAGAGGAAAGGAGTCACAGCCTGTGCCAGATTTGGGTCTCATATTTTGGTCTCCTTTAATGTTAATATCAAAATGTCCATCCCCCAACCGTCAAGTCCTAAAAATGTGAACAAAACCTCACCAACTTTGCTTCTCAATATTTATGCAATTTGACTCCATAAAATGTCTGGTCAAGAGAAGGAAGGGGAAGTATCCACATAATCCCCTCAACTGAGGCAGAAAACCATTTGACAAAATTCAACACCCTTTCATGATAAAAACACTAAAGAAAAGCTAGAAGTAGAAGAGAACTACCTCAACATATTAAAGGCCATACACTGAAAGCCTACAGCTAATATCATACTCAACAGTGAAAAACTGAAACTTTTTCCTCTAAGATCAGAAATAAGGCAAGGGTACTCAATCTTACCACTGTTATTCAACAGTGCACTGGAAGTCCTGGTCAGAGTATTCAGTCAAGAAAAAGAAATAAAAGGCATCCATATTAAAAAGAAAGAAGTAAAATTATCTCTGTTCACAGGTGATATGATCTTACATACATAGAAAACCCTAAGACTGCCCCCCCAAAAAACTGTTAGAATAAATGAATTCAGCAGAGTTACAGGACACAAAATAAACACAAAAATCAGCCATATTTGTATATGTTAACAATGAACAATCTGTAAAAGAACTTAAGAAAACAATTCCATTTATAATGGAATAAAAAAATATTCAAACATAGTATTGTGGGAAACAGGCTGTAAGCTGGCAAGGTCATTAAAGCCTAGGCTTAGTTTAAGACTAAAACTTTCCTACTCTTAATACTAAGATCTTTTAAACACTAAGCATTTCCCCACACCCTTGACTGTTGCATGATGTGGGGTGGTGCACTCTTATGAGGAATCCCATTTATGCCTCAGATGAGTGGCTTTGTTTTATGTTCCAAACATCTTCACATTAATGAGTGCAAAAGGGTGAATAAGAAAGGAACCAAGACTTGGAAGGCAGGCTGCCCTGAAGTTGAGTCCTTAGCCCATCACTTAACCATTGTTGAGCCTCAGTTTCCTCATCTACTTGGGACGAAGAACACAACACAAACAAGCACTCGTGGGAATAGTGGATGGCTTCCACAGTTTGCCCCTCACCATGTGCTCACGTATCTGCACAGATGAAGACAGGAGCACATGCCTGGCAGCAGACGAGTGTCTGCTTGTCTCATGAAGACATAGTGTCCTGTGCAAATGGCTCACTTTAGAGCCACCAAGATCAGCCAAAGACCAAGGCATCTGGATTCACAGATGAGCCCTGAACTTCCCCAGGCCCTGCAGTCTGATGGCTAGTGACTGAAACTGATGATAAATAATGATGGAAGCATTCTAGGCCATGGCGGCAGTTGGCCTTCTGAGACAGTGGTGTGAACAGGTGGAGGGCTGTCCCTTTCACTCAAACACTCCAGGTGGAAACCCTCTGCTGCTGGTACAGTGGTGTGCCTTCTCTCTATGGGGCCCAATAACCTGCCCCTCTGAATACACGTTCCCCCACCCCGAGTAAGATTCAAGGAAAAGCCAGAAGGAATACCATAATCAGAAAGGCCATACAGCAAATACCCACTATCTCCCAACTCTGGTTCTCAATGGAACTCAAGGTTCAAGTCAGGCCGTCTTACTGCCTCCTCTACCAGCTGCTGCCTCCACCCTCTGACCCTGTTATTCTGACAGCTCCAATCCAAGTACAGAAAAATTTAGTCTTTAAATCAGGACCAGAGGTGCCTCTTTAGGGTTCTAATGAACTGATAAGGGTACTGAGTCTCCAGCACCCTCTGCAGGTCCCGGCTCTCAGCAGTGTGCATCTGGGTGTCTACAGAATCCAGGAGAGTCTTTCTCCCAAAGGCAGCTCCCCATGGGGGCTGTACCCTCCCTCTCCCTGATCCCTGATTGTAAACACAGGCTTCTTCCAAGCTCATTGCAAAATGTCATTAAGTAGTTGCAGCTTATATTGAAAAAAATCAACAAAAGTTTATTTATATGAGGGACAAGAATAGATTTTAATATGGCATTTTAGAGGTTTCAATAAAAAAAATCCATAACCTGATTACATACCTCCAAGCATGTAATTATGTATGAAAGCCTTCATGTCCACCCCTGTGGATTGACTAATTCCACACCACCTCCTAGGTCATGGTCACATCTCTGCGGTATATTTTCTCAGCCCCTGTACCTTTCTTCACAGTGCTCACCAAAGTTGTCAACAAGCACTTATTTGTAAGGTGTCTGCCTAACATCCCTGCCCTTCTACGACTGTGTGCTTGGTGGGGAAGCTATTTGCCTGTCACAGCCACTGCTCTCTTGTCAGCACCAAGGACAGTGCCCAGAGCACTTCACTGAGCACAACCCTCCAACAAGACAGGTGACAAAATTCGAGGGGCTTCCGGAGATGATCAATACAGGTACAAATAGAACAAAAACAAGCAGTAAAGTCATCAAAAGAGTTCTAGAAATACATCTAGTTTTACAATCCAATTTTAGACTGAGGAAGTCCTCCAGAATATTACTGGTTCCTGATTTTTTTATTATTATTATTACAGAGACAGAGAGAGAGTCAGAAAGAGGGATAGACAGAGACAGACAGGAATGGAGAGAGATGAGAAGCATCAATCATTAGTTTTTCATTTTCGTTGAGCATTGTGACACCTTAGTTGTTCATTGCCTGCTTTCTCGTATGTGCCTTGACAATGGGCCTTCAGCAGACCGAGTAACCCCTTGCTCGAGCCAGCAACCTTGAGTCCTGCACTGAAGCTGGCGATCTTGGAATCTCGAACCTGGGTTCTCAGCATCCCAGTCCGACGCTCTATCCACTGCACCACCACCTGGTCAGGCGAATCCTGACTTTTTTTTTTTTTTTTTTGTATTCTTCCGAAGCTGGAAATGGGGAGAGACAGTCAGGCAGACTCCTGCATGCACCCCACCGGGATCCACCTGGCACGCCCACCAGGGGCGAGGCTCTGCCCACCAGGGGGCGATACTCTGCCCCTCAGGGGCGTCGCTCTGCCGCGACCAGAGCCACTCTAGCGCCTGGGGCAGAGGCCAAGGAGCCATCCCCAGCGCCCGGGCCATCTTTACTCCAATGGAGCCTTGGCTGCGGGAGGGGAAGAGAGAGACAGAGAGGAAGGAGGGGGTGGGGGTGGAGAAGCAAATGGGCGCTTCTCCTATGTGCCCTGGCCGGGAATCGAACCCGGGTCCCCCGCACACCAGGCCGACGCTCTACCGCTGAGCCAACCGGCCAGGGCGGTTCCTGACTTTTTAAAAAGTAAACAATCCTTACTGCAACCCTCTTCAACCTACGTGGTAAGTGAAAGAAGCTATATTTTCTTTACAAGAGCAACACAAATCTAAAAAGATGGAAAACAGAGGTAAGTGTGCACAGAAGTGACAGCGTTCCAGTGAGGACAGTCTGCATGCACCTCACATTGTTTTCCAGTGCCTGTGGCAGCTGCATGTGGCATCCCCCTTAGCCTGTGTGGCTGCATCCAAGGTTCCAAAGGTGAGTCAGTGACTTTTCAGAAGATTGATCACAGATCCATGAATGCAGATTTTGTTTAAAAGCAAATTTAAAAAAATCTAAATAGCAGTGCTTATATGCCAATTCCAGACACTCATCTTGAAACTGTCATTTAACCACTGGAGTCTTACTTTTCAGTGTTTCTAAAAATGAAGGAACATTGATAGAGCCATCAGAGTCACAGGACTAGGTCTTCTAATTAGTGGAGCGCTCTGGGGACAAGGGCTCTACCTTGTCCATCTATGTATGAAACTCAGGGTCTGGCTACAAAAGGTGCCTAATAGACTTTTGCAGAATGAATGAACAAACAAGTATGTTACATAACACACTTGTTGTCCTTGAACTTCAAAAGTGTTGATGAACTTAATGACCATTCTTGAAATATTAACATATATGCACCTAATGTATATATTAACATATACAGTGTGTCCGTAAAGTCATGGTGCACTTTTGACTGGTCACAGGAAAGCAACAAAAGACGATAGAAATGTGAAATCTGCACCAAATAAAAGGAAAACCCTCCCAGTTTCTGTAGGATGATATGGCAGCATGTGCGCGTGTGCAGATGATGACATAACACCGTGTATACAGCGGAGCAGCCCATGGCCATGCCAGTCGAGATGTGGATGGTACAGAGAAAAGTTCAGTGTGTTCTGTGGCTCACTAAATTCGAATCCGTGACCAAAGTGCAATGTGAATATCGGCGCATTTATAACGAAGCACCACCACATAGGAGTAACATTACTAGGTGGGATAAGCAGTTGAAGGAAATCGGCAGTTTGGTGGAGAAACCCTGTCTGGTAGGCCATTAGTCAGTGATGAGTCTGTAGAGGCTATACGGGATAGCTACCTAAGGAGCCCTAAAAATCTGTGCATGAGCCCACATCGAACTGCACTGAATAGATATGAAACTGGGAGAGTTTTCCTTTTATTTGGTGCACATTTCTATCATCTTTCGTTGCTTTCCTGTGACCGGTCAAAATTGCACCATGACTTTACAGACACACTGTATGTACCTTTACAACCATTCAGACCCAATTTAATGCACGTGTTTGTGTCTGCATGGTGATGTGTGTATTTGGGTGGATGACAGGTGGGAAAGGCAAATATCATCTTCCTGAAATGAAGCAATAACTCACATCCTTTAGGACTGAAAATCAGTCATGTCATCATACTTTGGCAATTGCTCTTTTGCTCTCTTTAAACCCCCTAAATATATAATCTGCCTCTAACTCACTTTTTATCTACTATTCACACAATTGTTTCCATCTCAAGGAATGTATGGTGTTTATGATGGCCTTCATAGTGTCCAGACTCCCCCCAGTCCCACGCTGCCTGCTGATCAATGTCTGTGTCTGCCACCCATGTCCTTGAAGGCTAACAGAATATTAACACACAAGCCCAACAGTCTTTCTGTCCTTAAAGAAGGTCTGTAACTAGGCTCCTGGGGCAAAGCTATTCACTAGAACACAAAATAAAAGGTAGAAGGAGAAGCCATAGAAGAGAAAACAAAACCCACTGAAATGCACATTCAACTCAGGAGAGTTGGGCAGATGCCTCAGTGGCCTGGAAAAGAAACCAAAAACGCCCCCAAACTTAAGGATGCAATGTCTCAGAGAAGTAATGATGGACACTGATAATCAAAGGAGAGCATGCCAGATACAGAAAATTATAAGAAAGAAGTTTTGTGGGGCAGAATATTCAAATATACTTGCTGGTTGAAATACTTATTAAATTTATAATAACCAAGGTCAACTTGTATTAATATCCTGACTTTGAGATTAAAAAATTTTTTAATGTTTATTTTTTATTGATTTGAGAGAGAGAGGAAGGAGAAGAGAGAGATAGGAACATCAATCTGCTCCTGCACGTTCCCTGACTGGGGATCAGACCAGCAACCGTTGAGCTTCCAGACTGCTCTGACCAACTGAGTTATCTTGCCAGCTCCTGACTTTGAGATTTTTGAATACCAACTTATCTAACCTGAGAGAGCTATGAAAAGACCAATAATCCCTTTCAGCTAACCTTTCTCCTGGAAAGGAGGAGGTGATATAATTAGGGAAGACTAGGTAAAAGATCCTTCCTTTGGGTGTCCTCCCACTGCCCTTTCCACCATTCCTCCCTTCATCTTCTACCCTGGCCGGGTCCTGCACTGTCCTCTGTCAGCTTCTCCAGGGCTCTGCACTCACCAACCTTCAGGTCAGAGGCAGCTGATAATCCATTAGGAAAATATATTAGCATATATGCAAATATCTGGAATAGACAAACCCTTAGAAACGGAAAGTAGACCAGTGTTTGCTAAGGGTCGGGGAGTGGGCTGTGAGGGGAAGGGAGGTGGACTAGGACAGTGGTACCCAACCCCCGGGCCACGGACCAGTACCGGTCCATGGGCCATTTGGTACCGGTCCACAGAGAAAGAATAAATAACTTACATTATTTCCATTTTATTTATATTTAAGTCTGAATGATGTTTTATTTTTAAAAAATGACCAGATTCCCTCTGTTACATTCGTCTAAGACTCACTCTTGATGCTTGTCTCAGTCACGTGATACATTTATCCATCCTACCCTCAAGGCCGGTCTGTGAAAATATTTTCTGACATTAAACTGATCTGTGGCCCAAAAAAGATTGGGGACCACTGGACTAGGAGACGGCTGTTCATGGCCACGGTGTTTCTCTGGGGGAAATGAAGATGTTCTCAAATTAGATTATGTTCATAGTCGCACAACTCTGTAAATATGTTAAAACCTACTGACATACACTTTAAACAGACAAACTTTATGTATGAAATCACATGTCATCAAACTGCTGGGGAAAAAAGTTTTAAAGAAAAAAGGTGAAATAAAGACATTTTTGGAAAAGAAAGCATGATACAATTTGTCTCCAAAAATCACATACTAAAAAAAATACTAAAACATGAAGAAGGGTATGATCTCAGATGAAAGTTTGCAGATGTGGACAAATCCAAATACAGACAAGACCAGAGTGGGTACACAGCTGGCATAGATGTACCTTGGCCCTACTCTCCCTTCTCCCATGACATTACACTGCCCCCATCCAGGGCCTCTGCAGATAATGTTCCCTCTGCTTCAGCATGCTTTTCCCAGCCCTCACCCTCCACTCTCCTCTTATGAAGTCCTACTCATCCTTCAGACAGTAGCTCCAATTCCACTTCCCAGAGAAGACTGATTTGTCCTTCAGGATGAGCCAGGACCTCCCACAGGCACTGTCAGAACCCCTGCACCTCCCACAAGGCACTGTCAGAACCCCTGCCCCCTGTCCCCCACCCCCCGGACAAAGCATTGTCAGAACCCCTGCACTTATGAGTTTTAATCATCTCAACACTTGCATGACTCTGATCCAGTTCCCCTTTATAGAATTAAGGCTGCTTACATTCTCTAAACATTTAATCTATTTTTTCTTTCCTTGGGAAAAAAATAAGAAAATAAACTGTGACTTAACTATTGCTGTCTAGTGATTCACTCCAGGATCTGCCTGTACCTTTTTTAGAAAAATAAGTTTCACATTACTGAGGCAAATGGAATGTGTAATGCTCGCAAAGTGCCTGTGAGAAGTCCTTGTTCAAAATCTGTGCCAGCTTACTGCATCGTGATAGCTATAATTTTCCTCAAGAGGAGAGGACTTGACCACTGAATCTGACCTATAGCGGAGGGGTGTTGCGACTGGAACTCACCATGGCTAACCATCTCTCCTTAAAGGTGCTAGAGGACATCCTGACCTTTGAAGCAGACACCTAGATGTGTGTGTGCACAGCCTCAGTCTTACTTGTCAGAAGAGACAAGGAGGAGCAAGGGATAGATCCATTGTGACACATAGGAGAAAAGAAAGCAAAGAAATATCATATGCAAATATCATATGCAAAATATCATATGAAATGGGAGGACTCAGATGCTGTCTTGGTGCTCTGAGCAAGAGGAAAGATTAAAGCAACTTGTTTTGGGTGGTCAGTTGTGAAGTTCTCTAATGTCCTGTAATTATTTATCTTACAAAAAACTAAAATTAGGTATGGACTAATTAGACTGAGCTATCCCCTATCTTGCTAAGTATATAAATGTGAAGACTAACTACTTGAGGATAGGGAACATGGACCACCACACTTCTGCCATACAAGAAGTGCTCAATAAATATTGTTGAATGAATGAATGAATGAATGGGTGGATGAACAAACGAATGAACCAGAGGCACTTACAGCACTTGCCTGACAAAAGAATTACCTCAGAATAAAAATGAGGCGGCATCAACTACCCAATCCTAATTCCCAAAGCCACCTAGCATGCCAATGTCTTGAGGACACTCTTCCTTTAAAATCCATAACTTAGCTAAAAACTATGTCACATTTCTTAAGCCTGAGTTTTTCTTATCCATTGTCCTCCTTTAGACAGCATCTACCCTATAACCATGCAGAGGTGAAATTCACTGGCCTTTGAGAGTGAAGCAATATGGATGCAGGGGAGGTTCTTGCTGCCAGATGTCTTGTTCTCATCCTCAGGCTTCCCTTTGGCCATGGCCAGGCAGGGACAGTGAGGACATCCAGAGAGAGCAAGTCAGTGGGCCACAACTCACTAGAATGCTTCTTTGCAAAGAAAAGAGTTTCATTCAAACAAACTAGACATCAACAGGATAAACAGCAGGGTTTATCAATACATAATTGTATCTTACGTAAGATAAACAGTTGATTTCATGGGTAGTCAGCGTCCTTGTGAATGGGACAATTGGTCATTTACTCAGCCAGGAATGCGAACAGCTGCCCAGTGCAGCCTATATACATGTACATATGCAAACAAGAACTTCCATTCACACAGGTAACCTAAGTTTACACAAATACTACTCAATAAAACTTGTGTCAGACTGCAATGCAGGTCAGGTTTCACGGGAGTAACCTGCTTTCACTCATCCAAGAGGGAATGTTTTTACATGAGATTTTGAAAAACATTAGTTTGGACATTTTCAGATTATTAGAAAAATCTATTAGAGACTTACAAAGCCATCATTTCAAAAATAGGAAACCATTAGAGCTTCAAACTTTGTGACTTTAATTTATAAGCTATATTTGCATAATTCTTGGGAAAATAAAAATTCATTCTAATGCTGAGGTATGCCAAATGTGATCTAACTTGGAATTAGATCTCGAAATGAAAGCTGTACCTTGTGCTGATGGCTACACACACCCATGACAAATGGGATCCTGGAGCAGGGGCACAGGGAAGATTTACTAGGGCTGGTTTTACTTTATGAGTTCACTAAGGTAATAAATTCCCCTTTTATACACACATATAAAAATAATCACATAAAGAAAGCTCTTAAGGCTTCATTTATCTAGAATGTTCCATGAATGATTGGCATTTCTGTAGCATGGCAAATGCAGAGCTGAGATTATATTAGTAAGAAATCGTGTTGCGAAGCCTATTATTAAGAAGACATACCACTCTATTCTGAGTATAATGCCAGTGGCCAAGGCCAGGCAGGTCTACATTGGATTCGGGCACATAGTAGAGGAACTGCGGAGCTGAAAAGTATTGGCCCCTTCCCGTTTAATAGAGTTTCTTAATGGCAGACAATCACACAAGCAGGGTAAACAGCTTTTCACAGCACCAGGCAAACAAACAGCAAAATGGCCCCTAGCAGTGGTGCCCAGGCGATCTTTAATCCTCCCTGAGTCAAAGCACTCATAGCCTTACATAGGCTATACACACATGGGTCTGCCATGTGCTCACATACTAATCATGCAAAGTGCAAGCGAGCAAGCCTAACACAGCTCTTTTCCTAACACAGACCCATTCGAAATAGGTAGAATCAGAAAACCAGGTTGAAATATCATCAGTAACTTCTTTTTTTTATGGAACAGCCACAATGATGATGATTTCTATGCACAGGGTTTTACACAACACAAAAGGCCTGTGTTCACAGGGATCTGTAAATTGTTGGGTTACTGTCCCTATGTAGCCTGGCACTGGGGGGACTATTTGCTCCAACTCCTCAAGCACCCCCGCACACTGCCAGGATGTGTGCTCCACAGATGCAACATCAATTTCCCCAAACTGACCACCCAGCCCAAGTGATGTGCAGATGTGACAATCACCTGGATCGACAGAGGCCACACTGGGAATTTCCCACCTGGCCTATGAGACATGCGATTTGTTTATACTGAGAAAATGAATTTAATCGTGATACATCTCCACTTCCCTCTGCACTACTGTGACAGAATCAAACTGCACCGAGAGTCAAGCACCTTCAAGGGGTGAGGTTGCTGCTGCAGGGCCAGCTCCGCAGGCTTGGCAGGCCCTCTCCCACAGCCCAGGCTCTCAGTCAGGAACAAGCCCTTCGGTGCTGACCTTTAGAAATAGGAATAGTTATTTGATGGGTGGAGACACCCCCCTTCTTGAAAGCAGAGTGAGCTGCTGGCACTTTTGTCCTCAGGGAACTTACTGAAGGGACCTCCCCAAAGTGGTTTAGGGCCCTTGGGACACTGTCTTCCCACCAAACAGCTGCCCTGGAACCTGGCAGCACTCACACAAGCTCCTAGCAGGTGTGCAGCACATACGGTCAAAGCTGCCCAAGAAACACACACTTTTTTCACTCTAAGCCAGCAAATGGCAATGATCGGGTGGGCTGCATCCCCATCTGATAACATCCTCGATTCTGAGCCAAACACAGCCAGGTGCTGTGCACCATCTCATTCTCACTGAGAACACGTGTCCATCTGTCCTGCCCTCCCTTGGTGTGTACACCTGAGACCTGTAGAGTGTGGGGTGTTAGGGAGACATGTCATCTCTGCCCTTTACATTTGCACCTGAGCTTCAGCTTTCTTGTTAGTTGATCTTCAAGGCCCATCATGTTAACTCAGGGCATAGATGTTTTGTGAACTGCTTTCCTGGAACCTTCTAGCTGCCCTTTTTAGCCAGGCACCTGCTTACCCTACTCACTGTGCAGTGCAAAGATCTCCAGCATCCTTGTCTGAGGCCACATGGCAGGTGCACAGGGCAGGTGCACAGGGCAGGTGCCCAGAACCTACCCACTGGAGGAAAACCACCAGCTTGCTTGGCCAGGCTCCCTGCCTCTCCTTGGTGATGTCCTCGCTGATTACCTGCAGCTGCCACTTCAAAAGAATAGACTCCTGCGACCCATCATTGCACCTCACCTGACTTGAGTTCATCTCAAGTATAAAGGCTGAGAACCGGGACCCCTGGCAGCTTCTAGACACTGTCTGGAGGGCTGAAGGAAGGCTCTAGATGGGGGTGTGTGATGTTGCATTACAAAAACCGAGGGTCAGGCAAGTGAAAAGGGGGACTTCTGAGGAAGGTTCTAGAAAAGGCCTAGCTTGTTCTTCTGTTTTCCAAAATGCATCTGTACAAAGTTCTAGTCAAATGGCTTATAATTTAAATAACAAAGCATAGCTGATATATTTGTAAGATCCCCAGGCGAGGGCTGATGCAGCTGGTGGTGCCTTCTGCTCTGGTCTAGAGTAAGCAAAACACTGTCACCAATTGTTGATGCCTGTCACCTCACCTTTATTTTTATTTATTACTATTGATTTATTGGCATGACACTGGTTAATAAAATCTTACAGGTTTTAGGTGCACAGTTCTAATACATCATCTGTACACTGTATTCTGTGCTCAACACACCAAGTCAAGTCTCCTTCCATCACCATTTATCTCCCCATTACCCTTTCCTACTTCCCCCACGCCCCTTTCCCTCTGGTAACCACCACATTATTGTCTGTGTTTATGAGGGTATTTTTTATTGCTTAATCCCTTCACCTTTTTCACCCAGCCCCCCAACCCTCCTCCTTTCTGACAGCTATCCGTCCATTCTCTGTGTCTATAAGTCTGTCTCCACTGTGCCTGTTATTTCATCTTGTTCATTAGGTTCCACATAGGAGTGGCTTATTTCACTTTGCACAATCCTCTCCAGATCCATCCAGACTGTCACAAAAAGTAAGCTTTCCTTCTCTTTTATGGCTGAGTAGTATTCCATTGTGTATATGTACCACCGCTCTTTTACTCACTCAGCTATTGATGGGCCCTTGGGCTGCTGCCAAATCTTGGCTATTGTGAACAATGCTTCAATAAACACAGGGATGCATGTATTTGTTTGAATTAGTGTTTCAGGTTTCTTCAGGTATATGCCCAGATGTGGAATCATGAGGCAGTTTCATTTTTAATTTTTTGAGGTCAATCCATACTACAGTGGCTGTACCAATCTGCATTCCCACCAACAGTGAATGAGAGTTCCCTTTTCTCCATGTCTTATTGTTTGTTGATTTATTTATTTATTATTTATTTTTTTTGTATTTTTCTGAAGTTGGAAACGGGTAGGCAGTCAGACAGACTCTTGCATGCGCCCGACCGGGATCCACCTGGCATGCCCACCAGGGGGCGATGCTCTGTTGCAACCAGAGCCATTCTAGTGTCTGAGGCAGAGGCCACAGAGCCATCCTCAGCGCCCGGGCCAACTTTGCTCCAATAGAGCCTTGGCTGCGGGAGGGGAAGAGAGAGACAGAGAGGAAGGAGAGGGGGAGGGGTGGAGAAGCAGATGGGCACTTCTCCTGTGTGCCCTGGCCGGGAATCAAACCTGGGACTCCTGCACGCCAGGCCGACACTCTACTACGGAGCCAACCGGCCAGAGCTGTTTGTTGATTTATTGATGACAACCACGCTGATAGTTGTGAGGTAATATCTCATTGTGCTTTTAATTTACATATCTCTCTGATGATTAGTGATGTTGAACATCTTTTTATACTTCTATTGGCCATCTGTATGTCCTCTTTGGAGAAGTGTCTATTCAAGTCCTTTACCCTTTTGTAATTGGACTGTTGTTTTTTTTCCTGTTTTGGTGTTGTTTTATAAGTTTATAAATTTTGGGTATTAACTTCTTGATAGATGTATTAGTCAATATGGTCTCCCATTCAGTGAGTTGTCTTTTCATTTTGTTGAAGGTTTCCTTTGCTGTGTAAAACAATTTCAGTTTATTATATATTTAGCAATTAAATTTAACAGGGTGACATTGGTCAATCAGAGTACATAGATTTAGAGAAAACATCTCTGCATCATTTGGACAGTTGATTTTGCTGTATACCCATCACCCAAAGTCAAATCATCCTCCATCACCCTATATCTGTTTCTCTTTATGTGCCTCCCCCACCCCCAGTCCTCCCTTCCTCTCCCCCTGGTAACCACTATAATTTTATCTATGTCCACGAGTCTCAATTTTGTGTCCCTCCTATGTATGGAATCATACAGTTATTAGCTTTTTCTGATTTACTTATTTCACTCAGTATAATATTATCAAGGTCCATCCATGTTGTTCTAAATGATCCTATGTCATCATTTCTTATGGCCGAGTAGTATTCCATTGTACAATATTCTTCTTTATCATTGTACTACTTCTTTATCCAATTCTCTATTGAAGGGCACTTTGGTTATTTCTATGTCTTGGCCACCATAAACAATGCTGCAATGAAATGGGGATGCATGTGTCTTTATGTACCAATGTTTTTGAGTTTTGGGGGAATATACCCAGTAGAAGGACTGCTGGGTCAAATAGTAGTTCTGTTCTCACTTTTATGAGGAACCACCATACTTTCTTCCATAATGGTTGTACTACTTTACATTCCCATTAACAATGAATGAGGGTTCTTTTTCTGCACAGTCTCTCCAACACTTATTACCTGTCTTGTTGATAATAGCTAGTCTAACAGGTGTGAGGTGGTATCTCATTGTAGTTTTGATTTGCATTTCTCTAATAGCTAGTGAAGCTGAGCATCCTTCCATATATCTATTGGCCATTTGTATTTTTTCTTGGGAGAAGTTCATCTCCTCTTCCCATTTTTTATTGGATTGTTTGCTTGTTTGTTGCTGAGTTTTGTGAGTTCTTTATATTATATATTTTGAGTATTAGCTCCTTATCTGAGCTGTTGTTTGAAAATATTACCTCCCATTTAGTTGGCTGTCTATGTGCTTTGTTGTCAGTTTCCTTTGCTGTACAGAAGCTTCTTAGTTTGATATAGTCCCATTCATTTATCTTTGCCTTTACTTCCCTTGCTTTTGGGGTCAAATTCATAAAATGTTCTCTACAGTCAACAATCATGAGTTTAGTACCTATGTTTTCTTCTATGTAATTTATTGTTTCAGATCTCATATTTAGATCTTTGATCCATTTTGAATTAATTTTGGTACAAGCAGACAAACTGTAGTCAGTTTCATTCTTTTCGTTGTGGCTTTCCACTTTTCCTAGCACCATTTATTGAAGAGGCTTTCTTTTCTCCATTGTGTGTTTTTGGCTCTTTTATCAAAGATTTCACCATATACATGTGGTTTTATTTCTGGGCTCTTATTCTGTTCCATTGGTCAGTGTGTCTATTTTTCTGTCAATACCATGCTGTTTTGATTATCATGGCTCTGTAGTATAATTTGAAGTCAGGTATTGTAATGCCTCTAGCTTTTTTTTTTTGCTTGTTTGTTTTTTCCCTTAGTATTACTTTGATTATTCAGAGTTTTTTATGGTTCCATACAAACCTGATGATTTTTTGTTCCATTTCTTTAAAATGACATTGGAATTTTGATGGAAATTGCATTAAATTTGTATAGTGTTTGGGTAAAATGGCCATTTTAACTATATTTATTCTTCCTATCCAAAAATAAGGAATATTTTTCCATTTCATTGTGTCTTTTTCAATTTCCTTTAATAATGCATTTTAGTTTTCAGTATATAGGTCCTTTATATTCTTTGTTATGTTTATTCCTAGGTATTTTATTTTATTGTTTTTTTTTGCAATTGTAAAAGGGATTAGATTTTTTAGTTCATTTTCTGAAGTTACATTGTTGGCATATAAGAAAACAATCAACTTCTGTATATTAATTTTGTATTGTGTGACCTTACAGTATTGGTTAATTGTTTCTAATAGTCTTTCTGCGGGGTCTTTGATAGGTGTTTCTATTTCCTCCCTGCTTATGGGTCTACTTAGGCTATCTACTTCTTCGTGACTCAGTATAGGAAGATTATATTGTTCTAGAAGTTTATTCATTTCTTCTACATTGTTGAATTTGGTGGTATATAGTTTTTCTTTTTATTCTATAATAATCCTTTGTATATCTATGATATCTGTGGTGATTTCTCCTCTTTCATTTTGGATTTTGTTTATATAAGTCCTTTCTCTTTTTTCCTTAGTGAGTCTTGCCAGGGATCTGTCAATTTTGTTGATCTTTTCAAGGAACTGGCTCTTTGTTGTATTAATTTTTTCTAAAGTTTTTCTGTTCCCTATTTTATTTATTTCTGCTCTAATTTTCATTTATTCCTTTCTTCTGCTGGTTTTGGTTGCCTTAGTTCTTTCTTTTCTAGTTCCTTAAGATGTGATGTTAGGTTGTTTACTTGGGCTCTCACTTCTTTATTCATATAAGCCTGTAGTGATATAAACTTCCCTCTTATTACTGCTTTCACTGCATCCCAGAGATTCTGATGTGTCATGTTATTATTTTCGCTTGTCTGTATATATGTTTTAATCTCTTCTTTTATTTCTTCTTTGACCCATTCATTTTTTAGAAGTATGTTGTTTAATTTCCACATTTTTGTGGGTGTGTTTACTTCTTTTTTGAAGTTGAATTCTAGTTACAAAGCCTTATGGTCAGAGAGTATGCTTGGTATAATTTCAATCATTCTAAATTTGTTGGTGTTGGTTTTGTGGCCCAGCAAACGGTCTATTCTTGACAATGTTCCATGTACACTGGATAAAAATGTATACTCTGATGTTCTGGGATAAAATGTCCTGTAGATGTCTATTATGTCCATTTGTTCTAGTGTTTCATTTAAGGCCAATATTTTTTTTTATTGATTTTCTATTTGGATGAACGATCTAAAGTCATCAGTGGTGTATTGGAGGCTGAAAGTATGATTATATTTTTTTCGGTTTGTACTTTTAGATCAGTTAGTAGATGTTTTATATATTTTGGTGCTCCCTGGTTTGGTGCATATATATTATGAAGTGTTATGTCTTCTTGATACAATGTACCCTTTATCATTATGAAATCTCTATCTTTGCCTCTGGTTACCTTTGTTATCTTGTAGTCAGCTTTCTCAGATATGAGTATGGCTACACCTGCTTTTCTTTGGATATTATTTGCTTGGAGAATAGTTATCCAGCATTTCATTTGAATCTATTTTAATCCTTGAAGGTTAGATGTATCTCTTGCAGGCAGAAGGCAGCATACAGTTGGGTTTTGCATCTTGATCTAATCTGCTACTCTGTGCCTCCTTATTGGTGAGTTCAACTCATTTACATTTCGTGTAATTATTGATATCTGAGGATTTCTTTTTTAAAATTAATTTTAATGGGGTGACATTGATAAATCAGGGTACATATGTTCAGAGAAAAAATATCCAGGTTATTTTGACATTTGATTATGTTGCATACCCATCACCCAAAGTCAAATTGTCTTCTGTCACCTTCATTCTGGTTTTCATTGTGCCCCTCCCTTCCCCCACTCCCTCTCTCTCCTACCTCGCCCCCTCCCGACCCCCACCCCCACCCCATCCCCTGTTACCATCACATTCTTGTCCATGTCTCTGAGTCTCATTTTTATGTCCCATCTATGTATGGGTTCATATAGTTCTTAGTTTTTTCTGATTTACTTATTTCACTCTATATAATGTTATCAAGGTCCAT
The DNA here is from genome assembly GCF_036850995.1 of Saccopteryx leptura. Taxonomy (NCBI): domain Eukaryota; kingdom Metazoa; phylum Chordata; class Mammalia; order Chiroptera; family Emballonuridae; genus Saccopteryx; species Saccopteryx leptura. The sequence continues at coordinate 220,431,685 of NC_089505.1, read as the reverse complement.
CCATGTTATTGTAAATGATCCGATGTCATCATTTCTTATGGCTGAGTAGTATTCCATAGTATATATGTACCAAAGCTTTTTAATCCACTCATCCTCAGACGGAAAATTGGGCTGTTTCCAGATCTTCGCTATTGTGAATAATGCTGCCATAAACATGGGGGTGCATTTCTCATTTTGAAACAGTTCTATGTTGTTCTTGGGATATATTCCCAAAAGTGGGATAGCTGGGTCAAAAGGCAGTTTGATTTTAACTTTTTGAGTAATCTCCATACTGTTTTCCATAGTGGCTGCACCAGTCTGCATTCCTACCAGCAGTGCAGGAGGGTTCCCTTTTCTCCACATCCTTACCAGCATTTATTCTGTATTGTTCTGTTGATGAGCACCATTCAGATTGGTGTTAGGTGATCTCTCATTGTGGTTTTAATTTGCATTTCTCAAATGATTAGTGATGTTGAGCATTTTTTTCATATGCCTATTGGCCATCTGTATGTCCTCTTTGGAGAAGTGTCTATTCATTTCTTTTGCCCATTTTTTGATTGGATTGTTTGTCTTCCTGGTGTTGAGCTTTACAAGTTCTTCATAAATTTTGGTTATTAACCCATTTACAGATATATTGTTGAATATGTTCTCCCATTGTTTAGTTTGTCTTTTTATTCTGTTTTTATTGTCTTTAGCTGTACAAAAGCTTTTTAGTTTGATATAGTCCCATCTGTTTATCCTGTCTTTTATTTCACTTGCCCTTGGAAATAAATCAGCAAATATATTGCTGTGATAGATGTCAGAGAGCTTACTGCCTATGTTTTCTTCTTAGATGCTTATGGTTTCATAGCTTACATTTAAGTCTTTTATCCATTCTGATTTTATTTTTGTGAATGGTGTAAGTTGGTGGTCTAGTTTCATTTTTTTGCAGGTAGATGTCCAATTCTCCCAACACCATTTGTTAAAGAGGCTGTCTTTGCTCCATTGTATGCTCTTACCTCCTTTGTCAAATATCAGTTGTCCATAAAGATGTGGGTTTATTTCTGGGTTCTCAGTTCTGTTCCATTGACCTATGTGCCTGTTCTTATGCCAGTACCAGGCTGTTTTGAGTACAATGGCCTTGTAGTATAACTTGATATCAGGAAGTGTGATACCTCCCACTTTATTCTTCCTTTTCAAGATTGCTGAGGCTATTCGTGTTCTTTTTTGGTTCCATATGAATTTTTGGAATATGTGTACTCTATCTTTGAAGTATGTCATTGGTATTTTAATTGGTATTGCATTGAATTTATAGATTGCTTTGGGTAATATAGACATTTTAATGATGTTTACTCTTCCTAACCATGAGCACGGTATATGCTTCCACTTGTTTGTATCTTCCTTGATTTCTTTTATAAATGTTTTATAATTTTCTGAGTACAAATCTTTAATCTCCTTGGTTAAATTTACTCCTAGGTACTTTACTTTTTGGTGGCAACAGTGAAGGGGATTGTTTCCTTAATTTCTCTTTCTGACAGTCCATTGTTGGTGTATAAAAATGCCTCTGATTTCTGAGTATTAATTTTATATCCTGCCACTTTGCTGAATTCATTTATCAGGTCCAGTAGTTTTTTGACTGAGACTTTAGGGCTTTCTATATACAATATCATATCACCTGCAAATAATGATAGTTTTACTTCTTCTTTTCCAATTTGGATGCCTTTTATTTCTTCTTCTTGTCTGATTGCTGTAGTTAGGACTTCCAGAATTATGTTGAATAAGAGTGATGAAAGGGGGCACCCCTGCCTTGTTCCTGATCTTAAGGGGATTGCTTTTAATTTTTGCATTAAAAACATTGAGTATGATGTTGGCTGTGAGTTTGTCATAGATGGCCTTTATCATGTTTAGGTATGTTCCCTGTATTCCCACTTTGCTGAGAGTTTTGATCATGAATGGGTGCTGGATTTTATCAAATGCTTCTTCAGCATCTGTTGAAATTATCATGTGGTTTTTCTCCTTCCTTTTGTTTATGTGATGAATCACATTGATTGATTTGTGAATATTGTTCCAGCCTTACCTCCTCAGAATAAATCCCACTTGATCATGGTGTATGATTTTTTTCATATATTGCTGGGTCCAGTTTGTTAATATTTTGTTGAGGGTTTTAGCATCAAAATTCATCAGGGATATTGGCCTATAATTTTCTTTCTTTGTGTTGTCTTTGCCTGGTTTTGGAATCAGAATTATGCTCGCCTCATAAAAGGAGCCTGGAAGTCTTCCTTCCTCTTGAATTTTTGAAATAGCTTGAGAAGGATAAGAGTCTATTTTTCTTTGAATGATTGGTAGAATTCGCTTGTGAAGCCATCTGGCCCAGGGCTTTTGTTTGTTGGGAGCTTTTTGATAACTGTTTTGATCTCATTTGTTGTAATCGGTCTGTTTAGGTTTTCTGATTCTTCCAGATTGATTTTTGGAAGATTATATGTTTCAAGGAATTTGTCCATTTCATCTAGGTTGTCTAGTTTTTTGACATACAGTTCTTCATAGTATTTTCTTACAATATTTTGTATTTCTGTTGTGTCAGTTGTTATTTCTCCACTTTCATTTCTAATTTTATTTAGCTGAGTCCTCTCTCTCTCTCTTTTTTTCTTGGTGAGTCTGGTTAAAGGTTCATCAATCTTGTTTACTTTTTCAAGGACCCAGCTCCTGGTTTCATTGATCCTCTGTATTGTTTTTTTAGCTTCTATGTCATTTGTTTCTGCTTTGATCTTTATTATTTCCTTCCTTCTACTACCTCTGGGCTTTACTTGCTCTTCTTTTTCTAATTCTCTTAGATGCAGGGTTAAGTTGTTTATTTGAGTTTTTCTAGCTTCTTAAGGTATGTGTGTAATGCTATTAACTTCTCTCTCAGGACTGCTTTTGCTATGTCCCATAAATTTTGAGTTGATGTATGCTCATTATCATTTGTTTCTAGGAATTTTTTAATTTCTTCTTTGATCTCATTGTTAACCCATTCATTATTTAGTAACATGCTATTTAGTTTCCAAGTATTTGAGTATATTTCAGCTTTTCTGTTGTGGTTGATTTCTAGTTTCATGACATTGTGATCAGAGAAAATGCTTGATATGATTTCAATCTTCTTAAATTTGTTGAGACTGCTTTTGTGCCCTAACATGTGGTCTATCTTAGAGAATGTACCATGAGCACTTGAAAAGAATGTATATTCTGCTGCTTTAGGGTGAAAGGTTCTGAAGATATCTATTAAATCCAGTTGATCTAGCATGTCCTTTAAATCTGCTGTTTCTTTGTTAATTTTCTTTCTTGAGGATCTATCTAGTGATGTTAGCGGAGTATTGAAATCCCCTACTATTATAGTATTGTTGTTGATCTCACCCTTTATATCCATCAAAGTCTGGTTTATATATTTAGGTGCGTAGATATTTATAATGGTTATATCTTCCTGTTGGATTGCTCCCTTTATCATTATGTAGTGACCTTCTTTATCTCTTACTATAGCCTTTGTTTTAAAGTCCATTTTGTCTGATATAAGTATTGCTACCCCAGCTTTTTTTTCATTTCCATTTGCATGAAATATTTTTTTTCTATCCTTTTACCTTCATCTATGTGCATCTTTTGTTTTACGGTGTGTCTCTTGTAGACAGCATATACATGGGTTCTGTTTTCTTATCCACACAGCTACCCAATATCTTTTGATCGGATCATTTAATGCATTTTCATTTAAGGTTATTATTGATATGTAGTTGTTTATTGCCATTTTATTCTTTATAGCTGTATTCCTCTTTTGCTATATTCTTTTTTCCCTTTGATCTGTTTACAGCAGGCCTCTTAGAATTTCTTGCAGCATTCGTTTGGTTGTAGTGAATTCCTTGAGTATTTTTTTTTATGGGATGCTTTTTATTTCTCCTTGAATTTTGAATGATAGCCTTGCTGGATAAAGTAGTCTTGGTTGTAGGCTCTTGTTCTGCATTACTTTGAATATTTCTTGCCATTCCCTTCTGGCCTCAAGTGTTTCTGTTGAGAAGTCGGATGTCATCCTATGGGGGCTCCTTTGTAGGTGATAGCCTTTTTTTCTCTTGCAGCTTTTAATATTTTCTCTTTATCACTTAGCTCTGGTATTTTAATTATGATGTGTCTTGGTGTAGATTTCTTTGGGTTTCTCTTTAATGGAGTTCTCTTTGCTTCTTGAACTTGTGAGAGTTTTTCCTGAATTAATTTAGGGAAGTTTTCAGCTATAATATGATTGAACAAAGTCTCTATCCCTTGTTCTTTTTTTTCTTCTTCAGGAACCCCTATGATGTGGATGTTATTTCTCTTCATGTTGTCACAGTGCTGTCTTAGAGTTTCTTCAGACTTTTTGACTCTCTTTTCTTTTTTCTGCTCTGCTTCCGGGCCTTCATTTATCTTGTCCTCTAACTGACTGATTCAATCCTCAGCTTCATCCATCCTGTTTTTAATTCCTTCCATTGTGGTCTTTATTTAGGATATTGTATTTGTCATTTCTGGCTGATTCTTTTTTATTATTTCAATGTCCTTTTTTATATTTGCTATGTTTTATTTAGGTGTTTGTAATGACCACCTATTGTTCTAAGATCTTTGAGCATCCTAACAATTGTTATTTTAAACTCTGCATCTGGTAATTTGGTTATATCTGACTCATTCAGGACCTTTTCTGGGGATTTCTCTTGATTCATTTGTGTTGCATTTCTCTGCCTTCCCATTTTGTCTGTGTATAAGAAGGGTGTGGCCACTTGAGTCCAATGGGTGTGTCCTCTGTGATCCCTAGGTGTGGTCTCTCTGCAGACCCTCTACCCCCTCTGCCGCTGCTGCCTAGAGCATTCAGGTATGGGTGTTGCCAGTGTCAGCCTGCTGGGGCTATTGCTGCAGTTTACACCTCTCCTCCATGGGAGGAACTGTGATCACATGCCCGGGTCTACAAACCTCGGCATTTGCCCCACCTTCGTGGGTGGGGTTATGCGCCACACCCCAGCTGCAAGCCTCTGCACCACAGGCCAGGGTGAGCACCTTTTCTCAGCTGTGAGTCTCTGCCTGTTTCCAGGTTTTCGCCCTGCCCCATGGGAGGAGCCCGCTCAGGGGTCGGCTGCAAACCTCCACTCCGTGGGCCGGGCAAGGCTGTGCGCTAGCACTCAGTTGTGGGTCTCTGCCTGTCTGGGCTTTCACCTCACACCCGCCGGAGGAGCCCACTCTGTTCTGCTGCAAACCTCGGCTCTGTGGGCTGGGTGGGGCTATGTGCCCATGCTCAGTCGTGGGACTCCTCCTGTTCTGGGCTTTCTTCCCAACCCTGTGGGAGGAGCCAGTTCGTGCATCGGGCCACAAGCCTCGGTTCCGCAGGCCGGGTGCCCTTGCTCAGCGGCGGGTCTCCACCCCTTCCAGGGCTCCTGTCCTTCTCCCGCAGGCAGGGTTGCAGGTGGGCCTACAGCTGGGCCTGACTACTTTCGTGCTTCCCTCCCATCCCCGCTTGGCAAGACTGAGCTCAGTGTTTCATACTTCTATCTTCTGTTTCTTCTTTTATTAAGTATGTGCCTCAGTAGTGGCATTTTCAGGGGTGGTTACCATTAGGTTATTAAAAGAAAAATTATCATATTTATTAGAGTCCATTATCTCATGAGTGCTTCTGCACTCCATCCTCCTTTGCTACTGCCGATCTTTATCCTTTTATATTATTGTTGTCACAGATTACCTTGTATTTATTGTGGTTTTGTTAAAATTTTTACTTGTAATTTTGTTTTGTTTTGTTCTTTTTATCTGGTTGGATAACCCCCTTTAATGTTTCCTATAGTGGGGGTTTTCTGGTGATAAATTTCCTCGGCTTCTCCATATCTGTAAATGTTTTCATTTCTCCTTCATATTTGAAGAATAGCTTTGATAGCTATAATATTCTTGTCTGGCAGTTCCTCTCTTTCAGTACTTTAAATGTTGGGGTCCACTCTCCTATGGTTTATAAAGTTTCTGCTGAGAAATCTGATGATAGCATAATGGGTCTTCCTTTATATGTTATATTTTTCATCTCCCTAGTTGTCTTGAGGATTCTTTCTTTGTCAATGATTTGTGATACTTGTATTACGATGTGCCTTGGAGTAGATCTGTTTGGGTTGAGGTAACTTGGCATTCTGTTTGCTTCTTGGATTCGAGGCTCTAACTCTTTACACAGGCTTGAGAAGTTCTCATTGATTATCTGTTTCAATATGTTCTCCATTCCCTTTTCTCTCTCTTCCTCTTCTAATATACCCATTATTCTTATATTGCTCTTCCTGATGGAGTCAGACAATTCTTGTAGGGCTTTCTCCTTTTTTAAAATTTGTGAGTCCCTCTCTTCTTCTCTCTGTAGTATCCCTAGTTGCCTGTCTTCAATGTCACTGATTCTATCCTCTATCTGGCTTGTTCTATTTGCTAAGCTTGTTGCCTCATTTTTCAGTTTGTGTATTGCATTTTTCATCTCTGTTTGGTTCTTTTTTATAATTTCAATTTCCTTGGTGAAGTACTCTTTTTGTTCATTAACTTGTTTTTTGAGCTCACAAAATTGTCTTTCAGTGTTTTCTTGTATCTTAATATTTTTATAATTTCAATTTTGAATTCTCTGTCATTAAGCTCCAAGGTTTCCATGTAAATGAGATTTTTTTCCTGCGGATTTTTCATCATCTATCTGAGCTACATCTCTGTTTTGTATACCCATATTTGATTTCTTTTTCCTTTATGGCATTTGAGAGTGGTATTGTTAATAATGAGATAACTAAGAAATAATAAAAATAAAAAAATACAGTGGAAAAATAAAAATTATATAAATAATAAGTAGAACAAAAACTGCAGATACAAAAAGCAGAAACTGAGGAAAAATAAAAAAACAGAAAAAATGAAGTAAAAAACAAGCAAGACACCACAAAAAGAGGTATGAGTCCAAAATATAATAATTTGATGAAAAATGATATTCAAGTAAGAGGAAAAAAAAGAAAAAACAAAAAGAGATAGAAGAGGGAGAAAAAGGAAGAGAGAGAAAAGAAGAGAAAATGTCAGAAATGAAATCCTTGCAAAAAACAAGAATAGGAAATATAACAAGTAAGGATAATAAAGTTCACATGAGAAAAAAGAGAAACAAGAAAAAGGAAAGAAGTAAAAGTGAGGAAAAGCAGGGAAAATAAAGTGTTTTTTTTTTCAACTTTTGAGAACTTATTCCTTTTTCCAGTAAGAGGTGCTTTACTATAAGATTTGCCTCTGAGATTCTTGAGGGAAGTTTAGCTGAGGCAACACTGTCATAATGATGTAGGCAGGGCTGCAGTTGTGTTGGTAGGAAGGGCTTGTTGTTAAGGCTTTGAAATTTTACGGCTCTAGCAATGGCTGTCTAGGGGTCCTCCAGCACCCCCCATCTCCCAACAGAGCAGAGGAACAAGTGCTGGAGCATCCCCATTTCTCATAGGAGAGAGTAGCCTGGAGACCCAGCTGAGGGGTGTCTGCCACGCCACTGTTTGCACAGCAAGGGGAGCAATGCAGACCGGGAGGCTGGGGTGACACAGCCTGGTCTCTTCTCCCATATCATTCTAAGCAGTCAAAGCGCAGCCCTGGGCAGGGCAGGGGCTGTGTGCCACAAGCCAGTGCCAAGCCTCAGGTGCAGGTGGGGTGCAGATCACAGATCAAGTGTGTCTCCGCACCACATGGGCTGAAATCCGCTGGGTGAGCCAGAGCCCAAACTTCGGAAGCAGGTGGGGCGCAGATTGCAGATCAAGTGTGTCTCTGTGCCACACAGGCCAAACTCTGCCAGGTGAGCCCCAGAAGCAGGTGGGGCACAGATAGCAGATCAAGTGCATCTCTGCGCCACTCTGGCCAAACTGTACTGGGCCTGCAGGCAGATTAAGCATGCCTCAGCGCCCCATGGGCCGATCTCCACAGGCTATTCGAGCATGTTCTTGGGAGCGCACCACAGGTTTTGTGTGTACCCAGCACCTGTAATCACAAAAAGGTGAGGCAGATGCTAGAAACAGCCCTGCTCCCACTCCTGGCCACCAGCCTTATTTCAGCTCCTTCTCCAAAGCCTCTCCTCTTCTCCCAGCTCTGAGACAAAGCCCGCACTAACAGTGCCTCCCTCCCTTAGTAAGTCCCTGAGGAAAGAGAAAAATTCAATCCTCTGAGTTTTTTCTTCCGTAAGTGGATTCTATCTTTGGCCCATCTTCTCATGCAATCATACCTTTGTCTCTCTGGTGAATGTATATTTCAGGTTCACCTAGGGTTTTTTCTCTGCATATAGTTGTAGAATTTGTTGAAATTTCAAGGGGAGAATCGGGAGTATCTCTCACACCACCATATCTTTCCGAATCAAAACCTTCTCAGTTTGATGTAGTCTCATTTGTTTATTTTTTTTCTTTAGTTTCCCTAGCCCAAGGAGATATATTATAAAAAATACTAATACAAGAAATGTTCCAGATATCACTACTACTTATGATTTATTTTAAAATTTTTATGATTTCAAGTCTAACATTTAATCTTTAATCCATTTTGAGTGAATTCTTTGTAGTGTCTTTATCTGGTTTTGAAATTAGGATAATGCTGACCTCATATATGAGCTTGGGAGTCTTCCCTCCTATCTTTTCTGGAATAGTTTGAGAAGGACAGGTGTTAGCTCTTCTTTGAATGTTTGGTAAAATTCACCTGTGAAGCCATCTTGTCCAAGATTTTAATTTGTTGGGAGGTTTTTGTTCTTGTTATTGCTTCAATTGCACTAGTTGTAATCTATCAATTCAGATTCTCTGATTCTTCCTGATTCAGTTTTAAAAGACTGTATGTTTCCAGGAATTCAACCATTTCATCCCGATTGTTTCACTTTTAGCATATAGTTGTTCATAGTATTTCCTTACAATCCTTTTATTTCTTTAGAATCAGTTGTAACTTCTCCTCTTTCGTTTCTGCGTTATTTATTTGAGTCTTCTCTCTTTCTTCCTTGATCAGTCTGGATAAAGGTTTCTCAACCTTCTTTATCTTTCAAAGAACCAGCTCTTGGTTTCACTGATATTTTGTGGGGTTTTTTTTTGTTTTTTAGTTTCTATTTTGTTTATTTCTGTTCTGATCTTTACTATTTTTTCTTCTACTCACTTTGGACTTTGTTTGTTGTTCTTTCCCAAGTTCCTTTAAGTGTAAAATTAGATTGTTTGAGATTTTTCTTGTTTCTTGAAGTAGGCTGTAATGCTATGAATTTCCCTGTTAGGACTGCTATCACTGTGTCCCATTGATTTTGGGTTGTTGTGTTCTCATTTTCATTGATTTCAAGGTATCTTTTGATTTTTTCCTTTGATCTCACTGTTCATCATTCATTATTTAGTAACATGTTATTTAGCTTCCATGTCTCTATGTGTTTTTTGTTTTTTTTCTTGTGATTGATTTCTAGTTTCATACCATTATGGTCAGAGATATGATTTCAATATTCTTAGGTTTATTAAGACTTGTTTTGTATACTAACATGTGGTCTATCCTAGAAAATGTTCCATGTGCACTTGAAAAGAATGTATATTCAGCTGCTTTGGAGTGAAATGCTCTGAAGATAGCAATTAAATCCAACTGATCTAATGTGTAATTTAAGGTCACTGTTGCCTTGTTGATTTTTTATCGGGAAGATCTACCCATTGATATCAGTGTGGTGTCAAAATCCTCTACTATGATTGTATTGTTGTCGATTGATCTCTCCCTTTATGGTCATCAAGATTTGCTTTACATGTTTAGGTGCCCCTATGTTGGGTACCTAATTGTTTACATTGGTAATATCCTCTTGTTGAATTGTTCCCTTTATCATTATGTAGTATACTTCTTTGTCCCTGACCATGGCCTTGTTTTAAAGTCTATTTTGTCAGATATAAGTATTGCTATCCCAACCTTTTTTCCTTTTCCATTTGTATAAAATATCTTATTCTATCCCATTACTTTTATTCTGGGTGTATCTTTCATTCTGAGGTGGGTCTCTTGGAGTCAGCATATATATGGGTCTTGTTTTCTTATTTATTCAGCTATCCTATATCTTTTTTTTTTTTTTTTTTTTTTGTATTTTTCTGAAGTTGGAAACGGGGAGGCAGTCAGACAGACTTCCACATGCACCCGACCGGGATCCACCCAGCATGCCCACCAGGGGGCGATGCTCTGCCCATCTGGGGTGTCACTCTGTTGCAACCAGAGTCATTCTAGCGCCTGAGGCAGAGGCCATAGAGCCATCCTCAGCGCCCGGGCCCACTTTGCTCCAATGGAGTCTTGGCTGCGGGAGGGGAAGAGAGAGACAGAGAGGAAGGAGAGGGGGAGGGGTGAGAAGCATATGAGTGCTTCTCCTGTGTGCCCTGGCCGGGAATTGAATCTGGGACTCCTGCACACCAGGCTGACACTCTACCACTGAGCCAACCGACCAGGGCCCTAAATCTTTTGATTGAAGCACTTAAGACATTTACATTTAAAGTGATTATTGACATTATATATTTATTGCCATTTTATTCTTCTAACTACATTCCTCTGTTTCTTCTTCTCCCCTTTTTCCCCTTCCCCCCTTCCCTTCCTCCTCCTTCTTCAAAAAGTCCCTTTAACATTTCTTGTAATACTGGTTTGGTGGCAATGAATTCCTTTAGCTTTTCCTTGTCTGGAAAGCTCTTTATTTCTCTTTCAATTTTAAATGATAGCCTTGCTGGATAAACTAGTCTTGGTTTGTAGCCATCACTCCACCTTTAGAAGTGGCAGAGATGCTGGTGTTTTCTACAAAGGCTCATCTCATCTACTCTTCAGGGCTGTTTCCAGTGGGGATCACTGACTCAGACCATCTGTTCATTAAGGCAACTGTCCCTTGGCCCATCTGGGAAGCTAAGTTATCTTTCCCATAACAACTCCACTCTGCTCCCCAGGACTGCCTAGACACTCTGTTCACCTCACTCTCACCTGGGGCCCACGTAGTATGGGGCAAACACAGTTTGCATAATGAGCATCTTATGAGATCAGACAACATATGCATGAATACCAACAACATTGTTTCCCAGAATGCTTTTTACTCTTCACAGCTGCCTAAGTTATGCACCTCGTTGTCAGGGGTGGGCATGGCCCTCAGTCCACTTATAGCACAAGCCACAGGAGAGAGAGTGGTCCAGTCCCTTACTTAGCAGATGGAGACTCAGGGGCATAGATAGACTCAGCTGCTAGTATATTAGTGGCAAAGGCACAACTAGACACATGGTCTCCAAACTCCATTCTTCCACACATAAGACACAGTTTCATTATGCAACTCATCAACACAATCACTATTGGCTTTCAATCTCAGACACTGTGCTCCTCAGATGATACAGTGATGTTTGTCAACTGCTGTACACAGTGGTCCCTGTTACCTCTGTCAATAGAAGAGGAAGTCCCAGTTGACAGAGAGAGTATAAGAGAATGCAGCAAGTCTAAGAGAGTGGGATCCACCCCCAATATTTTCTGAGCTGGCTGGCAGTGGGCAGAACTGCACAGAACTAACACGGAGACATACATGATTCAACATGGAGCATTGAGAATCACTAAAAATTTCATACTGTGGGAGGCTGGGCTGAGGCTGAGAGGACAGAAATAAAACAGGTGCCACACAGAGCAAGTATTTGCATTTGTGAAAAAAATAAAAGAATCAGGCAACTAATGGGATTGTACATTCTCCCCTGGTAGGCTGGCATTTGAGAGATCTCGTTACAGAGAGAATGCAGTTACCCAGGATGTGCCTGCACAGGCACGCATGATTCTATCACTACATAAATGTGGCTGGCCTGCCTGGGTCAACTCTCAGATCTTTTTTTTTTTTATGTGACAGAGAGACAGAGAGAGGGATAGACAGGCACAGACAGACAGGAAGGGAGAGAGATGAGAAGCATCAATTCTTTGTTGCGGCTCCTTAGTTGTTCATTGATTGCTTTCTCATATTGCCTTGACCAGGTGGCTATAACAGAGTGAGTGACTCCTTTCTCAAGCCAGCAACCTTGGGCTTCAAGCCAGTGACCTTTGGGCTCAAGCCAGCAATCACAGGGTCATATCTATGATTCCATGCTCAAGCCAGCAACCCGCACTCAAGCTGGTGAGCCCATGTTCAAGCCAGATGAGCCTGTGCTCAAGCAGGTGACCTCGGGATTTCAGACCTGGGTCCTCTGCATCCCAGTCTGAGGCTCTATCCTCTGCTCCACCACCTGGTCAGGCAACTCTCAGATTTTCTGTCAGCCAGCTTGACCCTGGTTAAGCACAAGCCCACAAACTGACTTCTTGTACTTGAAAGCAAAACCAGGTGCTCCAGGGATATGCCTGACCCAGGAGAATATTCAACTTGGAGTTAGATGTAAAGATATGAGGAAATTATGAAATACTGAAAACAAATTCTGTTTGTACTTGTTGGCCTTGATTTTTTTTTTTTAAAGTAGAAGCCTCCCTGCTTCTCATTTTTTTATTAAGTGAGAAGCAGGGAGGCAGAGATAAACTCCTGCATGTGTCCCAACTGGGATCCACCCACAACCCCCCTACTGGGTGATGCTCTGCCTATCTGGGGCCACTACTCTATTATTCAGCAACCAAGCTATTTTTAGCACCTGAGGTGAGGCCATGGACCCATCCTCAGCATCCAGGGCCAACTTGCTTGAACCATTTGAACCATAGCTACAGGAGAGGAAGCAAGGGGTAGGTGGAGAAGTAAATGGTTGCTTCTCTTGTGTGCCATGACCAGGAACTGAAGTCAGGACTTCCGCACACTGGGCCAATGCCCCACTGCTAAGCAAACTGGCCAGGGCCTACCTTGACTTTTTAAATTGAGTAAAAATGCAAGTATTACTAATTAATGTCTTTATAGGTCTGAAATCACCTTGCTAGTTTAGTAACTAAAATGGTGTTAGTTTTCATATTAAGTTAACTTAAAAATAGTTTATTTAGACAACCAGTACATATACACTGCAGAGTGTAAGTCTACTGTTAAATTACTTTTCACATTTTCCCCATTCTGTTACACACTGGTGATGTTCCTTACCAAACCCTGCTTTTGCACCAAGTCTGTGAGCTTGGTAAGAGCTAGGTACATAAAAAGCAGCTTTCTGCTCATTGCACTGATAGCATGTATTAGACTCCAGTAAATGGTTACTGACTTAAGTAACCATTAAATGTATCAGAAGTCTAATTTCTAAGTCATCACTAACTGCAGTTTCTGCTTTTTTCTTATGCTTCACTTTTATTGCCACAAAGAAAGATAAGGCAGAATGTGTGGCCATGTTCCCATCACACGTGTGGCCATGTTCCCATCACATGCCCTTGGCAGGCGTCAATAATCAACCACAGTATCATTCTCAAATTGCTCACCACACAGGACTCCAGGCAGCTCCTGCCAGTGGCTTGGAGCAGCACTTGGTTGGAAACCTGCTTGTACCATTGGTAGAAACAGCAATAAATCTACAGAACTGGGCTTTCAGCCTGGGCTCTACCACTAGCTACTAACCAGCTGAGGGACTAGGGACAAATTGTTTCCCTCTCTGGGCCTCAGTCTCAGTTCTGATGTAAGTGGTTTGGACTCTGATATCTAACAGTCTATCAGATTACTTTTGAAAAATAAAGGTCTGCAAAACTGGCACAAACTTCTTTTTCTGGGAAGACATTTTAGTCAATAAATGAAAAAAACATGTTTGAGTTGACATATCAAACATTGAAAATACATTTTCAAAATATAGTTCTCTTTGTTTGTGACCCAGAAAAATTAAGCAGCAGTGGTGCTAATATCATAGAAACCCACCTGCCTCCCCCGAGCCCCGCCCTAAGCAGCCTCACCTGATGCAACTGCTTCCTGCGGGAAATGTCTGTCCTTCACTACATCCTCACAGATCAGCAACTTTTACTAGCACCCTGGCCCTGTGAAATCTTTGTACTTGCTGGGCATCCTGCATCCCCCTGACCTGAGCCCGTGTCTGCCCTCCACATCGTCTTACACATCTCTCCTCCTGGACTTTGAGCTTCTTAGGGGGCAGAGACGGGTTCTTGTAGCTTTAATACATACATATACTAGGTGCTTGGTAAATATTTTATAAATGAGTGAGCTTTATCACCCATGCTTAGAAAATGCAGGAGCAGCACTCATTAGATAACAAATCATTTTTATCAAGGCCTTTTACATTATTAACTTTCTTCAAAACATTGAAAATAAATGTTCTCCAAAGCTTGATTTTATCTGAGTCATTTGGTGAGATTCTCTAACAAAGGGCTCCTGTGTGATTCAGACACGGGGGCTGGTTGGGTTTGACACAAATATCTTCCCATTTTGTAATTCAAAAACATCACATTTGGAGTGTGAGGACATGAAACAATATGAACATGCATTTGGCTGGTTATGTGAAGACATCTAAAATTCCAAATTATTCTAGTCTCTCTGTACTTTAAAGACATAAAAAAGCAGCAAAGTCCCCATTTTCTTAAATAGTTCCATGGGGGTGGGGGTAGCATATAGATACCCCACACCATTAACACTTAATTACTCCTGCATTGTGTCATGGATCATAGCTGGCATCCTCATTAGACTCTGACTTCTGAGAACAATACCAATGAATTCGGTTACTTCTGTATAAATCCCAGGGGCCCAGTGTGCAGGATGTGCTCACAAATGCACCATGATTAACACAATGCAATATATAAAGCACGTACTTCTCCTGTTGGCCAGGGCCATTTGTGTGGACAAAGCACTGGGCACGGAACTCCAGTCACTAAGGGAGCACCGCATGAGCTCCTTGGTTGGCTGATGTGCCGGGAAGTGACCAGAGGGAGGCAGGCTGTGTTGATCAGGCCAGATCCTGTGAATAAAGGAGGACACTAAAAATTTCTCAAACTTTACTTTCTAGTAAGCTGACAATGCTGTCACACTGGGCTCTGAGGGAACACAAAGGTGCTGGAGAGCCCCCGAACTCCAACTCGCTCTGCAGCTGTGGCCAAGTCTGATGGGGATGGCCGCTGACCACATGCCAGGAGCTGCTGTAACTATTTCACATACATTTACTCTTTACATGTTAGCTGCCTTGAATATTATGCCTTTCATCCAAGCCAGGCAACTCTGAGTTGTTAACAAAGATGCAGTCACAGGTGGCAGTCGGCAACAGCAGGAGGCACAGGCACGGGGCGGGCAGAGGTGGAGCCCTAAGGTTTTTGGGATGCGTGAGCCCGGAACAAGGGGGACCCCAGTTTCTGGGTGTGTTTGTTGCGTGCCTGTTCCTGAGGTATTGACGGGATTTCCAGTTCTATGACAGCAAAGGCGGCTGAGCACACAGCTGGGCGGTTCTCTTCCCTCTTCATCTAGTCAAACTTCTCTCCAAGGGCAAGGGGTGAGAAGCCACTCAGAATGGCAGCACCAAAGGCCTGGCAAGTCACTCACACTGGGCTCTGAGGGAACACAAAGGTGTTGGAGAGCCCCCAAGCCCATGCTCGCTCTGCAGCTGTGGCCAAGTCTGACACAGCCACTCAAGTATAGGGGTTGTGGGGGGAGAACCCACATGCCCCGCCGCCTGCCCCACAGGAGGAAAACCCACTGAGTGCTCTGTACAGCAGCTTGGGGTGCTGAGAGGCAGGCCAGCCTGGAACACCTGGGCCTCACCCTCAGGGTGCTGTCGGTGCTATTTCAGGGATCTTAATGGCTTTGTGGCCAACGCGTCAAATGGGGCAGCCTCGGCACCTGTCTGAGACCAGCTGGGCAGCCTAGTGGATGGAGCCCATGGCAGCGGGACACCACTGGCCCAGGCTGACATGCCTGCCTGCCAGGGGATGTTCAGAGGCCTCATGGATGGAATGCCAGGACCCCTGCCACTCAAAGTGCATCCTGGAGACCAGAAGCCTCCACATCACCTTGGAGCTGGTAAGAGGTGCAGGCTCCTGGGCTCCACCCGGACATATAGGTTAAGAATCACACTGATTGGCTCAGCGGTAGAGCGTCGGCCTAGCGTGCGGAGGACCCGGGTTCGATTCCCGGCCAGGGCACACAGGAGAAGCGCCCATTTGCTTCTCCACCCCTCCGCCGCGCTTTCCTCTCTGTCTCTCTCTTCCCCTCCCGCAGCCAAGGCTCCATTGGAGCAAAGATGGCCCGGGCGCTGGGGATGGCTCCTTGGCCTCTGCCTCAGGCGCTAGAGTGGCTCTGGTCGCAATATGGCGACGCCCAGGATGGGCAGAGCATCGCCCCCTGGTAGGCAGAGCATCGCCCCCGGTGGGCGTGCCGGGTGGATCCTGGTCAGGCGCATGCGGGAGTCTGTCTGACTGTCTCTCCCCGTTTCCAGCTTCAGAAAAATGAAAAAAAAAAAAAAAAAAAAAAAAAGAATCACACTGAAACGAGATCCCTGGGTGATTCCCCTGCACACTCAGGTTTGAGAACGAGGTTTCAGCTCAGTTCTTGACCCTGGTCAGAATCACCTGGGTGCTTTCAAATTCCTGATGATTAGGTCATGCCTTAGCCCAACTGCCAACAGTGGGGGTCCAGGTGTTAGTATTTTTAAAGCCCCTCAGGTGACTTCAGAATGCATCCAGGGTAGAGAACCACTGCTCTGGAGGTAAGCCGAAACCTCTAAGTGTGACCCTGTATTCTTGGTGGCCGAGGCCAGGCAGGCCCACATTGAATTCGGGCAGACGGTAGAGGAACTGTGGAGCTGGAAAGTGTTGGGCCATTCCTGTTTATTAGATTCTCACAATGGGGGACAAACAGACAGGGGAAACCTCTCCTCACGGCAGCAGCTAAGCAGAGAGAAACCACCCCTCGCAGTGGCATGTGAACAAACAGGAAATGGCCTCTAATTCTGGTTCTAATCCACCCTCTAATCATGGCTGGGCTGTACTCAGAGGGGATGGACAACTGTAGCTCCCAGGTGGGTGCTCTAGCCCCTGGAGAGGTCTGGAAACAGTAGGGATGATGGAGTGAAAGCCCAAAACGGGGTAGGGGAGGGGAGCACACAGTGTGGCAACCCATGCTACAGGCTCTGTAACAAGAGGTTTTCCTTTGAGTCACGAAAGGTCAAGCAACAGAAAACTGACAGCAGCCTCTTGGGAATGAGAACCCATCCTAGGGGTTAAAGATCATTTAGGCTGCTGCTGCTCAAAATCGATGGCAGGGGCAGCAACTCCATCCCAGAACTACTGAGCAGAGGGGCTACTCTTGTAGCAGGATGGAGACTGTGGTCACCCAGCTTAGAACCTGCCAACGCCTGAGTCTTAATACACAGTGTGGTCAAGACAGGAGCAACAGACACGGCCTGGCCTAAGCTAGTCACTGCAGTTCCACCCCCTGGCTAGAGTGGTTGCTTCCTGTGACTTATCTCTTTATGCAATTGTTGATAGAGAATATTTCTTTCCCACTAGTTTTGAGAGAATGTTAGTCTAGAGAGGAAAAACATGTGTACCTGGGGACTCTGATTTAGAGTGCTGGATCCAGCTGTTCCTGAAGGCAGGCAGATCTGCATGGCTTTCCAGTTACCTGAGCCACACAGTCTGTCTCTCTGGTGTTTTAAAAGCAAATTTGTTTTTGCCATCATTATTTACAAAGCAAAGAGTCCCAACCAATTCCCTGAGCAAACAGGGACTGGATGAGTGACATCAAACCATTTTAACCTCTGGGTGGATTAGAACCAGGATTAGAGGCCGTTTCCTGTTTGTTCACGTGCCACTGCGAGGGGTGGTTCCTCTCTGCTCACCTGCTGCCGTGAGGAGAGGTTTCCCCTGTCTGTTTGCTTGTCTCCCATTGAGAGAATCTAATAAACGGGTATGGCCCAACACTTTCCGGCTCCACAGTTCCTCTACCGTCTGCTCGAATCCAATGTGGGCCTGCCTGGCCTCGGCCACCAGGAATACAGGGCCACACTCAGAGGTCTTGGCTTACCTCCAGAGCTGCCCAGACATGCTTTGTTTGTTTCTATTTTTAGATCTACAGAACAAAGGAGTTTGTAAACTCTCAGGACAGCTGAAATGACATACAAATAATAAAGGCAAACTATAAGGAGGGATCAGTAAGGGAAGAATATGTTCACCATAAATTTACACCTGGCAGTGCCACAATTCCTTTGGATTGGTGTCGCCACGGGACAACTCAGCAACTGGCAGAATGAGCAAACTCCAGGCCGTGACTCATTCCCTGCATGTGCCCAGTGTGCACTGATGGCCTCACTTCTTCCTTTAGGTGGGAAATAATCCGGTAAAAAAAATGACAGCAAGGCCTGAGAGTGAGACAGCCCAGGTGGAGCCAGGTAGAGGCAGAAAGATCCTTGAGTGGAAAGAGCTGTGAGGGGCACTTAGGAAAACCAGCCTCAGATGTCTCATGTGGTGTCCTGGGCCCCAGGGTGAGCCAAGAGTCAGAATGACTCTTGTGCTTCAGGGGTGGCCTAGGGTGGGGCAGGGCACAAACTCAAAGACCACAACAAGGGAAGACTCAATGCCAATGCAGAGCACCTGGTGCAGGGGCGAGAGGATGGAGGTCTGATGAACCTGGGAGATGGCACTGAGGGCTGGCAGCATTTCTCCCATCCAGATACCAAGTGCCAAAGTCCCCCTCCCAGAACCACAATGCTACACGCCGAATGCTGGGAGCTGGAAGTAACAATGCATGGGCTGAGGTTAAGATGGGTTGCCAGGGAACACTGGCAGGCCCAAGAAGGAATGAAGTCAAGTTAAGGAAAAGCCAAGTTGCTTTCAGGTGCTTACACTGGTGGCCTGAGACACACATCTGGGGCTCAGCTCACAGCAGGCTCTGGACGAGAGATGGAAGCACCCAGCTCCCACTGGTCCCGTGCCACCGGGGGAAGAGTGCATTTGGACAACACTAACACAAAGGGAAACTTGTGTGACTGACCAGAGGCAGTAACATTCTACCTGAACCCAAGTTAGGAGGATGACCCTGGGCCTGAGTAAGAATAGAAAGAGCTCCAAGTTGCTGTCCGCACTGGAGTCCTGGTTGTTGCTTCCCAGCTGGTTCTTGGTTTCTCACCTAGTACAGGACCAGTCACCAGAGGTGGACTTAACGCGGGCGCACCAGGTGTGCGCCCTGGGCCCTGACTTCTGAAGGGCCCCACAAAACCCCAACTTTACACTTTTTCTAATGACACCAAGTTTGGTTTCATATGTGCAATTTTAACATTAATAGTACATAATATTTTTTATTTATTTAAAAATATGGTTAACATGTATTTTTATTTTCCCTGTCTCTCTCTCTTTTTTAAGGGACCCAATATTTTCTTCTGTGCCCGGGGCCTTAATCCACCTCTGCCTGTCGCCCAGGCTGCTGTGAAGAACCAGCTGAGATGACAGAAGGCACAAAGGAAGGAAAGAGAGAACAGGAGAGAGAACAGGAAAGCTCACTGCTCACTTATTTTTGGCATCTCCTGGAACGCAACACGTGGACACACCCACTCCACCTTCACACAGGCCTGATCGGCTTACCACTCTGTTCTCAGTCTCCCCTTGTTGTGGTCCCTTTGAGTTTGTGCCCTGCCCCACTGTCCTAGTAGAGCCCAAGCTCTACATGCATCAGGTGTCCCTGATTCGACTTCCCGGTGCAGTGGGACACTCTTGCTTGTCAGCACACTGGCAGCCTCTTTGAGACTACTCTTGAGGTGGCTATGAGGATGCTACTCATCAGTGCCAACACTAACTGCCACTGGAGGAAAAGCACTAGACCAACACACAGTTAGTTGCAAAATCACACAGGCAATTTATTACTCACAAATCCTTTTGGCGTGCTTGGGTACAGCTTAAGAGGGCCCCGTTGGTGTGCTCCTCTCAGCTGGCTTTGGTCAGAGCTCAGAGGGCATGGAGACAGTTCACGTTCACGTTCACTTTCACGTTGGAGTCTGGGCGACTACTGCAGCACGGGGCCCCTCAGCTTTAGTACCTTTTCTGGCCAATGCCTTCTAACAGGTATCAATCTACAGGATTATCTCCTCAAACCTCCTTTTTGGGAGTTCCTCGCACTGAACCCCTTTTATGTTAATCTACTGATATGTTTATATCAAACCACTTTTTAAGATGTTCTTATTTACGCTAACTTACAAAGTTATGACATCAAGCCACTTCTTATCTATGTATAACTTCACACACACACTAACTGGGCCCTGCTCGAAAGTCAGTCTGTTTATCACATCTGCACCCACTATATTAATTCCTATCCAGACGGCATAACTTAATTTAATTTAATTAATTAATTTATTTATTTTCATTTTTTCGAAGCTGGAAACGGGGAGGCAGTCAGACAGACACCCATATGCGCCCGACAGGGATCCACCCGGCATGCCCACCAGGGGGCGATGCTCTGCCCCTCTGGGACGTTGCTCTGTTGCATCCAGAGCCATTCTAGTGCCTGAGGCAGAGGCCACAGAGCCATCCTCAGCGCCCAGGCCATCTTTGCTCCAATGGAGCCTCAGCTGCGGGAGGGGAAGAGAGAGACAGAGAGGAAGGAGAGGGGGAGGAGTGGAGAAGCAGATGGGCGCTTCTCCTGTGTGCCCCGGCCGGGAATCAAACCCGGTACTCCTACACGCCAGGCTGACGCTCTACCACTGAACTAACTGGCCAGGGCCTTATTTAATTTTAATACTATATCTTAATTACTTTTATATATCTTCCATATTTTTGTTTTTTATATTTCTATATATTTAATTACTATAACATTATATTACTATAACACCCACCCTAGGCCACCGGTGAAGTGCAGGAGTCATTCTGCCTCTCGGCTCACCCTGGGGCCCAGGATGCATTGGAGACATCTGAGGCTGGCTTTCCTAAGCGCTCCTCACAGCTCTTTTCACCCAAGAATCTTCCTGCCTCTACTGGGCTCCACCTGAGCTTGCTCAGGCCCTGCCCTTCATCCTCTACCTGTCCCTAATTTACTGAGATTCCAAAATATACTGCTCACAAAAATTAGGGAATGTTTTATTGCTTCATATTCATTTTGAAATATCCCCTAGTTTTTGTGAGCAGTGTAGTGCTGCTCAGAGGAGGTGATCTTTGCCTGGTTAGCAGCCTGTGCTGGGAAGGTAAGGGCAGTTAACCCATGATGCCCATCCACCTGGCCAGCAGAGGGTGCAATGGGACCTGTTAGAACCTGGTGTTAAGAAGGAATGGAAGTGCAGGGCACCAGCCTGTTCCTGCTGGGGATACCTGCTGCTCCTGCCTGGATAGCAGTTCTGGGAGAGTCTGGATGCACAGCAAATCACCCACAGTAGCAGAATGATGCAGAGGCCCGCACGGCTCAGAGCTAGGAGTGGGCTCAATGCAAAGGGACAGGGAATGGTAATGGACAGAGTCTGTGATTGATCACCACCTGAGCCCAGCAGGCCTTCAGCAAAGAAACATGCAGGGCTGGAAGTAGGTGAAAAAGGAGTTAGATGGTGGGGCTGGACCTGAACCCACCCTCTTCCACAGTGATGGAAAGCAAGCCTGCCTGGCCACACGCCAAGATATCCTGCCCTATCAATGCCACCCAGTCCCACTTCCCTGGAAGGGGGGAAGCAAGAATGATGATCTAACCCCCACCTGCAGGGACCTGAGAAATGGGGAGATGAATCTGGGCTCTCCAGAGAGGGGAGCCAGGCTCTGTGCCCCTTTCACACCTGGACAAGTGAGCACTGAGTTGGCCTCACACCTCATAAGCAGGACAGTGAGAGGGCCCCTGGCACAGAAAGCAGGTGTGCAGGGAGTGCAGAGGCAGGCTTCTCTCTGCACTCCAGGACTGTCAGAGGTGCTGAGCCCAGCACAGAGACTATAGTTTGTGGCTCTGACACAGTCCAGACAGCCTGAGAGTGCGGTTGTGTTGGTTCTACAGCAACTGTCAAAGGGGTAATAAGATGTGGCTCAGATGACATGGCATTTTACCTCCAGCCTTGACACTATTACCCTGGCCTGGGGCCGATTTAAAGGCCTCATCTTCCATTTTGTGCTAAGGAATTATTACACCAAGGTGGGGGGACTAAGGGGGGGGGTGACACAAGATGCGAAGAGCAACACTGTTTTTTTTTTCTTTCTTATATCTAGACAATTAAATTTAACTGGGTGACATTGGTCAATCAGAGTACATAGATTTAGAGAAAACATCTCCACATCATTTGGACAGTCTATTATGCTGTATACCCATCACCCAAAGTCAAATCATCCTCTGTCACTCTATATTTTGTTTCTCTTTAAGTCCCTCCCCTCCCCCCAACCCCCTCCCTTTCCTCCCTTCCCCTCGCCCTGGTAACCACAGCACTTTTATCTATGTCCATGAGTCTCAATTTTGTATCCCACCAATGTATGGAATTACACAGCTCTTAGCTTTTTCAGACAGACTGCCGCATGCCACTGCAGCCAGAGCCATTCTAGCGCCTGAGGCGAAGGCTGTGGAGCCGTCCTTAGCACCTGGGGCCAACTCTGCTCCAACAGAGCCTTGGCTGCAGGAGGGGAAGAGAGAGATAGAGAGGAAGGAGAAGGGAAAAGGTGGAAAAGCAGATGGGTGCTTCTCTTGTGTGCTCTGAGAACAGAACCTGGGACTTCCACACACAGGGCTGACGCTCTACCACAGAGCCAACCGGCCAGGGCCAGCTTTTTCTGATTTACTCATTTCACTCAGTATAATGTTATCAAGTTCCATCCATGTTGTTGTAAATGATCCTATGTCATCATTTCTTACGGCTGAGTAGTATTCCATAGTATATATGTACCACTTCCTCTTTATCCAATCCTCTGTTGAAGGGCATTACGGCTGTTTCCACGTCTTGGCCACCGTGAACGATGCTGCAAAGAACATGGGGCTGCATGTGTCTTTGCGTACCCATGTTTTCAAGTTTTGGGGGTATATACCCAGTAGAGGAGTTGCTGGATCATATGGTAGTTTTATTCTTAATTTTTTGAGGAACCACCATACTTTCTTCCATAATGGTTGCACTATTTTACATTCCTACGAATAGTGAATGAAGATTTCTGTTTTCTCCACAGCCTCTCCAACACTTGTTATTACCTGTCTTGTTGATGATAGCTAATCTAACAGGTGTCAGGTGGTATCTCATTATAGTTTTGATTTGCATTTCTAGTGACTTGCATTTGCATGCTAGTGAAGATGAACATTTTTTCATATATCTGTTGGCCATTTGTATTTCTTCTTGGAAGAAGTGTCTGTTCATGTCCTCTTCCCATTTTTTTTTTATTGGACTGTTTGCTTGTTTGTTGCTGAGTTTTGTGAGTTCTTATATATTTTGGAAATTAGCTCCTTATCTGAGCTCTTGTTTGAAAAATCATCTCCCATTTAGTTGGCTATTTGTTTGTTGACAGTTTCTCTTGCTGTACAGAAGCTTCTTAGTCTGATGTAGTTCCATTCATTTATCTTTGCCTTTACTTCCCTTACCTTTGAGGTCAAATTCATAAAATGTTCTCTACTGCCAAGGTCCACGAGTTTAGTGCCTGTGTTTTCTTCTATGTAATTTAATGTTTCAAATCTTATATTTAGGTCTTTGATCATTCTGAATTAATTTTTGTACAAGGAGACAAACAGTAGTCAAGTTTCATTCTTTTGCATGTGGCTCTCCAGTTTTCCCAGCACCATTTATTGAAGAGGCTTTCTTTTCTCCATTGTGTGTTGTTGGCTCCTTTATCAAAGATGATTTCACCATATATATGTGGTTTTATTTTGGGGGTCTCTATTCTGTCCCATTGGGCTGTGCGTCAATTTTTCTGCCAGTACCATGCTGTTTTGATTATCATGGCTCTATAGTATTGTTTGAAGTCAGGTATTGTAATGCCTCCAGCTTCCGTTTTTTCCCTTAGGATTACTTTAGTTATTCAGGGTTTTTTATGGTTTCATACAAACCTGATGACTTTTTGCTCCATTTCTTTAAAAAAGGATATTGGAATTTTGATGGGAATTGCATTAAATTTTATATTGCTTTAGGTAAAATTGGCCATTTTAACTATATTCTTCCTATCCAAGAACAAAAAATATTTTTCCATTTCATTGTGTTTCTTTCAATTTCCTTTAATAATGCTTTGTAGTATTCGGTATATAGGTTCTTTATATTCTTTGTTAGGTTTATTTCTAGATATTTGTTGTTGTTGCAACTGTAAAAGGGATTATTTTTTTAGTTCATTTTCTGAAGTTTCATTGTTGGCATATAAGAAAGCAATAGACTTCTGTATATTAATTTTGTATCCTGCAACTTTGCTGTATTGCTTTATTGTTTCTAATAGCCTTTCTGTTTAGCCTTTGGCGTTTTCTATATACAGGATCATATCATTAGCAAAAAAGGAAACCTGTACTTCTTCTTTCCCAATATGAATGCCTTTTATTTCTTTCTCTTGTCTGATTGCTCTGCCTAGAACTTCTAGCACTATGTTGAATAGGAGTGCAGAGAGTGGGCAGCTTTGTCTTGCTCCCGATTTTAGAGAAAAAGTCCTCAGTTTTTTACCATTTAGTATGATGTTAGCTGATGGTTTGACGTAAATGGCCTTTATTATGTTTAGGTATTTTCCTTCTATACCCATTTTGTTGAATGTTTTAAACATAAAAGAATGTTTTATTTTATCGAATGCCTTTTCTGTATCTATTGATAGGATCATATGGTTTTTGTTCTTTGTTTTGTTGATATGGTGTATTATGTTAATTGTTTTAAGTATGTTAAAACATCCTTCTGTTTCTGGGATGAATCCCACCTCATTATGATGAGTTATTTTTTAATGTGTTGTTGTATTCAATTTGCTAATATTTTGTTTAGGATTTTTGCATCTGTATTCATTAGAGATATTGGTCCGTAGTATTCTTTATTTGTGTTGTCCTTCCCAGGTTTTGGTATGAGGGTTATGTTGGCCTCATAAAATGTGTTTGGAAGTATTGCTTCTTCAATTTTTTGGAAAGACTTTGAGAAGGATAGGAATCAAATATTGTTTGAATGTTTGGTAGAATTCCCTAATATAGCCATCTGGCCCCGAACTTTTATTTTGGGGGAAGTGTTTGATAGGTGTTTCTATTTCCTCCCTGCTTATGGGTCTACTTAGGCTATCTACTTCTTTGTGATTCAGTCTAGGAAGATTGTATTGTTATAGAAATTTATCCATTTCTTCTAGATTGTTGAATTTGGTTGCATATAGTTTTTCATAGTTTTCTACAATGATCCTTTGTATATCTATGATATCTGTGGTGATTTCTCCTCTTTCATTTTGGATTTTGTTTATATGAGTCCTTTTCCTTTTCTTCCTTAGTGAGTCTTGCCAGGGGTCTGTCAATTTTGTTGATCTTTTCAGGGAACTGGCTCTTTGTTGTATTAATTTTTCCTAAAGTTTTTCTGTACTCTATTTCATTTATTTCTGTTCTAATTTTTAGTATTTCCTTTCTTCTGCTGGTTCTGAGTTGCCTTTGTTCTTCTTTTCCTAGTTCCTTAAGATGTGATATTAGGTTGTTTACTTGGGCTTTCTCTTGTTTGTTCACATAAGCCAGTAGTGATATGAACTTCCCTCTTATTACTGCTTTTTCTGCATCCTGAAGAATTCTGATACGTTGTGTTGTCATTTTCATTTGTCTCTATATATCTTTTGATCTCTTCTTTGACCCATTCATTTTTTAGAAGTATGTTGTTTAATTTCCACATTTTTGTGAGTGTGTTTACTTCTTTTTTGCAGTTGAATTCTAGTTTCAAAGCCTTATGGTTAGAGAATATGCTTGGTATAATTTCAATCATTCTGAATTTGTTGGTGTTTGTTTTGTGGCCCAGCATATGGTCTATTCTTTTTTTTTTTTTTTTTTACAGAGACAGAGAGCAAGTCAGAGAGAGGGACAGACAGACAGGAACGGAGAGAGATAAGAAGCATCAATCATTAGTTTTTCATTGCGTGTTGCAACACCTTAGTTGTTCATTGATTGCTTTCTCATATGTGCCTTGACTGCAGGCCTTCAGCAGACCAAGTAACCCCTTGCTGGAGCCAGTGATCTTGGGCTCAAGCTGGTGGGCTTTTGCTCAAACCAGATGAGCCCATGCTCAAGCTGGTGACCTCAGAGTCTCGAACCTGGGTCCTCTGCATCCCAGTCCAACACTCTATCCACTGCGCCACCACCTGGTCAGGCTATATAGTCTACTCTTGAGAATGTTCCATCTACACTGGAGAAAATGTATACTGTGACATTTTGGGACGAAATGTCCTGTAGATGTGTATTATGTCCATTTGTTCCAATGTTTCATTTAAGGCTGATATTTCTTTATTGATTTTCTGTTTGGATGAATGATCTAAAGCTATCAATAGTATATTGATGTCTCTAAGTATGATTATATTGGTTTTTGGTTTACACTTTTAGATCAGTTAGTAGTTGTCCTATATATTTTGGAGCTCCTTGGTTTAGTGCATATATATTAAGGAGTGCATGTCTTCTTGATACACTGTCCCCTTTATCATTATGAAATGTCCATCCTTGTCTCTGGTTACCTTTGTTGTCTTGTGGTCAGCATTGTCAGATATGAGTATAGCTACTCCTGCTTTTCTTTGGATATTTGCTTGAAGAATCGTTTTCCAGCCTTTCACTTTGAATCTATTTTTATCCTTGTAGCTTAGATGTGAGTCTTGAAGGCAGAGGGCAGCATACAGTTGGGTTTTGTTTCTTAATCCAGTCTGCTACCTATGCCTCTTTATTGGTGAGTTCAATCCATTTACATTTAGTGTAATTATTGACACCTGAGGACTTCTTATTGCCATTGTATATACTGCTTTCTGATAGCTTTGTGTCTTGTTTGGTTCTTCTTTTTCTTTTTCTGTCATTTGTTTTTGTTTGGTGGTGTTCCATACTTCTAGCTTCTGTTTCTCCTTTTTTAAGCTGTGTTTCAGTAGTGGCATTTTCAGGAGTGGTTACCATTAGGTTATTAGAAGAAAAATTATATTTATTAGAGTCCATTATCTCATGAGTGCTTCTGTACTCCATTCTCCTATGTTTCTGCTGATCTTTATCCTCTCCCCTTTATGTTACTGTTGTCACAGATTGTCCTTGTTTTTATTGTGGTTTTGTTAAAAAATTACTTGTCATTTTGTCTTGTTTTGTTCTTTGTATCTGGTTGGATAACCCCCTTTAGTATTTTCTGTAGTGGTGGTTTTCTGGTGATAAATGCCCTCAGCTTCTGTATGTCTGTAAATGTTTTCATTTCCCCTTCATATATGAAAGATAACTTTGATGAATATAGTATTCTTGGTTGGTAGTTTCTCTCTTTCAGTACTTTAAATGTTGGTGTCCACTCTCTTCTAGCTTCTAGAGTTTCTGCTGAGTAATCTGATGATAGCCTAATGGGCCTTTCTTTATATGTTATATCCTTCTTCTCTCTAGCTGCCTTGAGGATTCTTTCTTTGTCATTGATTTGTGATAATTTAATTACAATGTGCCTTGGAGTAGGTCTGTTTGGGTTAAGGTAACTTGGCATTCTGTTTGCTTCTTGGATTCGAGGCTCTAACTCTTTCCATAGGCTAGGGAAGTTCTTATTTGTTTCAATATGTTCTCCATTCCTTTTTCCCTCTCTTCCTCTTCTAATATACCCATTATTCCTATATTGCTCTTCCTGATGGAGTCAGACAATTCTTGTAGAGCTTTCTCATTTTTAAAAATTTTTGAGTCTTTCTCTTCTTCTCTCTGTATTATCTCTAGTTGCCTATCTTCAATGTCATTGATTCTCTCCTTTATTTGGCCTGTTCTATTAGCTAAGCTTGTTACCTCATTTTTCAGTTTGTGTATTGAGTTTTTCATCTTTGTTTGGTTCTTTTTTTATAGTTTCTATTTCCTTGGTGAAGTACTCTTTTTGTTCATTAAGTTGTTTTCTGAGCTCACTAAATTGCCTTTCAGTGTTTTCTTTTATGTTATTGAGTATTTTTAGAACTTTAATTTTGAATTCTCTGTCATTAAGCTCCATGGTTTCCATGTAATCGAGATTTTTTTTTCTGGATATTTTTCATCATCCATCTGAACTACATCTCTGTTTTATATATCCATATTTGATTTCTTTTTCCTTGATGACATTTGTGAGTGGTATTTTTAATAATCCCAAGAGATTATTATTCCTTTTTCTGGTAGGAGGTGGTATACTACAAGATTTGACTCTGTGACATTCTAGGGTGGAGTTCTGCTCAGGCATCACTGTCATAATGATGCAGGCAGGGTGGTAGGAGGGGCTTGTTGTTAGGGCTTTGAAATTTTATGGCTCTAGCAATTGCCGACCAGGCACCCTCCAGTGCCCTTCCTCACATCCCAATAGAGCAGGGGATCCAGCACCCAGGCACCCCTTCTCTTACAGGAGAGAGGAGCCTAGAGACCCAGTTGAGAGGGGTCTGCTACTGCCATTGTTCACATAGCAAGGGGAGCAATACGGGACCAGGAGGCTGGGGTGGCACAGTTCAGTCCCTCTTCCGATACCACTCTAAGCACTCAAAGCACAGCCTTGGGCAGAGCAGGGGCTGCGCACCACAAGCCCGTGTATGAGCTTCTGGAGCAGTTGTGGCAGAGATCACTGATCAGGATCGTCCCACCCATACATGCTAAACTACACCCAGCAAGCTGGTGCCTGAGCTTCAGAGTAGGTAAAGCACAGATTCTAGATCAAGTGTGTCTGGTGTCACAAGGCTAAACTCTGCCAGCAGATCAAGCACACCCCAGGGTCCCATGGGCCAATCTCCACAAGCTATTCGAACACAGTTCTTGGTAGCACACTATGAGCTTTGTGTGTACCCACCACCTGAAATCACCCAGCACCTGCAATCACGGGTATGGCAGATGATGGGAAACAGCCCCACTCTTCGTTCTTGGTCGTCACCCCTATCTTAGCTCTTTCCCCCCCAGACTCTCTTCTTCTGGTTCTGGCTTCAAGAAAAAGCCTGTACAAACAGTGCCTCCCTCCCTCAGGTCCATGAGGAAAGAGACTCAGTCCTCTGGCTTTTCTTCTGTGAGCAGATTCTATCTTTGGTCTGCCTTCTTGCGCAATCATGTTTATCTGGTGTGTGTATATTTCAGGTTCATCTGGGGATTTTTCTGTGAGTATAGTTATAGAATTTATTGAAATTTCAAGGGGAGAGATTGGGAGTACTTTCATGCTGCCATTTCTCTGACGTCACTCCCGCATTTTTTCAACACCATATTTTTACTGTGATAAGATATATCACAATTGCATCTCCAAAGTTTCTCAGCAGGAACAAATAACAGCCAAGCACCACAGTGATGCTATTGGAATAATGCTTACAATTCCAAATGAAATTAATATAAAAAAATATGATTATTAGGGTGTGGTAAGAATTTTTAAAAATTAACTCAGTAAAGCTGCAAAGGAAGAATTGAAAATACAGATGAAAATATGGCCTTTAAAAGCTCAGGATTTTAGAAGTGGTAAAAATTGGGGTTCTTACTTGGCAATCCACCATTTTTCAAGTAACAGAACTGAGGCTGGCAGGGTCTATAACCTGCCCCAGGACACAGTGAACTGGCAGCAAAACTGAGCTCTCTTAGCTCAGTTTGGGTACAAATATAGTGATGCCAAACTTACAATGAAAAAATAAAACCAAATGCAATGACATCGGCAAAAATAGTGGCATAAGGACCCTCCGCCCAAAAATATCTCTCCTCTATAAGAGCAATGAGAAACGTGGCATGAAAAAGAAAAGTTAGGATCAACTTTGCCAGCACTACGGAAATTAACCAAAGATTGGCAGCACTAACAGAGATTTAGTCAAGAGAAATGGCTGAATCCTGGTAAGAACAGTGACCTCTTTGGCAATTGAAAACCAACAGCTTCATAATTACCATGTAAATCAGCAGTCTGGCAGCCACCAAATGGGTGGGGGAAGATGGGGAGGAGAAACAGAGTTGGAGCTTCTCTAAATCTCCATCTCTAGAGAACTGTCATTGTTTGACTTGTTTGGTGGTTCCTGGGAAAACCCCAATTGCAAGAGGGAAAACTCCACTGACCTGAGTCAAAGCTTTTCTTCCCATTGAGGTGTTTCTGGAAAACAATTAAAGGCAAAAATATAACAGCTGGGACAATGACAGACTGAAATGCTTAAAAGAAAAACTCACCTACTCCTGGGAGTCTAAAAGACAACATGGAGCTATATGCACATATACAGGGAGACCTGAACAGATCCTAAATTCTCACCTCTAGCTGATCTTCAGGTTCTTTGCAGGTAAGAAGGGAGGGTTTAGATACAGCTGATCAATGCCTGGATGAGTGTTGAAGGAGTGCCCCAACACTCAGAGTCCCTCAGGATAAACTGAGAGGATTATTGGTTCTGAATGTTTTGATTACTAAGCTAACCAAGAAGAGACATCTGTGGCCATACCTGACAAAAAAATATAGACTTATAGAATTACTTCAGTAAAGTCAATAAACAAACAATACTAACAAATGCTGGGGAGCAGGAGAAGATCTGGTACCTCAGTGGCCACATTATGTTTTCTAATGCTTAACAAAAAATGACAAGACATACAATGAAACAAAATGTATAATTCATACACAGGCAGTGCAGATGTAGAACTTACTAGACAAACTGAAAAACAGGAAAAGTTATTTTAAATATGTTCAAAGAACAAAGAAACCATGTATAAAGATAAGTATGAGAATGATGTCTCACCAAATACAAAATATGAATAAAGAGATAAAAATGATAAAAGAGAACTGAATAGAAATTCTGAAGTTGAAAAGTATAATAACTGAATTTTTTTTTAAATCACTAAAGCAGCTCAACAGCAGACCTGAAGTGACAGAATAAAGATTCAATGAATTTAAAGATAGGTCAGTTGTGATTAACCATTTAGAAATAAAAATAAATACAATGAAAAGAAATGAACAGAGCCTTTTGGAGACTTGTGGGATACTACTGAGTATACATTCCCATATTGGGAATCTCAAAAGGAGAGGAGAGAATTGTGAAGAAGGAATATTCTAAAAACTAACAGCTGAATAATTCTAAACTTTGAGGAAAACATTAGACCAAGAGTCCCCAAACTACGGCCCATGGGCCACATGTGGCCCCGAGGCCATTTATCTGGCCCCTACTGCACTTCCAGAAGGGGCACCTCTTTCATTGGTGGTCAGCGAGAGGAGCACATTGACCATCTCATTAGCCAAAAGCAGGCCCATAGTTCCCATTGAAATACTGGTCAGTTTGTTGATTTAAATTTACTTGTTCTTTATTTTAAATATTGTATTTGTTCCCATTTTGTTTTTTTACTTTAAAATAAGATATGTGCAGTGTGCATAGGGATTTGTTCATAGTTTTTTTTATAGTCCGGCCCTCCAACAGTCTGAGGGACAGTGAACCGGCCCCTGTGTAAAAAGTTTGGGGACTCCTGCATTAGACTATGCATCAAAAAAGTTCAACAAACTCCAATTCAGATAAATTCAGAGATTCACACCTAGACATATCACAATCAAACCATCCAAGACAAAAATAAAAATCTTGAAAGCAGCAGAGGGAAGTGGCACATCACTTACAAGGGATCCTCAGTAAGATCAACAGTGATTTCTCATCAGAAGCCATGGAGACTATAAGGTAGAGAAATAAACTGTTCAAATATGAAAGAAAAAGACTGTTGACTGAGAACATTAGATCCAGCAAAACTATTATTTAACAATGAAAGAACGGGGAGCCACTGCTTAACAGGTACAGTTTCTTTTTGGGGGTGAAAGGAATATTTTGTAATCAAGCACAGGTGGTGGCTATACAACACTATGAATGTACAAAATGCCACTAAGTGTTCACTTTTTACTTATTTATTTATTTTTATATTTTATTTTATTTTTAAGTGAGAGGAGGGAAGATAGACAGATTCCCACATGTGCCCAACCAGGATCCACCTGGCAACCCACATCTGAGGCCAATGCTTGAATCAACTGAGCTATTTTTAGCACCTGAGGCTTATGTAAGTGTTCACTTTTTTTTATTTAGTGAAAGGAGGGAAAGCAGAGACAAGACTCCCACATACGCCCTGACCGGGATCCACCCAGCAAGCTCACTAGGGGATGATGCTCTGCCCATCTGGGGCCCTTCCTCTGTTCCAACCAGAGCCATTTTTTAGTGTCTGAGGTGGAGACCATGGAGCCATCCTCAGTGCCCAGGGCCAACTTGCTCTAATCAAACCATGGCTGCAGGAGAAGACGAGAAGAGAGAGAGAAGTGAGGGGTGGGGGGTAGAGAAGCAGATGGGTGCTTCTCCTGTGTGTCTTGACCAGAAATTGAACCCGGGACATCCACATGCTGGGCCAACACTCTACCACTGAGCCAACAGGCCAGGGCTGCAAGTATTCCCTTTTAAAGGGTTAATTATATATATATATATAATTTCCACCTTAATTTTTCAAATTAGAGGAAAAAATAAAACAAATTAAGACATTCTCAGATAAACAAAACCTGAGAGAAATTGTTTCTAGTAAACCTGTAAAGGTAATTAAATAGGTAAATATAAAAGGCAGTATAAATGTATTATTGTTTGTAACTCTTTTCCTTCTATCTCAATTAAAAATAGTTGCATAAATCAGTAAGCACAAATTTGTGTTGAAGAGCACATAGCATTTAAAAATACAGCTTGGCCCTGGCCAGTTGGCTCAGCAGTAGAGCGTCAGCCTGGTGTGTGGAAGTCCTGGGTTTGATTCCCAGCTAGGGCACACAGGAGAAGCATCCATCTGCTTGTCCACCCTTCCCCCTCTCTTTTCTCTCTGTCTCTCTCTTCCCATCCCGCAGCCAAGGCTCCATTGGAGCGAAGTTGGCCCGGGTGCTGCCTCAAGCGCTACAATGGCTCCAGTCACACTGGAGCAATGGCCCAGATGGGCAGAGCATCGCCCCCTGGTGGGCATGCCAGGTGGATCCCGGTCAGGCACATGAGGGTGTCTATCTGCCTCTCCACTTCTCACTTTGGAAAAATACAAAAAAACCCCAAAAAACAACTTAGGTGATAATAACAGCATAGAAGGATGAGAGGGAACAGAGTTATTATATAAGAGCTAAATTTTTATATACTACTGAAATTGAGTTGGTAATAATCTAACCTAGATTGTTATAAATTAAAATGTAAACTGTAATTCCCAAGAGCAACTACTAAAAAAATAACTTTTAAAAAGGTAAAGAAATGACAAGAGGATTAAAATGGTACACTAGAAAATACCTATTTGATACAAAGGATGCAGCAATGGAGGAACAGAGGAACAAAAAAGGCATAAGACATACAGAAACCAAAGAACAAAATGGCAGCTATAAATACTGCCCTATTAATAATTGCACTTCAAAGAAAAGACAGAGACTGATAGAATTAATTTTAAAAATGCTCCAACTGGCCCTGGCTGGTTGGTTTGGTAGAGCTTCGGCCCAGTGTGTCTATGTCCCAGGTTTGATTCCCGGTCAGGGTGCACAGGAGAAGCAACCATCTGTTTCTCCTTCCCTCCCCTCTCCCCTTCCCCTTCTTTCTTTCTCTCTTTCTCTCTCTTCCTTTCCCACAGCCATGGCTCGATTGGTTTTAACACATCAGCCCTGGGTGCTGAGGATGGCTCTGTGGAGCCTCTACCTCAGGTGCTAAAAATAGCTCAAATGACCCAGATGGGCAGAGCATCAGTCCCAGACAGGGGCTGCCATGTATATCCCAGTTCGGATGCATGAGGGAGTCTGTCTATCTCCCCTCCTCTCACTTGTAAAAAGAAGGAAAAAAAAATGCTCCAAATACAGTCCTGGTCAGGTAGCTCAGTTGGTTAGAGTGTCATCCCAATATGCCAAAGTTATAGGTTTGATCCCCAGTCAAGGTACATATGAGAATCAACCAAACAATGCAAAAATAAATGGAACAACAAATCAATGTTTCTCTCTCTCTCCTTTCCTTTCTGTCTAAAAGAAAAAAAATGCTCCAACTATATGCAGTCTCCAAAAGACACACTTTAAAGTCAAAGACACAAATAGCTTGAAAGTAAAGGGATGGAAAAAAGATACACAATGCAAACAGTAACCAAAATAGAGATGAAGTGGCTGTACTAATACCAGAGAAAACAGAGTTCAAGACAAAAATTACTAGAGACAAACTTAGAAATTATATAATGTAATAGAGCCAATCAATAAAGATTTAACAATTATACACATATATTCACTAATAATAGATCCCCAAAATACATGAAGCAATACTGATAGACTTGAGAGAAGAAATAGACAATTGGGCAGTAATAGTTGAAGTCTTCACTGCCCCATTTCAATGTGAATGACATGATACATCAACTAGCCATAACAGACATCGACAGAACACTCACCCAGTAACAGTACAGTACACATTTTTCCCAAGGGCACTCTTGACACCTTTTCCAGGATAGGCTATTTGTTAGGTCATTAAACAAATCTCATGGAATACACTTAAAATATTAAAATCATACAGCTAAATCAGTGTTTATAAGAAAATTTATAGCTTTAAATGCTTGTATTTAAAAAGAAGAAAGATTTGAAATCAATAGTCTAACATTCCACCTTAGGAATTAGAAAAAGGGCAAACTAAACTGAAAGCAAGCAGAAAAATATAATAAAGATTATAGAAAAATAATTAAATAAACTGAGAAGAGAAAGAATCAAGTCAACAAAACCAAAAGTTGGTTCTTTGAAAAGATCAACAAAATTGACCAAGAAAGAAGGAGAAAAGATTGAAATAATTAAAATCAAGAATGAGAAAGAGACCATCACTAATGACTTTACAGAAGTAAGAACAATTACAGGAGAATGCTATGAACATCATTCCACCAATTAGTTAACCTAGAAAACATGCACATGTTCCTAGAAAGACACAAACTACAAAGAAGAGATTTGAATTGACCTATTACCAAGTAGAGAGACTGAATTAGGAATTTTGAAATCTCCCATGAAGACAAACAAGCTCAGGTCCAGACAGCTTCACTGCTAACCTCTACCGAGTGTTTAAAGAAGACTGCCAACAATATGTGAGGTGTGGCTTCTCTCGGGGTGATGAAATGTTCTGGAATTAGACTGTGGTGATGGTTCACAACCTCGTTTTGAGATATGTAAACTTTATCTCAATTATATAAAAAGTTTGGAGAAAAATGAAACAAAAGTCATCTTTAGTTACATCTAGTATAGTTAGAATGACACAATTCCTGGCTCTTTTTTCTTTTCTTTTTTTTTTTTAAAAAAAAACATTTCTTTTTTTTTTTAATTTTATTTTAATTTTATTTATTCATTTTAGAAAGGAGAGAGAGAGGGAGAGAGAGAGAGAGAGGAGAGAGATAGAGAGAGAAGGGTGGAGGAGCAGGAAGCATCAACTCCCATATGTGCCTTGACCAGGCAAGCCCAGGGTTTCAAACCGGTGACCTCAGCATTTCCAGGTCGACACTTTATCCACTGCGCCACCACAGGTCAGGCCTGGCTCTTTTTTCTTATTTGGTAAAGTTGAACATTATTTGAAAGGTTGTGTGTGACTCATAAGTCCTTTCCTTTTTTTTTTAAATCCTAAAAGTAGGTAACTTTCTATTTCATCTCTTCCAAACCTTTTCTACATTGTGAAAGCTTTCAAAAACGTTGAAAGATAGGAGTCAGGTTAGGAGGAAAGTTATACAATATACATAAGAAAGGAAAGCTACATCATTGATTTATAAAGAGCTCTTTATAAGGCAATATGAAAAATACAAATAATTCCATTCAAGTGGGCAAAGGATAGCAAAGACAACTCATTCACATGATAGGGAATACCCAGGTAGAAACATGGTCAACCCCACTAATAACCAGTTGTAAGAGTCAGACTGCTGAAAAATTTTCAGATGGATACTCTTTAGCATCAGCAGAGTGAGAGGATGCGCTCTCCCATACACTGCTATAGGAGTTACAAAGAAGATATACATTTTGGGGGACAGCCATTTGGCAGTTCCTATCAAAATCTTAAATGTATTCATCCTATGACACAGCAATTCCACTTCTGAAAATTTATTCTATGAAAATATTGAGCCCTGGCCAATTGGCTCAGTGGTAGAGCATTGGCCCAGTGTGCAGATGTCCTGGGTTCGATTCCTCATCCAGGCACATAGGAGAAGTGACCATCTGCTTCTCCACCCCTACCCCTATCACTTCTCTCTCTCTCTCTCTCTCTCTCTCTCTCTCTCTCTCTCATCCTCTCCTGCAGCCATGGCTCAACTGGAGAGAGTTGGCCCCAGGCTCTGAGGATGGCTCCATGGCCTCCATCTCAGGAGCTAAGAAGAGCTCTGTTGCTGAGTGACGGAGCAACACCCCAGATGGGCAGAGCATCGCCCCCCAGTTGGCTTGCCCAATGGATCCTGGTCAGGGCATGTGCAGGAGTGTCTCTCTGCCTTCCCTCCTCTTACTGGATGAAAAAAGAAAGAAAGAAAGAAATATTCAGAGTTACATCCAGATAAATAAGCAAATGTATTCCTTGTGGATTTGTATGAACATTTTGAAAGTCCTGAGCCTGAGAACCTTGTAAGCATCAGGGTCTATTTAAACATTTCCATGTTTCTCCAGCTTCCTTCACTGCTGAATTAGAGGCCACTATTCCTTGTACACCACACAATCTTTGTTTTCTTTATCTGGAGGGCCACTAGCTGACTTATTTTTCTTTTCTTTCCTTTTTTCTCCCATATAGCATGTAAAGACAAAATTCTGACGTCCTTCAGGTATGAAAATACCTTCACGGGTCCTCACACTTGGTGAAAAAGTTAGCAGGGACAGCATCCAGGTAGGAAATGATTGCCCCAGGGACCTGGCCAATGTGGCCCCATGCTGCTTCAAGTGGTCCTGATGAAAAGTCTGCTGCTAGTTTGATTCAGCTCTTTTTGGCAGAAGTTTTAAGAATATTTTCCTTCCCCTTACAATTCTGACCTTTTGCCAGAAGCTATCATATTTTCCCCAGGCCAGGCCTCACTTCTGAGTGGGAGGCAGCTGTGAATCAGGCTGGGAGGGGTCCTGCTCACGGGCTGCCTGGGCCTCTCTCTCACCACAGTTTTACCAGGGGTGCAAAGCATGCGAGGCCTCTGACTCCTGGACAGCATCTCCTTTTCCTTGCTCTTTTCTCCTCCAATTCTGTTCAGAAGTCTGAAGTTACTACCTCAGGCTGTGCACAGAGGCAGTTAAGGTCGGTTGAGGCCTCAGATACAGATGTAAATATTAGGCCCCTATTGGGCAGATAAAAATATATTATGCTCATTTTGTTAAAGATGGCACTGCCCACGTGGAAGCCCATCGCCCAGGTGATAATAGTAATTGCCCTTCTTGCTTGGGATGGATGTGATTATATTAATATGTGTTGGGAGAGGGCTTTCGCACCAAAAGGTTTTAAAGGAAGAAAGATCATGTTGTTCCAGAAGAAGAGTGATTACATTCTAGGAGGAGCCTATGCTGGAGGAGAGCAGAAAAAGGCCACATGGAGGAGAGGAGAGGCAGCCAAGATGGCAGAGTGCTGAAGGAGAAGACAGTTTGTGTAGAGTTTATATAGAAAGAAGGAGATGGGGAACAGAGGTGAATAAGGCTGGTGAGGTTAGATACCTTTGATTCTAGGAAACTCGGATAAGTCAGTGGCTTTGGGAGCCCTGAATGGAAAGGGAAATGTTTTCCCATTGTGTGTATTTCTTGCCCGCCGGGTGCAAGCTAGGGTTAAAAATAATGGCCCACCAGTTCTTGGCTCCGTTGTTTCATTATCATCTGTTTGAATCAAATGCGAACCTGCATGGACCAGGCAGCTGTGATGATGGTTGTAGCTACTGGCTTTACAACCCCTTACATTAGAAAAAAGTATAAAGTTGGGGTTTTCAGGGCCCTTCAGAAGTCAGGGCCCAGGGCACAATGCACCTGCCATTAAATCTGCCTCTGGCTGTGCATGATTCTAAATGCAACACCACCACTTCTTCAGAGAGTGTGAGCAGGGTTTTCCCTGGAGGCAGGGCCTGCTATGGGCTACTCTAGCTTGTACTATGTGTGTGTGAGGGGCTCCTGGGTGGGGGTGGGAGTAGGTAGCTTCTGCACAGACAATTCTATTTTTTATAAAAAAAAATACTTTTCCATTGAGAGATGGGAAGATGGCAGCAGAGTAGGCGGATGCACAGACGCCCAGCTCTCACCACCAAACTGGTATACAAATCAATTTAGGAAAAATCAGCATGAAATACCAACTCTGGACTACAAGAACAGCTCTCAAAAACCAAGGAGCAAAGAAGAAGCCACAACAAACCTGGTAGGGAGAGCCTGAATCTCCTCTGCTTACAGGAACGAGGGGAGGGGGAGGCTGAGAGCCCAGAGGTGATCTCACCAAGGGAAAAGAGCAGAAAATACTGCTCACAGCCACTGGCCTGGCGACCAGGGAGTGAGGTGTGTTGAAAAGACCAGCTTATCTCCCAAGTGGAGAAGACAGGGAGAGGGGCAGACTGTGAGGGGCTAAGGAATGCAAGAAACGAACTAAAAAAGCTGACTCATCCGTGCTGGAGGCGGCCATAGCTGGGGGAGGGACTGAACCTTTCAAAAAACAGAGCTGAAGTGCTTCCGGATCAGAGATCTCCGGACACCTATCCAGCTACAATCAGCGCAGCAAGACACAGCTGAAAACAAGAAGTGGGGAGGAGGGGCAGTAACTCAGGTCTCCATGGAGATCTGAGATACACCTCCCCCTACTGAAGCTGAGAAAACACCTTGCCCCCAGAGAGATTAGTTGGCTGAAGAGGCCTTCAGAGTCTCAGGTTACACCCATCACATTCCTGGATACACTTTCAAGGAAGCCCCCTGCTGAGATCAATAAACAAGACTATCACCTGTTAAGAAAACAAACAAATCAAGACAAGACTTCAAAGTTGCCCAAATCCGAAAGTGGATTAAAAATAATAGCTGATACCAACCCAAGAAGACCTAGAAATAACACAACTGAAAACTGGAGGCAGACAACACCAAGCCTAGACTCCACCAACTCTACAAATAAAACACCCAAACATAATGAGAAGACAAAAAAGTGCAATTCAAATGAAACCACAAGAGATACCTTCAGGAGATGAACTGAGTGATATGGAAATAATCAAACTTCCAGATGTGGAGTTCAAAATAATGATTGTAAGGATGCTTAGGGATCTTAGAACAACAATGGATGGTCATTATGAACACCTAAATAAAGAAATAGCAAATATAAAAAAGAATCAGACAGAGATGACAAATACAATATCAGAAATAAAGACCACAATGAAAGGAATTAAAAACAGGATAAATAGAGCTGAGGATCGAATCAGTGAGTTAGAGGACAACTGGAATGAAGGCATGAAAGCAGAGAAGAAAAAAG
Organism: Saccopteryx leptura; assembly: GCF_036850995.1. Taxonomy (NCBI): domain Eukaryota; kingdom Metazoa; phylum Chordata; class Mammalia; order Chiroptera; family Emballonuridae; genus Saccopteryx; species Saccopteryx leptura. The sequence continues at coordinate 220,392,475 of NC_089505.1, read as the reverse complement.
TTAAGAGACTCAAAAAGTCGGAGGAAACTCTTAGAGAGCTCTGTGACAACATGAAGAGAAATAACATCCGCATCATAGGGGTTCCTGAAGAAGAAAAAGAACAAGGGATAGAGACTTTGTTCAATCATATCATAGCTGAAAACTTCCCTAAATTAATGCAGGAAAAACTCTCACAAGTTCAAGAAGCACAGAGGACTCCATTAAAGAGAAACCCAAAGAAACCTACACCAAGACACATCATAATTAAAATACCAAAGCTAAGTAATAAAGAGAAAATATTAAAAGCTGCAAGAGAAAAAAAAGCTATCACCTACAAAGGAGCCCCCATAAGGATGACATCTGACTTCTCAACAGAAACACTTGAGGCCAGAAGGGAATGGCAAGAAATATTCAAAGTAATGCAGAACAAGAACCTACAACCAAGACTACTTCATCCAGCAAGTCTATCGTTTAAAATTGAAGGAGAAATAAAAAGCTTCCCAGACAAAAAAAGCCTCAAGGAATTCATTACAACCAAACCAATGCTGCAGGAAAGGTTAAGGGGCCTGTTGTAAACAGATCAAAGTGGGAAAAGAATATACCAAAAAAGGAATACAGCTTTAAAGAATAAAATGGCAATAAACAACTACATATCAATAATAACCATAAATGTAAATGGATTAAATGATTCAATCAAAAGACATAGGGTAGCTGCGTGAATAAGAAAACAGGACCCGTACATATGCTGTCTACAAGAGACACACCTTAGAACAAAAGATACACATAGATTGAAGATAAAAGGATGGAAAAAAAACATTTCATGCAAATGGAAATGAAAAAAAAGCTGGGGTAGCAATACTTATATCAGACAAATTGGACTTTAAAACAAAGGATATAGTAAGAGATAAAGAAGGCCACTACATAATGATAAAGGGAGCAATCCAACAGGAAGATATAACTATAATAAATATCTATGCACCTAATATAGGAGCACCTAAATATATAAAGCAGACTTAGGTGGATTTAAAGGGCGAGATCAACAGCAATACTATAATAGTAGGGGATTTCAATACTCCACTAACATCACTAGATAGATCCTCAAGAAAGAAAATTAACAAAGAAACAGCAGACTTTTTGGAAACACTAGATCAACTCGATTTAATAGATATCTTCAGAACCTTTCACCCTAAAGCAGCAGAATATACATTCTTTTCAAGTGCTCATGGTACATTCTCTAGGATAGACCACATGTTAGGGCACAAAAGTGCTCTCCACAAATTTAAGAAGATTGAAATCATATCAAGCACTTTCTCCCATCACAACGGCATGAAACTAGAAATGAACCACAACAGAAAAGCTCAAAAATTCTCAAACACATGGAAATTAAATAGCAGGTTGTTAAATAACGAATAGATTAAAAATAAGATCAAAGAAGAAATAAAAAAATTCCTAGAAACGAATGACAATGATCATACAATAACTCAAAATTTATGGGACACAGCAAAAGCAGTACTGGCAGGGAAGTTCATAGCACTACAGGAACACTTTAAGAAGCTAGAAAAAGCTCAAATAAACAACTTAACCCTACATCTAAAAGAACTAGAAAAAGAACAGCAAGTAAGCCCTGGCCGGTTGGTTCAGTGGTAGAGTGTCGGCCTGGCGTGAGGAAGTCCCGGGTTCGATTCCCGGCTAGGGCACACAGGAGAGGCGCCCATTTGCTTCTCCACCCCTCCCCCTCTCCTTCCTCTCTGTCTCTCTCTTCCCCTCCCGCAGCCGAGGCTCCATTGGAGCAAAAGATGGCCTGGGCACTGGGGATGGTTCTGTGGCCTCTGCCCCAGGTGCTAGAGTGGCTCTGATCACAACAGAGCGATGCCCTGGATGGGCAGAGCATCACCCCCTGGTGGGCGTGCCGGGTGGATCCCGGTCGGGCGCATGTGGGAGTCTGTCTGACTGCCTCCCCATTTCCAGCTTCAGAAAAATACAAAAAAAAAAAAAAAAAAAAAAAAAAAAGAACAGCAAGTAAAGCCCAAATGTAGTAGAAGGAAGGAAATAATAAAGATCAAAACAGAAATAAATGACATAGAGGCTAAAGAAACAATACAGAGGATCAATGAAACTAGGAGCTGGTTTTTTTGAAAAGGCAAACAAGATTGATGAACCTTTAACTAGGCTCACCAAGAAAAAGAGAGAGAGGACTCAAATAAATAAAATTAGAAATGAGAGTGGAGAAATAACAACTGACACAACAGAAATACAAAATATTGTAAGAAATACAAAATAGTATGAGAACTGTATGCCAAAAAACTAGACAACCTAGATGAAATGGACAAATTCCTTGAAACATACAATCTTCCAAAAATCAATCTGAAAGAATCAGAAACCTAAACAGACCGATTACACCAAATGAGATAGAAACATTTATCAAAAAACTCCCAACAGCCCTGGCCGGTTGGCTCAGCGGTAGAGCGTCAGCCTAGCGTGCGGAGGACCCGGGTTCTATTCCCGGCCAGGGCACACAGGAGAAGCGCCCATTTGCTTCTCCACCCCTCCGCTGCCCTTTCCTCTCTCTCTCTTCCCCTCCCGCAGCCAAGGCTCCATTGGAGCAAAGATGGCCCGGGCGCTGGGGATGGCTCTGTGGCCTCTGCCCCAGGTGCTAGAGTGGCTCTGGTCGCAACATGGCGACACCCAGGATGGGCAGAGCATCGCCCCCTGGTGGGCAGAGCATCGCCCCATTGTGGGCGTGCCGGGTGGATCCCGGTCGGGCGCATGCGGGAGTCTGTCTGACTGTCTCTCCCTGTTTCCAGCTTCAGAAAAATGAAAAAAAAAAAAAACTCCCAACAAAGAAAAGTCCGGGGACTGATGGCTTCACAACTGAATTCTACCAAATATTCAAAGAAGAACTAACTCCTATCCTTCTCAAACTATTTCAAAAAATTCAAGAGGAAAGAAGACTTCCAGGCTTCTTTTATGAGGCGAGCATAATTCTGATTCCAAAACCAGGCAAAGACAACACAAAGAAAGAAAATTATAGGCCAATATCTCTGATGAATATAGATGCTAAAATCCTCAACAAAATATTAGCAAACCAGATCCAACAATATATGAAAAAAATCATACACCATGATCAAGTGGGATTTATTCTGGGGAGGCAAGGCTGGTACAATATTCGTAAATCAATCAATGTGATTCATCACATAAACAAAAAGAAGGAGAAAAACCACATGATAATTTCAATAGATGCAGAAAAAGCATTTGATAAAATCCAGCACCCTTTCATGATTAAAAGTCTCAGCAAAGTGGGAATACAGGGAACATACCTCAACATGATAAAAGCCATCTATGAGAAACCCACAGCCAACATCATACTCAATGGGAAAAAATTAAAAGCAATACCCTTAAGATCAGGAACAAGGCAGGGGTGCCCCCTTTCACCACTCTTATTTAACATAGTCCTGGAAGTCCTAGCCACAGCAATCAGATAAGAAAAAGAAATAAAAGGCATTCAAGTTGGAAAAGAAGAAGTAAAACTATCATTATTTGCAGATGATATGATATTGTATATAGAAAACCCTAAAGTCTCAGTCAAAAAACTACTGGGCCTGATAAATGAATTCAGCAAAGTGGCAGGATATAAAATCAATACTCAGAAATCAGAGGCATTTTTATACGCCAACAATGAACAATCAGAAAGAGAAATTAAGGAAACAATCCCCTTCACAATTACAACCAAAAAAATAAAGTACCTAGGAGTAAACTTAACCAAGGAGACTAAAGACTTGTACTTGGAAAATTACAAAGCATTGACAAAAGAAATCAAGGAAGATACAAACAAGTGGAAGCATATACCATGCTCATGGTTAGGAAGAATAAACATCATTAAAATGTCTACATTACCCAAAGCAATCTATAAATTCAATGCAATACCAATTAAAATACCAATGACATACTTCAAAGATATAGATTACATATTCCAAAAATTTATATGGAACCAAAAAAGAACACAAATAGCCTCAGCAATCTTAAAAAAGAAGAATAAAGTGAGAGGTATCACACTTCCTGATATCAAGTTATACTACAAGGCCATTGTACTCAAAACAGCCTGGTACTGGCAAAAGAACAGACATATAGATCAATGGAACAGAACAGAAAAACCTACAGTTCTATGGATAACTGATATTTGACAAAGGAGGTAAGGAAATACAATGGAGTAAAGACAGCCTCTTTAAGAAATAGTGTTGGGAAAATTGGACAACTACCTGCAAAAAAATGAAACTAGATCACCAGCTTACACCGCTCACAAAAATAAACTCAAAATGGATAAAAGACTTAAATGTAAGCCTTAAAACTATAGGCATATTAGAAGAAAACATAGGCAGTAAGCTCTCTGACATTTCTCACAGCAATATATTTGCTGATTTATCTCCACGGGGAAGAGAAATAAAAGACAGGATAAACAAATGGGACTGTATCAAACTAAAAAGCTTTTGCACAGCTAAAGACAACAAGAACAGAATAAAAAGACAAACTACACAATGGGAGAACATATTTGACAATACGTCTGATAAGGGGTTAATAACCAAAATTTATAAAGAACTTGTATTGTAAAACTTAATACCAGGAAGACAAACAATCCAACCCAAAAATGGGCAAAAGAAATGAATAGACACTTCTCCCAAGAGGACATACAGATGGCCAATAGGCATATGAAAAAATGCTCAACATCACTAATCATTAGAGAAATGCAAATTAAAACCACAATGAGGTATCACCTCACACCAGTCAGAATGGCGCTCATCAACAAAACAACACAGAATAAGTGATGGTGAGGATGTGGAGAAAAGGGAACCCTCCTGCACTGCTGGTGGGAATGCAGACTGGTGCAGCTACTGTGGAAAACAGTATGAAGATTCCTCAAAAAATTAAAAATCAAACTGCCTTTTGACCCAGCTATCCCACTGTTGGGAATATACCCCAAGAACACCATAGCACTGTATGAAAAGAAGAAATGCACCCCCATTTTTATGGCAGCATTGTTCACAATAGCGAAGATCTGGAAACAGCCCAAGTGTCCGTCAGAGGACAAGTGGATTAAAAAGTTTTGGTACATATATACTATGGAATACTACTCAGCCATAAGAAATGATGACATCGGATCATTTACAATAACATGGATGGACCTTGATAACATTATATGGAGTGAAATAAGTAAATCAGAAAAAAAACTAAGAACTATATGAATCCATACATAGATGGAACATAAAAATGAGACTCAGAGACATGAACAAGAATGTGATGGCAACAGGGGTGGGGGGTGGGGGGAGGGGGGATGGGGCGAGGAAGGAGAGGGGGTGGGGGAGGGGAGGGGCACAAAGAAAACCAGATAGAAGGTGACAGAAGACAATTTGACTTTGGGGGAGGTTTATACAGCACAATCAAATGTCAAAATAATCTGGAGATGTTTTCTCTCAACATATTGTACCCTGATTTATCAATGTCACTGCATTAAATTTAATAAATAAATTTTAAAAAATGAGAAAAAAAATACTTTTCCATTGATTTGAGGAAGGGGGACTGGAAAAGGGGGAGAGAGAGAAAAGCATCAATTAATTCTTCTATTTAGTTGTGCACCATTGGTCGCTTCTCATTCTTGCCCTGAAAGGGGATCAAACCCACAACCTCTGCACTCCAGAAGATGCTTTACCCATTAAGTTACCCAGTCAGGGCTCCAGTTCTATTCTTGTGTTTAACTACATGGAGCTTGGAGCTTCTCCAAGGCTCCTATGAAAGGTTCTCTCTCAAGTCTTGGCCTAAACTGTCCTCTGCTCTGGTTTCCTTGGCAACCTTATCTATTTTTAACCTTTTAGGGACTCCTCTGCACTTCAGCTTCAGGTTTGCTCAGAGTGCTGTGACTTCTCTTCTTCTTCCTTTGCTGTCTGTCATTTCACTGGGGCACAGAGAGGAGAGCAGGTGGGTATGTGCTTAATCCACCATCCCCAACTCTAACCCCCACAACAACATTATTAAATCAAACTTCTAGATGAATCACAGTGCTCACCTCCTCTAAAGCCCTCATTTGAGAAATAAGGAAACAGAGATCCAGAAAAGTCGATGCCTTGTTCCTGTGTCACCCTGGCTGGTCACTGTGAGGCAAGGACAAACCATGGGCCCTGCCACACAGGCAGTGCCTGTAGCCAAGACTAAGAGTCTTCCCAGTTCCAGGAGGTTTTTAATCAGGAAATCAGACAAGGCCTTATACAAGAACAGGTAGGTGCCCTGGGCTTTGACACACTGTGAAGCCAGCAGAGCATGTCAGCTCTTTATGGCCCTCTCCTTGGCAGTCTGGACTGTGAGATGCACAGAATTTCCCCGAGGGAACCCTGAGACCGGCAGGTACACTGGCTCAGCTTAGCACTGTATACAACTCCAGAGATGGCCAAGCCAGCCTCTGCATGAGACAGCCCTCCCCTGCCTCGGGGACCACAGGGACCTACTTGAGCAAGGTGCACACTCAGCCCAGCGGTCCCTAATCACCTGGGTATAGACCCTGAGCAGATGAGCTGAACCCTCATCCCCAGAGCAGAAATCCCTGCACACAGCCACTGTAGCATCAGGCCACACACAGGCAGGGGTAGCTTTGAAACCCATCACAGGTTCCAATCAGCGTGTGTGGCCCAACTTTGATTCAAGATATTATTTCCCAAGTCAAAAGCATCTTTCTAGGTGTACAGGAGGAAAGAGAAGTGTGAAGAATAGAAAAGGAAGAGGACCCTGCTTGCCCCTCATGTTTATAAATGATTTAACTGCAGGGCATGGCAGGAGGGGAAGAGCTAATGAGAGGCCAAATTAGGTGCATTTGCATGCTAATTAGGGCAGAGATGCAACACAACCGCACCTCAGCAGTCTGTATAATGTGAGAAAGTCAGGATATCTACCCAATGTGAGAAAACAGGTAGAGAAAGTTTAGGGAAAAGTGTTCTCTGAAACCTTCTCCTTCTCCAACAGCCTCCCAGTCCTCGTCACATGGTTTAACACAGTGTAGGGTAAACAGGTGTGAAACATGTGTGTTTGGTTTGCTCACTTGTATATTGCCTAAATGGTGTATTGGCACAGGGTGTGTGTGTGTGTGTGTGTGTGTGTGTGTGTGTGTGTGTGTGTGGTGTATGGAAGGCTGCCAGTGCTTGCCCTCAGGGTGGCAGATTGTAAATTGCAAAATTGCAGACCACCTGCCTCCATGGGGAAGGCCTACTGTTTGCGATTGTTTCCTGGAGAAGGGGTTTCCTGGCCTGTTTTGCTGGGGGCTGGGAGTCCTGAGAATGAGTCCAGAGAGATGGGGCAGGGGGTGAAGGGGGGGGGGTGCTGAGAGGCTGGGAAAGCCCTGAGATTTCAGCTAGGACTATTTGGCTGGAGAGTGATGAGGCTGGTGGGGGGACCTGTGAGTCTGGAGGGTGAGTCCAGAGAATGAGTCCAGGTCTCTGGACAGAACCAGAGACCAAGTTAGGGCTTGGGAGCCCTAAGAGAAATGGAAGCAGTTTTCCCTGCCTGTTTGCTCGTCTGCCATTATGAGACTTTTTTTTGTTGTTGTTGTATTTTTCCGAAGTGAGAAGTGGTGGGGAGGCAGACAGACACACTCCCGAATGTGCCCGACAGGGATCCACCCGGCATGCCCACCAAGGGGTGATGCTTGGCCCCTTTGGGGTGTTGTTCAACTGCAATCGGAACCATTCTAGCACCTGAGGTGGAGGCCATGGAGCCGTCCTCAGCGCCCGGGCCAACTTTGCTCCAATGGAGCCTTGGCTGCGGGAGGGGAAGAGAGAGATAGAGAGGAAGGAGAGGGAGAAGGATGGAGAAGTAGATAGGCACTTCTCCTGTGTGCCCTGGCTGGGAATCGAACGCTGGACTTCCACACGCCGGTCCGATGCTCTAATGCTAAGCCATCTGGCCAGGGCCCCATAATGAGACTGATAAATGGAATGGCCCACCATTTTTTGGCTTCACAGTTCCTTTACTGTTTGCCTGAATCCAATGAGAACCTGCATGGCCATGGTAGCGGCCACTGGCCTTACACATAAGTTATTACTCAACTATTTCAACAGCTATTATTTTCCTGACCAGACTGAGCAATTCAGAATGCAGGGACCAGTGTCTCGAGCCATTAAATTCCTGTTGGTTGCTGGCTCTGAGATCTTCCAGGTGACTCTGTCCATTCATCATAGTTTTTCCTCTGCACCTTTTAGCTCTAGGCACTGTGCTAGGAGCCTAGGATAGAACAGTGGCAACACAGGAAGGACCCTCCCCTCAAAGCTCTGGGGGAAATTGTGATGCAGTGTAGCAGGACCAAAGAACAACCTACTCTTGTTGTAAAGTGACAAAAGCTACAGAATTAATATAATATTTTAGGAAATTTAAAGAACATTTTATTAATTTGGGCTAGGCATGCAGAAGGATTTTGTAAGTGTGATTTCTATGCTTGTGTGATTAGCATAAGACCAAGATGGCATTGTGTTGTAAATGCAGAGGAAGGAGACTTGGATTCCCTGACCTTCCCCCATACCTTTGGGGGAAGGGTCAATGGCTAGCCAGGTGTAGGGAGAAAAGAATTAAATCTTTCTTGGGCTGATGGATCATTTGCAGGCATTTGTTCCCATGGAAACCACCCCTCCCCTCCTGAAAGCATGTAGTTAATGTATGTATCTCTAACAAAAGGTATAAACTTATGCCGTGATGTCAGGCTTTCTCCCCTCCCATGTATAATTAGCAGTATATAAACAGCCCCTGAACTTTTTTGGGGGCTGCACAATTTGGGTCTGTTGCCCTGTCTCAGCCATATGCGGCCAGCATATTTAATAAATTTCCTCCTTTAATAAAACTTTTCAAAAACTTATTTGGACTACATGCCTCTATGAACACCCGCAGAGCTGTGGATTTAGTTACTTTACAACACTCTGAGGCCAGGAAGGAGGGATGCCCGGCCCAGAAGGTGAGATCTAGGCTGCAGATGGACAGGTAGAAAACTTGCCTGACAGATACTGTGTGTGACCAGAGGTAGAGAACATGGCACCATGTGTGGGGAAAATGGCTGTGTTAGGCTTGCTCACAGGTCTACCAGCTACAGGCTTTCTGTGCAAATAGTTCCATAGCATGTGACAGCACTATTGTGGGGACATAAATGCTTCCCCATAGGGGGGCGAGGAAGGAGATCACCCCGCCACTGAGAGGTGTGGTTGGGTTTTCCTGATCCCTTGCCCTCCACTGTAAAAAGCAAGTTTTTCCTTTTCCTGTTGTATTTTTATTTCCTTTTTCTCTCTTCTTTTGGCTTGCCTGTCTTGGTGAGCCTCTAATAAATTGGAATGGCCCACCATCCTCCAGCTCCACTGTTCACATTGCCTAAATCCAATGTGAACCTGCATGGCCATGGTGGTGGCCGCTTGCCCTACATCTGGCGCAGCCGGCAGGATTCGGATCAGATTAGTATGGAGCTGCCAACAACCTTGAGAAGTGGGGTTGAGGAGTGGTCACTGCTCCCCAGTGTATGGTTCCCCTTGGCTGTCCTTTTGGGGGCTGTGGGCTGGGTGTTTTTTACTACCCTGCAAGAGGAAACCAGTTCTGTTTGAGAAGCTGCCTGAGGTCAAAAGCTCCAGGATGAGCTGCAGAATGAGCAGCAGCAATGGCTTGAACTGGAGAAGGAGGCCGACTGGGTTTGAAAGCTACAGTGTAAGAGGCAAGCTGAACACCAATAGTGCCTGGAACTGGCAGGGTCTCTGGAGAAGGAATTACGGGTTTGCGAGTTGCAGTGTGCCCTGGAAGCTGCACGTTGGCACTGGCAGGTGCTGGAGAAACAAATGCAGGTCCAAGAACTCAAGTTTCAGTTTCCAACTGAAAGCGGCAGCCACAAGAGCTGAAGATGGAGCTGTGACAGCAGAGTGTCCCTGAGTTGGAGGGAGCAGGTGTTTCCAGCTCCTCTTCTGAAGATGAGGAGGCTTGATTTGAAGCTGCTGTCCACACACTCAGAGCTTGGCCAGTGGTCGCCCAGAAGGTAAAAGCCCAGCAGCAAAGAGTCCCTCAGTCACAGCCTCCTCCCCAGGTAAACGAACACTTTGTGGTCTGGCCCTACACCCAGGCAGAGCTGATGGAGTTGGAGGCACAATTCAGGCAGAAACCCACTGAGCCCATCAGCCTGGTTGCTGCGGTTGTGGGACATAGGGGGTGGATGGCATCACACTCTCAGGAACAAAGATGAAGAAACTGGCCACCATTACCACATACTCCTCCTTGAGGCAGTGTCCTCAGATCTGCCGTGACAACCCAGGAGACCATACCCTATTAGAGTGGGTGATGGCTGTCATTTGTATGGTCTGGCAGAATGCTGGGGACTTGCCGGGGGCAGTGAGTCAGTGGCAGTGCTATATAGTGAACTAATGAAGATCCTTCAGAAACTAGGTAAGAAGAATGCTGCTTTCCACCTGGGGTCCTGTGGGCCTGAGGAAGAAGTGTTTATGGCAAAAATGAGGGACTTAATCCTAGGTAGTGCCCCATCAATCCTTTTTGGGTCACTACTGGCTATCTTGGGCCCCCATGTGGGGCATCCCATCAGTGCAGTTACACAGATGGTAGCAGATTTGGGAGAGCTGGAAGCTGCTCAAAATCATAAAGCAGTGGGGGCTGCTGCCTATGTTGCCTCCCCCTTCCCCCAACTAACAAGGGAAATGGGCCTATAAAGGTTACCCAAAAACAGATGTGGGTAGATGTGATTTTGGTTGGAGCAGATAGGGAGAAGTTAGATGACAAGTTCAAGAAAGTTTTTTTTGGAGCTTTGGCAGCAGCTTAAACTATAATAGAGGCTCCAGCTGTTGAGACTAAAGGCCCCAGCAGCTACCAATAATAAAGTTGGCGTAAGGGTAGCACGGTTACAAGATTATATAATAGAGACAGCCGAGGGAGAGGAGGATCCCCAAGACTCACTGTTCCAGTTCAACTAGGGAAAACACCAAGGGACCCGTCTAACAGGCACAGGTGGGGACTGGAGGCCACACATGGAACTGGCTATCCACTGGTCCCCTTCTAATGTACAATGGGTGTTGGCTTTGGTGGATACACGCGTAGAATGTTCCCTCCTTTATGGGAACCCAGAGCAATTTGCTGGGACCCCAGTGGTCATTGTAGGTTACAGGGGCCAAACTGTTCGAGTGAAGCCAATAACTATTCCATTGTGGATAGGAAGACTGCCTCCTAAGTCATACGGTATATGCATCCCCTATTCCTGAATATATAGTGCTCACAAAAATTAGAAAATATTTCAAAATGAGTATGAAATGATAAAAAAAAAAGCATTTGATTTTTTTATTAAACAAGAACGTCAGAAAAGCAAATGACAAGTGAAAGAAAGTTGTTCAATTATGCAATTGAGATGTAAAACCAATTTTATTTCACTGGTGAAAATGCACTGTACAAAAGGCTAAAAGTACTGGAGTATCTGCATGTTCCCTGATCCCCTAGTTTTTATGAGCAGTGGGGGTAGATGTCTTACAAGGACTGTGGTTGGAAACCACAGTTGGGAGTTCCAGCTGTGGATCGGGTTGTGAAGGCAGTGTTGCAGGACATGCATCACATTCCTCTCTGCAATTACCCATTCCCCGCCGTGTGACTAGCACAAAGCAGTACCACCTGCCAGGTGGTTATGAAGAAATCACTGGGACAATCCTTGAACTAGAAAAGGTGGGGATCATCTGGCCAGCATATAGCCCTTAGAACTCCCCAGTATGGCCTGTGAGCAAACCAGATGGAACCTGGAAAATGACAGATTAAAGAGAACTTAATAAAATTGTTCCCCCTTTGCACAGTGCAGTTCTCTTGAAAGCTAACCTGATAGATTGGCTCTAAGCCATGAGTTGGGCACATACCACTTTGTGGTAGACTTGGTAACGCCTTTTTCCCTATTGATATAGCTGCAGAGTCAAGACCAATTTGCCTTCACTTGGGAAGGGAAGCAATGGACTTTTACAGTATTTCCCCAGGGCTATTTGCATAGCCCCACCTTGTGCCATGGGCTGGTGGCAGCTGACCTGGTTAAATGGAAACAGCCAGAGGTGGTTTGTATCATTATATCGATGTTTTATGCTAACTAGTGACTCTCTTCCAGAATTGAAGCAAGCAGTCTCTTCCTGCTATCTCATTTGAAAGCCTGTGGCTGGGCAGTCCAAAAAGGGCAAATTACAAATTACAAACATTGGGAAAACAAGTTTGTAACAAGTGTTTTTAGGTTTGCACGCTTGTACTAGGGCAGCACCATGTGTGTGTGGTCTATGGAAGGCTGAGGGTGCTTGCTCTCAGGGCAGCAGATTACAAATTGTGGACTGCTGGCCTCATAGAGCCATAGGGAGGGCGATTGTTTGCTATTGTTTGCTGGAGACGCCCCCCCCCCCCCCCCGCCTGTTTTTCTGGAGAGGGCAGAGAGAAAGAGAGAGCTGAGGGGCTTGGGAGCGCTGAGATTCTGGCCTGGCCTGTTTGGCTGAGCCCTGCTGAGGCTGATGGGGACCTGTGAGTCCACTTGAGTACAGAATGCTGAGGGTCTTGGGAGCCCTGGCTGTTTGCTCATCCACCATTACAAGACTTTAATAAACAGAATGGCCCACCATTTTCTGGCTCCACAGTTCCTTTACCATTTGCTCAAATCCAATGAGAACCTGCATGGCCAAGGTGCCGGCCACTGGCCTCTCAACTGAGAGGGGAGAAACCAGAAGAATGCAGAAGAAGGAGCTTGCGGGAATGACTGACTCAACCAGTTAAAAAGATTATCTACATTCTATAAGTCTCTAACTGATTTCCTGGTGACTGTTAGAGTACATATAAGAGAAACAAGAGCTGTAAATAGATAGGGCCAGGGGTCCAGAAACCCTTCCCCCTAGCTGCCCTGCCAAAACTCCCCCGCCCCGAGCCACGAGGTGCACATAGGACCTCAGACAAAGGAACCATGCACCCCTTGCATGGACACTGTAAAAGGTATATAAGATGTAAGAAATCTAACTTGGGGGAGCTGGTGCTTTGATGCTACTAACTCCATGTGCTCCACCTGCTACTAATAAATTCCTCTTCCTCTATGAAGTTGTCTGGATGTCTATGATCCTCCATTTGGGTGTCATTTTCCTGGAACACAAGAACCTAGATTATCTGTTAAATTCTTGGGAGTTGTCTAGTCTGGTAAGACAAAGATTATCCCTGATGCAGTGATAGATAAGATTCAAGCATACTCTGTGCCCACTACGGTAAAACAGTTCCAGGAATTTCTAGGTCTGTTGGAGTACTGGCAAGCATTTATACCCCATTTGGCTAGGTTACTGCACCCCTTATATAACCTTATTTGGAAGGGGGTTCACTGGGATTAAAACGAGCAGGTGCAAGGTGCATTTGCAGCAGCTAACAGAGATATCACGGTGGCACAGGCCTTGAATGTGTTTGATCCTGCCAGACCCTGTGAGCTTGATGTCCATGTAACCTCTGAGGGGTTTGGATGGGGCTTGTGGCACCAGACAGAGAGCACTTACAGCAACTTATTGGGTTTTGATCCTAATTGTGGAAAGGCACTGACATCCTTTATTCATTAGTGGAGAAACAGTTGGCAGCTGTGTATGCTGCCCTCCTGGCCACTGAGAGTATTACGACCACAACTCCAGTTACACTCAAGACAACATACCCCATAACAGGATGGGTGAGAGATTGGGTGACCAAACCTCGTAGTGGTACTGCCAAAACCTCCACCCTGGCCAAGTGGGGTGCATACTTGCAACAACGCTGCACCCTTAGCACGAGCCTGTTGAGGGCAGAACTGCAGGAAGTCTTGGGTCCCATCACCTATGCGACCTTAGAGTCGGGTACAGCTGGGGCTCAGAAGGCAGAACCTGAAGTCATTCCCTACCAAGAGGGGTGGACACGCATCCCCAAGGATGCCTGGTATACTGATGGTTCCAGCAGGGGCCAACCTGCCAAATGGAAGGCCATTGCCTTCCATCCAGCCACTGAGACTATTTGGATGGACACAGGTACAGGCCAAAGCAGCCAGTGGACAGAATTAAGAGCCATATGGCTATTTGCCCATAATGAACCTTCACCTTTGGTGATTTGCTGGGCTGTCTCTCGTGGACTGACCTTTTGGATTACTACTTGGCACACTAACCAGTGGATGGTAATATACTATCAGCTATGGGGTCATGCCATGTGGCAGGACTTATGGGAAATAGGACACCGAAGCAGGTGACAGTATATCATGTCACAGGGCTTGCCCCTCTAGCCCATCCTGGGAATGATGAGGCAGACACCTTGGTGAGGGTGCGATGGTTGGAGACTGCACCTGCAGGTGACATGGCACAGTGGTTCCACCGGCGTCTGCTCCATGTGAGACAAAAAACTATGTGGTCTACAGTTAAGGCGTGGAACTTGCCTGTGTCCTATCCAGAGGTACTTGCAGCCTGTGAGCAATGTGCATTGTGTTCCAAGGAGCACCCGCGGAGACAACTGGTGTCACCTGGACAGATCCAGAGAGGTCATGTTCCACTGACACGGTGGCAGATAGACATCATTGGGCCCTTTCCAAAGTCAGAAGGGTACCAGTATGCAGTCACCTGTGTAGATACTGCTACCGATCTGCTTGCTGCCTACCCTGCCTGTAACCCTAACCAGAGAGCACTCATACAGGCTCTGGACCACATGAGTGCTGCGTAAGGGTGGCCGCTGGTCCTTAAAAGTGACAATGGTACCCATTTCACTGGTTCAATGGTGAGGCAATGGGCTCAAGAGCTGGAGGTGGACTGAAAGTACCATGTCCCCTACCACCCCCAGGCTGCTGGTATCATTGAGCGGTATAATGGACTCGTAAAGCAGGGACTGTGACAGGAGAGGGTCACCAGTTTTCTTACTGGATGGACACACCACTTATGGACAGTACTCCGATTTTGAATGAGAGACCTCAGTGGGGGTGCCCAGCTCCTGTGGAGGCCCTCTTGCACCAGGCAGCTGCTCCTATGCAGTTGCAGATACGCACCAAGGACATTTGACTCAAGCTGGGCTTTGGACGGCAGGGAAACGTGCATTTGCCTGCCCCAACAGCCCTCCTTAAAGGCCAATGGCTTCAATGGACTTGGCCTTGGGCTGTACAGGCGCCCCACCTATGATGAGTGGCCTGTTGGCACCATGGGGTAGGGGGCTAGAGGGGAACCTCCAGTTAACTCCCTGGGCATCCAGCACCTGGACGCCTAAGGTAGAAGTGAATTATCCCTTGAGTGCTCAGGGAGATAGCATTATGAAAGGCACCTTCGTAATTTATTTATGGGCCATAATGAGTTCTCCCATTCTGCTGCACATCAAACCAGCAGATCCTGCTGTACTGGCCAATAAGGTTTGGTATGTCCGCCCGGGGCAGCCTCTGGTACCTGCGACTGTGCTGTCTGCAGATAGAACTCTGGCCTGTGTTCTGCCAGAGGGAAAAGATTTGTCTCTCTTGTACCGCTGACCACTCTCTCATTTTGCCCAGAGCTTATGCTTTGGTAATTCTGTTGCTGCAGTTTGTACTGTTTGTTTATGCAATGTTCCTCACTCCTGGCACAGGGACCATCACGGAAGATACCTGTTACGTAGATCATGAGGCGAGCTATCCTACAGGGGTGGAATGTGGGGAAAATGGCTGTGTTAGGCTTGCTCACAGGTTTACCAGCTACAGGCTCTTTGTGCAAATAGTGCAGTAGCACGTGAGAGCACACTGTATTGATGTAAATGCAAAGGGGAACTCAGCGGGACAAGGGAGGAGATTGCACTCACCACTGAGAGGTGTGGTTGGGTTTTCCTGAACCTTTGCCCTCCACTGCGAAAAACAGGTTTTCCTTTGCTCACTGTATTTTTTTTCTTTTTCTCTCTTCTTTTGGCTTGCCTATCTTGGTGAGCCTCCAATAAGCTGGAGGAATGGCCCACCATCCTCCAGCTCCACTGTTCACATTGCCTAAATCCAATGTGAACCTGCATGGTCACGGCGGCAGCCACTGGCCTTACAATGTGTGAGGAATATCATTCTGCAGAGGCCGAGGCAGGTGTAAACAGAACCTGTTCAAGGCTGTACAAAGTGTGAGTGTTGGGTTGGGGGTGGGTCAGGAGACTGGAGAAATAAGCAGAGCGAAGCTAAACGGTTCAAGAACATGAAGCCATGCTACAGTGTCTGGACTCTCTTCTAATGGTAATGAGAACTAACAAGATTTTTGGCCAGAGAATAACATGATCAAATGTGAGTGTCAGAAAGATCTCTGTGGTTGAAGGGCAGAGCCGGGGGTGGCGGCCTGGGATGCAGAGGAATGGACCAATACATGAACTCTTTAAGAGACACAATATACAAGAGACAGTGTGTAAAGTGGGGCTGGGAAAAAATAACAAGGATAGATCCCAGCTTTCGAGTCTGGGCGAGCAAGCGGATGGCAGAGGCACTCCCTGGGCCAGAAAACCTGCGTTACTAGAGAGAGACAAAGACCTAGTCACAGTTCTGGGCATGTGCGTGTTTTTAGAAAAGAAAATGTTTTAGAGGAAAAACGTTAACAGCTGAAAAAGAACAATAGTTATAAATCTATTAATTTTTTATGAACACCTACATTCATAGAAGCACTTATATAAAAGTCCTACATACACTTACAGAAAGAAATCCTGAGAGTGGCCAAAAAATTCACCCCAACCTCAGGGGCAAGTCTGGACAAGAGGGGTAAGTCCCATAATCTTTTATGCAGCAGAGAAAATGAGATCTTAACCTTGGGGGCATCCTGACAAATGTCAACCGAATGACACTCATGACATTGAAGTGGGTTCGGTGTTGGAGAATCTTTCTAACCATCTCGGCACAGAGGTGGTTACCTCCAGGAGAGGAGGGGCCTGAACCCACTGTCAGAATATACAATTTAGGCACTACTCAGTCTTCTGGTATTATTTCATCTTAAAATGATCATACAGTAAATCTGACTTTTTTTGTGTACATAGCTCCATGAGTTGACACATGAATACAGAACAGTCCCATCGCCTCCCCAAACCCTCCTGCTGCTCTTCTACAGACACCCGCCCCCACATCCTGGCAGCCACTGATCCGTTCTCCCTCACCACAGTCCTTTCTTCTTGAGAATGTCACAAAAATGGAACTGTACAGTTTGTCACATTCTGAAACCAGCTCTTCTCGCTAAGCACGATGCTTCAGAGATTTATCCAATCTGCCGTGTGCACACTGTGTGAACCCTCTCCCCATCTGCTGTCAAACACGCACACACTGGCCGCACTGCGAATGTGTGTTTGTCTCTATTCCACTCAGCACCTGTGCTTCTCCTTCAAGGGTGCTGGCGACATCACCACTGTCCCAGGCCCACAGGTGCCCTGTAGCAGCAAACCAATTTATCATGTAGAGCGTGTGGAAAAGCAGCGACTTTTACTAAATAGATTAGTAAATCACAAAAGACCTAAAGGTTCTGTTTGGTGTAACTTTCAGGTCACTTTTAACTCCTAAAGTAGAGATGCTCCATGTCACCCAGTGAAAAAAGAAAAATCAACCTTTAAGTCTTTACAAACTTAATTTGGGGGATGCAGGTAAGCCTTGGCTACTGTCTTTCCTTGCCATTTTCATAAACATAAGAAAGGAGAAGGAAGAGAGCATACACACATATTCAGCTGTTCACAGAGTCTGGGCAACAGGGCCGCCCTGGCGGAAACGCTCATTTAATAATGTATTCAGCAAGCATGGCACCGCACAGTACTGGGAACAGAGAGGGGTGGCCATCTCCCTGTCTTCAGGCAGATGGTTTCAGATTGTTTCCAAATTACAGAGCC
Organism: Saccopteryx leptura; assembly: GCF_036850995.1. Classification (NCBI taxonomy): domain Eukaryota; kingdom Metazoa; phylum Chordata; class Mammalia; order Chiroptera; family Emballonuridae; genus Saccopteryx; species Saccopteryx leptura. The sequence continues at coordinate 220,374,664 of NC_089505.1, read as the reverse complement.
CAGTGTGAGGCTTCCTCAGACAGCCTGTGTCCCTTACTGCATTAAGGTTCCATTAATATCACCGTGACCCCTAAGTTTTCACCATTGATGGGGTGTGTCAGGGAGCCCCAAAGCCTGCTGAGCATCTGGCATAGCTAGTATGGGATTTACAGGTTTGTCACATATAATCTCCAGATGGTGAATTCACAAACAACTAAGCAAGAATAATGGTGTTAGGGATTAATTACTATAAAAATCAAGATACAAAGACTATGAGAGCAGCTGAAGGCAAATTATCCACTGCTTACTTGGTTAGAATGTAGAGTTTTATGGCTGGTTGTTGGAATTTTACTGCTTTTTTTTCACATAAAAAAAGAAAAAACAGTCAAAAATCAATGCTGATTTAAAGCGCCAGATGCAAGTCATTGGTAGGCAGTGTGGGGGGTCTTGATCTCAGAACTGTATCTTCACTTCCCTGAGACAGTGGAGGACAGAAGATGTAGCCATGACAAAATCATCGAAGTACGGTGTCCTATGATGAATACCAGTGAGAGGCTCAGGTGATAAATATCACAAAAATTAGAAAAGGGAGAGTCAGAATGGCCAACCAGCATACCAGCAGTCCTCCTACCTGGCCACAGTGAGCATGCTCTGAGCCCAGGGCACAGTCACCCGGCTCAGGTGGACTCACTGGAGCTGAGAGCCTGCCCAGACCCACAACACCTGCCCATGGCTTCCACACTGTCTAGAGCTTGGCAGGGAAGGGAGACCTTGTGTCATGTCACCGTGGACTGTGGAGGCCAAATGCTATAGAAACATACCCTGCATACAAAGGGCATGAGGGCCCTGTTCTCCTGTCTAGGACAGCAAAGGCTGTTTCACCTAAGACACTTCTTTTTTCCAATTGTTTTTGTTTTTTTGAGAGAGAGCAGGAGAGATATCAATTTGTTGTTCCACTCATTTACGTACTCATTGGTTGATTCTTGTATGTGCCCTCATGGGTGATCAAACCCACAACCTTGGCATATGGCAATGACACTCTAACCAACTGAACTACCTGGCCAGGGCCACATCTTATTTTCTTAAATAGAAGAAAGCTGTACTAATTCCTGCCAGAAAGGGTGCTTTTTTTCTAAAAGGAGTAAGACGAAGCCTGAAATCCAGAGAGTCACAACCCAGTCCTCTGTGTGACCAGACAAACCCTATGCCAGTTCATGGCTACAAGACCCCCACAATGCCAACATATTAGAAACACACCTTCTGTCTCATCAAACCAAAGAGGGACATGAGTAGAGGTGACATGTCCTCCAGGCCAAATGATGGCAGAGAACATTAAATTCACATACCATCATGTGAGCCAGTCCATTTGACCCAGAGTCCAAATCATAGCAAAATTCCACACAGCCTCTCTTCTTCACAGACTGTCCAAGAAGTGGCTGGGGCCCAGCAATGCTGTCCACTGGGCAACTTACAGGGGGTAGACAAGGTCTCTTAACCTCAAGGCATTAATCCTTTATTTCAAAGTTAAAAATATTGAATAAGCACCCAAGAATGATTAAAATAATATATAAAAGTTCTACTACAACCTGTAGTTTTGTGGGAGAGACAGTAAATTAAAGAAGTCTACAGGACAAAAAAAAAAGTGCCTGTAAGGTAGAACGTGAGCAGATGCCAAATGGATGGGCCAGGGGCTGAGCTCATGCTGGGAATGAAACACCTGGGAGGACATTTTAAAGCTGAGACCACCGTCAAGCTCTGAAGGATGGGTAGGGTATGTCCAGGTGAAGGACAGGGTCGGGGGCAGCACCAGGCATGTACAGTGGTAGCGCAAGGCAAGATGTGGTCAGCAGACAGACTGGTCCAGTCAGACCAGGAGAAAAGTGTGGCTAAGGCAGAACACGAGAACAGTCTGAAAAGCTGGTGCAGACCTGAGAATGAAGGGTGTGAGGGTAAGACTCCCGGATGTGAGGTGGGGAAATCTTGGCCCAACAGGAACCCAAGGGATGGACTGGAGGTTCAGGGTGAGGGTTGCCCGGTCTCCCCTACAGCCAAAGCCAGTTCACAAAACCTTCCAGGAACACCTCCCCCAGTGCCCACCTCTCCCTGACTTTCCAAGAGAGTCTGGGTAGCCTGGAGGGAAAAAGGGCCAGGTGGAATTGATTCAAGATCTGTGTACTGTGTGGGGCAGGTGAAGGGGGGGGGGGCGCAGGAGGGCTATTCAACAAAGTACCGAGGAGGGCCGCCTCCCAAGATAACCACACATACCTGTCCCGTTGATTGTTACCCCAGAAGTGATGCTAGGGCCTGAGCCAGGCCAGGGAGAGGTCTATGCCTCCTGCCAAAGCCTTGCTGGGCAGAGCAAACCCCCACAGACACAGAGCTGATTTGAGTTTGCTTCTGCTGGTGGCTGCTGAGACAGTGTCTTCCATGGAAAGAAGCACCGTCCTGGCCCCTCTCCTCACTTAGGAGAGGAAGTGATTCAAGTCAAGGGATGGGGGTGGGGGGAAGCAGGAGGCAGGCTTTAAAACAGAGGGCTTTGTAGGCCCTGAGTTCAGATCTTGGCTCTGATGTTTAGAACAAGGTGACCTTAGGCATGTTCCGTGAACCCTTGAGGCCTCTCTTGCTCTATGAAATGGGATGACACCTTCACAAGGCTGCTGAGAACTAAACAGAGATGTGTTGTCATGGGCCTTGCCATAGGAAGAGCTTAATAAATAGTGACTGTTTTGACAATTAGGAGGCCCTGGAGCCTCTGTTAAGACAAGGATCCCAAGATTTGGACAGTTGTTACTAAATGCTGTTGTTGCTAAATGTTAAAATGTACCATAGTATTTTGCAGATGCAGCTGTAACCAGATGAGCTTAACTGGAACCCAACAGGGTAAGTTTAGCCAACTGCAAGAGGAAATCAACCTGTAATTAACTAACTAATGTATATAAACCATGGCTAAGCCTCCCTTGGGTAGACAGAGCTTTGGATATGAATCCTGTCTCCTTTACTTTCTGCAAGTAAATGAAACTACCTAACAACAACCATGTCTCATTCTTGAATAGAGCACCCCAAACGGCAAACCCCTTGAGTTCAGCACCTCAGTGGCAGCATGAAAGTCGGCAACACAGCACAAACAGGTTTCTGGTTTGGGGCTCCACACAGGAGAGAATGAAGCTGTCTTCCCACTAAAGGTCTGCCCATCCCTAGCATTCAGGCAAACCATGATCCTATCACTGCAACTCACAGGGCACAGGGCACAGCACAGTCCAGGGCATCTTCTGTCCAGGGCTCAGAGCCCTGGAGGGTGGAGTGGATATCCTTGGTGGCCACTGCATGTGGCCTGGGGGGTCCTAACCCAGACTGAGTGCTTCAGTGCAGGGGGCTACAGGCTGACATTACATCACCAGGCACCTTATCCAGGATGCTACTGTGTGCGTGACAGGAAGTCATCATATCAGGCAGGGGGCCTGCAGTTCACAAGCAACCCTCTGTCTCTTCTTAAAGAGCCAGCTCTGATTATAGTCAGAGGTAGATCCTCTTCATTAACCAGAGTCCAGAATCAAGGGGAAGAATGAGAAAAACCGGACAACCCCTGTCTGGGTGTGCACCATCAGCAAGTGTGACCCAGCATCACCAAGTGGTAATGACAGTGTGCTGAGGACACACTGCACCCAGCAGCACAAGTCAGGATCAAATACAGCCCCTTCTCTTAAGGAACTTGCGAGCAGTCTAAGCAGTAAGACATGAACACAAGAGAAGCTGAGAGCTAAACCAGGTGAAACATTACATGGCTGGACACCCAGTGAGAAACAGGGGCTTTGGAAGCAGGAGAGAACCCCTACACTTGGATGGTCAGAAAAGGGTGTTCTCTGATGCACAAGTCCAAATGGAATGATGGAGTGAGCCATGCTGTGGCTCATTTTCTAAAATATGACTTGGAAACACATGCAAATATGTGTGATTTAGACATCAACCCAGGTGGGCCACAGGAAGCAACATCATCCGTGAAAGGAGCTGTGACAGATGTAGTCATGGACACAGGAGAGGGCTCACCTCTCAGTGCCACCAACTCTGTGGTGGAGGAGTCGCTGGAAGCCTTTACACCTACTCTGGCCTGCAAGGTCCAGGGCTAGGCCCAGGGAGAAGGCGAGTGACAGCCCCTACCCCACAACCAGAACAAGTCCCTTCCCTAAGATGGTGGGAAGCTCTCACTGAGGACTCCATACCCAGCTACCTGGTGACTACCAGTGGGCCCCTGAGAGTGGGGGTGCCAAGAAGCAGGCAGAGGCATTCTGGTCTCTGGAGCAGATGTGTCTACTATTCTAAATTTGCAAAACAGGCTTTAGGATTTCAAAGCTGTTTTGTGTGAGTTGTGGGTTGCGGGGTAGCAGGGGGAGGCCTCTGGTTACTTCCAGGACCTGCTCATCCCTTGAGCTGGAGGAAAAGGTCATAGGGCCAAGGATCCTGCACTAGATAGGGGTCTCCTCATCAGGCAGAAGCACCTGAGAAGGCTGCAACTAGGGACCTGCCACACCTGCCTCCCTGAACTCTGGGACCCTGAGTCATCCCCTGAACCTTGGGGTCAGTATTTCTGGCCCAACAATCACCTCCTCATCTAGAGGACACATTCTGGTCTATTTCTCCAAGGGAATTCCCTAATTTTAAAAATCCATTTTGTTTTCCCTCTACTTTAAAAAATATTATCTAGGAAAAAAATATAATAAAGGGGCTGAAGTCAGAGAGAGTATGTTCCCTGCTCAACAATTCCACCTGTGGGGAGAAGCCCGATTTCAGCAGGCGCGGGGACCAAAGAAAGGTCTGAACTACTGCCGACACTTGAACCAAGGAAGAGATGTTTTTATCTAAAGCAACAATATACCAACAATGAAAAACATCTCTATCCTGATGAACCCAAACTCTGAGAATGAACCCTGGCCCTGAGCTCAGTCCATTAAAGCGCTGTTCTGAAACACCAAGGTTGTGGATCAATTGCCAGTCAGGGCACACATGGGAAGCGACCAGTGAACACACAACTAAGTGAAACAACCAATGAATGCTTCTCTCTCTTCCTCCCCATCTCTCTTAATCAATGAAAAAAGAGAATAAGCTCAGCATCCTTACTTAACCTCCCTCGCTATATAACCCCTTCTGCAAGTGGGTCTTAGTAGTAATTTTCTTTCTGAGGTGTCACTAAATTATAAGGGAAAATTCACTCTCTTCAGCATTATACACACACACACCCCAAAGTGTGGTCAGTGAGAAGAAAGGTTCGTGTGCTCAGAAGTCCTGCTTTCTTGACCTTCACAGTCTAGGTGACACTCACTCCCTGGTCTGTTCTCAGGTGCCCAGAATGACATCTGCAAAATAGAGCTGCAGCCTCATGTAAGAGAGCCCGAGCCACCGTCATCGCAGCTGTCAGCGATACCCTGACTCCTGTCAGCTCCTGGGGAATTGAGAGCATCCAGCCAGTGAGGCCAGGTAAAACGATTCCTAGAGAATGGGCACACTGTAATGAGTGAGGAGCCATGGAGAAAGCAGACACTGAATGAGAAGAGTGTGGCTCAAGGTGCCCACTTCTTTGCCCACGTCCTTACAGGAGTTCGCCTTAGCCCCAGCCTCGCTTTAGGTGGACCCTTACCTGTCCTTTCCTAGAGAACGGGCTGAGACCCCTCTTCCTGCGGCGATGGGCTTGCTGTCACAGTACAATGCTCTGTTCCAGGCGTTCTCCAGAGTGATTTGCTCAACACACAAGGCTTCTCAGATGGAGCCCCACAACCCTACCCCAAGAGCACTTGACTTGGAGTTTGAAGACCTGAGTTCTTGTTCAAGACATGCCATGTCCTATGGGAATAATAACCTTGGGAAACCCACGAGTATCTTGGCTGTTTTCTCCCTTTGAGAAGACGGGATGGTTCTCTTCTTGTCTATTTTGATAATCCAGAGATACAGCACATGCACACCCAGCTTTTCACTTGGCAATGAACTCATGAGTGTTTACTGACACAAATTTCAATCAGAGAAGAAAAAGGTCACCTTTATTTCTCTTGATTGATCCCATGTAGCTCAGAATGGAGTAAGTGAGAAAAGCTAAGCCATACCCACAGGCTCCACCCAATACTAGCATGGCCCTTCCTGTGCCTCTTCACCCAGGGGAAACATCTGACCCTTCCTGATGCCTGGCCAGCCCAGCCTCCATTCCCACTCAGGGGTCCCCAAACTTTTTACACAGGGGTCCAGTTCACTGTCCCTCAGACCATTGGAGGGCCGCCACATACAGTGCTCCTCTCACTGACCACCAATGAAAGAGGTGCTCCTTCGGGAAGTGCTGCAGGGGGCCGGATAAATGGCCTCAGGTGGCTACATGCGGCCCGCGGGCCATAGTTTGGGGATGCCTGCCACAGATCTTCCTTCTGAAGAATTCTGTTGCTCCATCCTTGGCACATGTGCACAAAACAGAGATACGAGAACATTTAACCTCATGGAGATATGACCTAAGGGGCTTCCCTGGCCATGAATGACTGCAGAAATTCTGTGACAAGTCCCATTTCCTGTCAGGGATGCCGTGAAAAGAAACATGGGATTGGAATCCAGGACTTGGAACCGGGGCTTGTCTGCAGAGCTGTAGGCAGGTACCTGAAGCTCTGCCTCTCTGTCCTACCACTGTGTCACTGGACACCATGCGATCCAATGTGGCAATGTCCAGGGAAGCACTCTGCAAATGATGGCAGGCCATGCAAGCAACGGGTGCCCTGCAGATGTGCCCTATCATGCCTCAGAACTTGGCAATTTCTCACTGAAAACTTTCTTTCAAAATGAAATGATAAAAATTTTCAAAAAAAATTAAAGCAAACCCAAGAGGCTACCACACCAAGTACTTCCATTTCGGTGTGTTTACCCCAGGCCTTATCCCCATCAGTACTACAATCTCCTCACAGCCATTCATGAAACAAACAGTACGTACTGCCTGCTGCTCAGGTCCCCGCACTGTGCAAGGCACAGCCGGTTCCCCCATAAACAACCACGGCAGACAGCATCTTTGTTCTCATATGCTAATGGGGAAGAGCCAATACACAAACCATTATCCAACACACAGGGGCTGGTGAGGGCTTTAAAAACCAAAGTGAGGTAAGGGAGATACTATTTTATATAAAGTGATCAGGGAAGACCTTCTCTTAGAAGGTGACAGTTGAGCATATGCCTGATGAGTAAGGGAGTGAGCAGTGGGTTGTGTGGGGGAAGAGCATGCAGACACAGGGGAGAGCAAATGCCAAGGCCATGAACAGAACAGAGGGAGCCAGGGGAGCTCAGGCAGAGGTCAGAGACATGTTGGGTATTGTGGGGAGAGTATAGCACATGGACAAGACTTTGAATTTTATTGAGTGAAGTAAGATGCCATCAGGGTTCTGAGCAGAAGGTTGGCACAATGTGACTTATATTTTAATTTCATTTTCCAATTTTTCTTGCTAGTATATACAAACATGATTAATTTTTGCATATTGACCATATATCCTGACCTTGCTAAATGTACTTACTAGTCCTAGCAACATTTATTGCAGAATTATGGCTTCAGCAAATAAAAATTTCACTTCCTCCTTTCCAACCTTTATGCCTTTTATTCGTTGCTGCTGTTGCCTGTTACTCTGACTAGGGCTTCCAGTACTAAGGGAGGCTTCCTTGCCTTATTCCTGATCATGGTGGAGAACAGCTCTGGTTCAGCTTAGAATGATTTTAGCTGTGTATTTCTAGGAGATGCCCTTTACCAGATTACAGAATTGTCCTTTTAGTCTGAGTTTGTTGAGTTTTTAATCATAAATAGGCTGAGTTTTGTCAAATGCTTTTTTCTGTATCTATTCAACAGATCATATCATTTTTTCTTTTTATTCTGTTAATGTGGTGCATTACATTACCTGAGTTTCACACGTCAAGCCCACCTGGCATTCTGGAATAAACCCCACTGAGTCATGAGGCACTTTTTATACATTGCTGTATTACCTGTGCTAGTATTTCATTGATTTTTTTGCATCCCTATGTTCTCGAGGACAATTGGCCTGTAACTTCTTTTCCTTTTTTTTTAAATCGGGGTTATGCTAGCCTCATAAAATTATTTGGGCAGTGTTTCCTCTTTCCCTCTTATCCTCTCTGAAATACTTTGTGTAAGATTAGAGCCATCTCATCCTTAAATTTCTCCTAAAATTCACCAACAAAGCCATTTGTGCCTGAAGTTTTCTGATTAAAATTTTATTTAAAAAAAATCAAATTTAGGGATATTCAGATATCTTCATGTGAATTTTGATAACTTGTCTTTCAAGAAATATATTCATTTCGACTTATTAAACTTTTTGACAAAATAGTTTTTAGTACCCTGTATTATTATTGTCTATAAAATGTATACTAACATGCATTCTCTTTTATTCCTGATATTGACAATTTGGTTTCCTCTCTTTTTTCTCGATTAATCTTCTTAAGGGGTTATTAATGTTATTCATCTTTCTAAAAAACCAATTTTTGTTTTCACTGGTTTTCCTCTATTGCCCGTCTGTATTCTTTCATTTACCCTCCTCTTGTTTCCTGTCATACGGTTTATTGTTATGTAACATTAGAAACTCCACAATAAATTGCTATTTTGTTTTAAGCCATCAATTGTCTTTAAAAACATTTTTTAAATTTTATTTAGACAATTATTTTTAATGGAGTGCCTTTGATCAATTAGAGTACATAGATTGAGAGAAAACATCTCCAGATCATTTTGACATTTGATTATGTTATATACCAATCAGCCAAAGTCAAATTGTCCTCCGTCACCTTTTATTTGGTTTTCTTTATGTCCCTCCCCTCCCCCTTCCACTCCCCCTGGTAACCACTGCACTCCTATCCATGTCAATGAGTCTCAATTTTGTGTCCCACCTATGTATGGAATCATACAGTTCTTAGTTTTTTCTGATTTACTTATTTCACTCAGTATAATGTTATCAAGTTCCGTCCATGTTGTCATAAATGATACTATGTTATCATTTCTTATGGCTGAGTAGTATTCTGTAGTATATATTGATATGTACCACATCTTCTTTATCCAATCTTCTATTGAAGGCCTTTGGTTGTTTCCATGTCTTGGCCACCGTGAACAATGCTGTGATGAACATGGGGCTGCATGTGTCTTTACCTATCAGTGTTTCTGAGATTTGGGGGTATATACCCAGTAGAGGGATTGCTGGGTCATATGGTAGTTCTATTCTTAATTTTTTTGAGGAACCACCATACTTTCTTCCAAAATGGTTGTACTACTTTACATTCCCACCAACAGTGAATGAGTCCTTTTTCTCCACAGCCTCTCCAACACTTATTACCTGTCTTGTTGATAATAGCTAGTCTAACAGGTGTGAGGTGGTATCTCATTGTAGTTTTGATTTGCATTTCTCTAATAGTTAGTGAAGATGAGCATCTTTTCATGTATCTATTGGCCATCTGTATTTCTTCCTGGGAGAAGTGTCCGTTCGTGTCCTCTTCACATTTTTTTATTGGATTGTTTGCTTGTTTGTTGCTGAGTTTTGTGACTTCTTTGACTATTTTGGATATTAGGCCCTTATCTGAGCTGTTGTTTGAATATATCATCTCCCATTTAGTTGGCTGTTTGTTTTGTTGTCAGTTTCTTTTGCTGTGCAAAAACTTCTTAGTCTGATGTAGTCCCATTCATTTATCTTTGCCTTCACTTCCCTTGCCTTAGGAGTCAAATTCATAAAATGTTCTTTATGGCCAAGGTCCATGAGTATAGTACCTATGTTTTCTTCTATGTAACTTATTGTTTCAGGTCTTATATTTAGGTCTTTGATCCATTTTGAATTAATTTTGGTATAAGGGACAAACTGTAGTCAAGTTTTATTCTTTTTTGCATGTGGCTCTCCAGTTTTCCCAGCACCATTTATTGAAGAGGCGTTCTTTTCTCCACTGTTTTTGGCTCCTTTATCAAAGATGATTTGATCATATATATGTGGTTTTATTTCTGGGCTCTCTATTCTGTTCCATTGGTCTGAGTGTCTATTTTTCTGCCAATACCATGCTGAGGTTTTGTTTGTTTGTTTTTTGTATTTTCTGAAGTTGGAAATGGGGAGGCAGTCAGACAGACTCCCTCATGCGCCCAACCGGGATCCACCCGGCATGCCCACCAGGGGGTGATGCTCTGCCCATCTGGGGCGTTGCTCTGTTGCAACCAGAGCCATTCTAGTGCCTGAGGCAGAGGCCATGGAGCCATCCTCAGCGCCCGGGCCAACTCTGCTCCAATGGAGCCTTGGCTGCAAGAGGGGAAGAGAGAGATAGAGAGGAAGGAGAGGGGGAAGGGTGGAGAAGCAGATGGGCGCTTCTCCTGTGTGTCCTGGCCGGGAATCGTACCCGGGACTCCCGCACGCCAGGCCAATGCTCCACCACTGAGCCAACCGGCCAGGGTACCATGCTGTTTTATCGTGGCTCTATAATGTAATTTGAAGTCAGGTATTGTAATGCCTCCAGCCGAGTTTTTTTTTTCCTTAGGATTACTTTGGCTATTTGGGGTTTTTTATAGTTCCATATAAATCTGATGATTTTTTATTCCATTTCTTTAAAAAATGACATTGGAATTTTGAGAGAAATTGCATTAAATTTGTATATTGCTTTGGGTAAAATGGCCATTTTAACTATATTTATTCTTCTTATCCAAGAACAAGGAATATTTTTCCATTTCATTGTATCTTTTTCAATTTCTCTTAACAATGCTTTGTAGTTTTCATTATATAGGTCCTTTACATTCTTTATGTTTATCCCTAGGTTTTCTTTTTTTTTTTTTTTTATGCAACCATAAAAGGGATTATTTCTTTGAGATCATTTTCTGAAGTTTCATTGTTGGCATACAGGAAGGCAAGAGACTTCTGTATATTAATATTGTATCCTGAGGCCTTACTATATTGGTTTCTTGTTTCCAATAGTCTTTTTGTGGAGTCTTTCAGATTTTTGCTGTACAGGATCATATTATCTGCAAAACGTGAAACCTTTACTTCTTCTTTCCCAATATGAATGCCTTTTATTTATTTCTCTTGTCTGATTGCTCTGGCTAGAACTTCCTGCACTACATTGAATAAGAGAGGAGAGTGTGGAAAGCTTTGTCTTGTTCCTGATTTTAGAGGAAAAGTTTTCAGTTTTTTGCCATTTAATATGATGTTAGCTGATGGTTTGTCATAAATAACCTTTATTATGTTGAGATATTTTCCTTCTTTACCTATTTTGTTGAGTATTTTAAACATAATATGATGTTGTATTTTATCAAATGCCTTTTCTGCATCTATTGATAGGATCATACGGTTTTCATTCTTTGTTTTGTTGATATGGTGCATTACATTAACTGTTTTATGTATGTTAACCATCCTTTTTATTCTGGGATGAATTCCACTTAATCATGATGAATTATTTTTTTAATGTGTTGTTGTATTCGATTTGCTAGTATTTTGTTTAGGATTTTAGCATTTGTGTTCATTAGAGATATTGGTCTGTAGTTTTCTTTTTTTGTGTTGTCCTTGCCAGGTTTCGGTATGAGGGTTATGTTGGCCTCATAAAATGTATTTGGAAGTATTGCTTCTTCTTCAATTTTTTGGAAGACTTTTAGTAGAATAGGAACCAAATCTTCTTTGAATGTTTGATAGAATTCACTAGTATAACTGTCTGGCTCTGGACTTTTATTTTTTGGGAGGTTTTTGATAGTTGTTTCTATTTCCTCCCTGATTATGGGTCTCTTTAGGCTATCTACTTCTTCATGACTCAGTCTAGGAAGATTGTATTGTTCTAGGAATTTATCCATTTCTTCTAGATTGTTGAATTTGGTGGCATATAGTTTTTCATAGTGTTCTACACTGATTCTTTGTATATCTATGATATCTGTGGTGATTTCTCCTCTTTCATTTTGGATTTTGTTTATATGAGTCCTTTCTCTTTTTTCCTTAGTGAGTCTTGCTAAAGGATTATCAATTTTGTTGATCTTTTCAAAGAACCAGCTCCTTGTTTTATTGACTTTTTCTATAGTTTTTCTGTTCTTTATTTCATTTATTTCTGTTCTGATTTTTATTATTTCCTTTCTTCTGCTGGTTTTGGGTTGCCTTAAGATATGATGTTAAGTTGTTTACTTGGGCTTTCTCTTGTTTGTTCATATAGACCTGTAGTGATATGAGTTTCCCTCTTATTACTGCTTTTGCTGCATCCCAGAGATACTGATATGTTGTATTGTCATTTTTGTTTGTTTGTATATATCTTTTGGTCTCTTTTATTTCTTCTTTGTCCCACTCATTTTTTAGAGGTATGTTGTTTAATTTCCACATTTCTGTTGGTTTGTATAGTTATTTTTTGCAGTTGAATTCTAGTTTCAAAGCTTTATGATCAGAGAATATGCTTGGTATAATTTCAATCTTTTTGAATTTGTTGATGTTAGTTTTGTGACCCAACATATGGTCAATTCTTGAGAATGTTCCATGTACACTGGAGAAAAATGTATAATCTGGCATTCTGGGATGCCATTTCATGTCCTGTGGATGTCTATCATATCCAGTTGTTCTAGTGTTTCGTTTAAGGCCAATATTTCTTTGTAGGTTTTCTGTTTGGATGAATGATCTAGAGCCATCAGCGGTGTAGAGGTCTCCAAGTATAATTGTATTTTTTTTGGTTTTTATTTTTAGATCAGTTAGTAGATGTCTTATATACTTTGGTTCTCCTTGGTTTGGTGCATATATATTAAGAAGTATTATGTCTTCTTGATTCAATGTCCCCTTTATCGTTATGAAATGACCATTTTTGTCTCTGATTACCTTTGCTGTCTTGTAATCAGCATTGTCAGATATGAGTATGGCTCTTCTTTGTATATTATTTGCTTGGAGAATCATTTTCCAACATTTCACTTTGAATCGTTTTTATCCTTGTAACTTAGATGTGTTTCTTGAAGGCAGCATACAGTTGAATTTTCTTTTTTATCCACTCTGCTACTCTGTGTCTTTTTATTGGTGAGTTCAATCCATTTACATGTAATGTAATTATTGGCACTTGAGGGTTTCCTATTGCCATTTTATATATTGCTTTCTGATAGCTCTGTATCTTGTTTGGTTCTTCTTTTGTTTTTCTGTCATTTGTTTTTGTTTGGTTGCATTCCATACTTCTTTCCTCTGTTTCTTCTTTTTTTAAGCCATGTGTTTCTGTAGTGGTTTCTTCAGGAGTGGTTACCATTAAGTAATAAAAAGGATATATATCATATTCATTGAGTACATTATCTCATGACTAATTCTGTATTCCATCCTCCTTTGCTATTGTTAATCTTTGTCCTCTCCCCTTTCTTGTATTTGTTGTCACAGATTAATCTTGTTTTGATTGTGATCTTGTTGGAGTTTTACTTGTGATTTGTTTTGTTTTGTTCTTTGTATCTGGTTAGATAACCCCCTTTAGTATTTCCTGAAGTGGCAGTTTTCTGGTGATAAATTCCCTCATCTTTTCTATATTTGTGAATGTTTTCATTTCCCCTTCATATTTGAAGGATGACTTTGATGGATATATATAGTATTGTTGGTTGGTAGTTCCCCTCTTTCAGTACTTTAAATGTTGGGGTCCACTCTCTTCTGGCTTGTAGAGTTTCTGCTGAGAAATCTGATGAAAGCCTAATGGGCCTTCCTTTATATGTTGTATTCTTCTTTTCCCTGGCTGCTTTGAGGATTTTTTCTTTGTCATTGGTTTGTGATAATCTCTTTACAGTGTGCCTTGGAGTAGGTCTGTTTGGGTTAAGGTAACTCAGTATTCTGTTTGCTCCTTGGATTTGAGGCTTTAGTTCTTTCCACAGGCTTGGGAAGTTCTCATTGATTATTTGTTTGAATATGTTCTCCATTCCATTCTCTCTCTCTTCTCCTTCTGATATACCCATTATTCTTATGTTGCTCTTTCTGGTGGAGTCAGACAATTCCTGTTGGGCATTCTCATTCTTTTAAATTCATGAGTCTCTATCCTCTTCTCTCTGTAGTATCTCTAGTTGCCTGTCTTCTATGTCACTATATCTATCCTCTATCAGGCCTATTAGTTAAGCTTGTTACCTCATTTTTCAGTTCATATATTGAGGTTTTCATCTCTGTTTGGTTCTTTTTTATAGTTTCAATTTCCTTGATGATGTATTCTTTTTGTTCATTAAATTGTTTTTTAGTTCTCTAAATTGCCTTTCCATGCTTTCTTGTATTTCCCTAAGCCTTTTTAGTACTTCAATTTTTAATTCTCTGTCATTTAACACCAAGGTTTCCAAGCAATCAAATTTTTTTTCCTAGGGATTTTTTATCACCTATCTGAGCTACAGCTCTGTTTTTTGTATCCATAATATTTGATTTCTTTTTTCTTAATGGCATTTAAGAGTGGTATTGTTAATAACACTGAGATAATTTAAAAAATAAAATAAAAATTGAAAAGATACAGTAAAAAAAAATGAAAAGCCTATAATGATAAGTGGAACTAAACTACAGAGAACAAGGAGCAATGACAAGAACTGAGGAAAAATGACAAAAGAGATAAAAATGAAGTAAAAAAAACACGCAAAATGCCACAAAGAAAAATATGAACTCAAAATATAATAATCTATTGATAAGTGATGATTGAATGAGGGAAAAAGAAAAAGGGAAAAAAAGGAAAAAAATTTAAAGGTTTTTGAAATAAAACCCTCATAAAAAAAATAATGAAAAATGTTATGACTATGAATAATGAAGTTCAAAAGGAAGGAAGATAGAATGACCAAAACGGGAAAAAAAAGTTATAAAAATGCAATTTTTTTCCTGGTTTTGAGAGGTAGCTTCTTCCTTTCTTTTGGCAGGTGGCGCTGTACTTCAGGTTTCGCTCCTGTGGAGCTCTTGAGCAGAAGTTTGCTGTTGTGTTGCTATGGCAATGATATAGGCTGGGCCTTAGCTCCGTTGGTAGTCGGGGCTTGTTAGGGCTTGGAGGCTCTGACAATGGGAGTCTCAGTTTTCTAGGTGCCTCTCCCCATATCTCTCCTACCTGAGCTAGCAGCCTGGGGACTTAACTGTGAGGTTTACCTCAGCCACTGCTTGCAGAGCAAGTGGCTCCGAGAGCAGCCAGATCCTTCCTCCAGTACTGTTCAAAGCACAGTTCTGGGTAAGGCTTTGCCAACCAGAGCCACCAGCGAGAGCAGGCAGGGCTGGGAGCCGATTGCAGCTCTAGCGCCTTTCTAAGGGTTGCTGAATAGGTCTAGTACATCTCAGCATGCTGCAGGCTGGGAGCCGATTTCAAATCAAGCGCCTAAGGGCCCCCAGGCATGTCTAGCATGCCTCAGTGCTCTGTATGTCTAATCTCCACAGGCTTCTCCTTTGTACACTGCTTAGTAGCCCACATCAAGCTACATGCACCCCCAGCCCCCATGACTGCAGCAGTGCACACAGAGGCCTGCACCCACTCATTTAGGTACACAGCACCTGTGATCTCAGTCAGAGCCGGGAATGCAGGAATGTGCTTTGAAGCCTGTATCGGCCCTGCAAAGGCATCCCTCCTGGGCAGTCCAGGCCTAGGGATCCCAGACCTTGCACACTTCCCGTACTGGTGGTAGTGGAGCTGGGAATGCACAAAGACTCTGACAACAGCCCACGTAGATGTCTATCGCTGATAATCTTGGGCTAATTCCTCCAGCCTGTGAGTGCACGTGCACACGCCCACGCCAGTGGCATCAGGTGGAGCCACTCGGATACTGCCTGTGATCATGGAGCCAGGAGCACACAAAACCACTGGCACCAGCATCAGCTCTCGCGGGCACCCCACACTGGTAACCTTTGTCAGAACCTGCCACCGTGCGTGCCCCACATCTGCGATCTTAGGCAGAGCTGGCATATTCTTTCTTCTGCTTGATCATCCACCCTCACCCAGCTCCTTCCCTCTGCCTCAGACTCTCTGCTTCACTCAGCTTCAGACAAAAGCGCCCCTTCCTCAGATCAGTGAGGAAAGTGAAATACCCCATTCTCTGTTTTATTTCCTTTCAGAGTGGATTATACATTCAACCATCTTTTCACCCAATCATACCTTTGTCTGGTGTGTGTATATTTCAGGTGCTCCTGAGGTTTTTTCTCTGTCTTTAGTTGTTGATTTTGTTGAAATTTCAAGAGGAGATATCAGGAGCACCCCTCATGGCGCCATTTCTCTGACGTCACCCTAAAGAAATTTTAAAATGAAAAAATGTATTTCCCAAATATTTCCCATTTCAGGCATTTTTCATTCCTTCATATGGATCTACGTACTCTATGGTGTCACATCCTCAGGCTGATGCCTTTTCTTTAAGAATTCTCATACTACAGATTTACAGGAAGCATGTCTCTCAACTTTTGCTAACCTGAAAAAGTCTTTGTTTCATATTTATTTAAATTTTTTTTTTTCAGATCTTTAAAGATGTTCCATTGTCTCCTGGTTTTGACAAGAAGTCAGCTGTATCCTTACTTTTGTTCCCCCATATGTAATATACCTTCTTTCCTCTGGCTACTTTAACACTTTATTTTTATCTTTTGTTTTCATGTATTTAATTCTGTTGTGCCTAGCTAGGTGTAGTCTTCTTTGAGGCTCATTGAAATTCTAGAATCTGTAGGATGAGATCTTTTTTCATCAAATTTGTGGAAATTTCCTCAAATATTTTTCTGCCCCAATCTCTCTTCTTCTAGAGCTCCAATTACACTATTTTAGTCTACTTGATATTATCCCTCACATGTCACTGTGGCTGTTCCTTTTTTTTTTTCAGTGTTTTTTCACTCTGTGCTTAAGTTTGAACGGTTTGTTTTGATATATCTTCAAGTTCACTGATTTTTCTTTTTTATATTTTTAAGTAAAAGGAGGGGAGATAGACTCTCACACGTGCCCCAACCGGGATCCACCTAGCAGCCTCCATCTGGGGCTGATGCTTGAACCAATCAAGCCACTGACTGCAAGAGGGGAAGAGGAAAAGAAGAAGAAGGAGGATAGAATAAGATGGTGCTTCTCCTGTGTGCCCTGACCAGGAATTGAAACCAAGTTGTCCATATGCCATGCTGACATTCTATCCACTGAGCCACCGAACAGGGCCTGATTTTTCTAATACAGTGCCCAAACTGCTGTTAGATCTGGCTGGTAGGTTTTTCATTTCAGATAACTGTATTTTTCAATTCTAGAATTTTCATTTGGTTGTTTTGCAAATTTCCATTCCTCTGCTGAATTTGCTATCTGTTCACTCATGTTTATACACATTTGTATCTATTAACGTTTTTCTTTTTGTTATTGGTCATATTGCCCTGCATGTCTAGTGATTTTTTATTGTATACTGAATATTGCACATAATAGTTTGGTAAAGAGTGTTGAGTTTTACTCTGGCAGACTGTTAGTTGACTGGCATATCATCTTCATCCTAACAAGGCTTGTTTTTAGGTTTTGTTATAGTGGATTCAGTGTGGTCCTTACTCTAGACTAGGGTAACCCAACTCCTTTCTGTGGTCTCAGATGAATGCTCAAGGTGTTCAGTAAGGTCTCTTCACTTTGGCAGGTGAAAAGTAAATCTTCCAGTGCTGTGTGACCTCTAGAACCTCTGTCCAGCTCACTCGCCAACTGCCCACTCCCCACACCACCAGTCTTGTCTTATGTAAACAGCTTTGTATTTAGGCAATATTCTAAGGGAATACTTTGAAGATTTCCAAAATCCTTCCTCCACTCAGAACCCTTATCTTCAGTACCCAGCCTAAATTCCAGCTGCCTCTGTACCCCCAAATTCTGATCTGTTTCTTTTGCTTAATTCTCTGTGGGTATTTGTTTCCATGTGCCAGGAGGAGTGTGGAGCTAGCCCTAAGTACTTCAGTTTGGATCAGAGACCTGTCCTAAGTATTATTCCATTCTTAAAAATAGTTGTTTTATATATTTTGTCCCATATCATAATTGTTTAGAAAAGGAGAGTAAATCCAATATTCATTAACCTATCACAGCTAGGATCAGAAGACTGGTCACATCCTTCCAGGCAACTGGCTGCTCTGTGGAAGAGACTGCAAACTAACCTCCTTTAAGACCATGTAACAAAGGTGATAACAGAGTTTTCCTTGAGCAGATAGTGCTAATGCTTTGAACTGTTACACACTTATGCAAATCTGGCAAGAAAACAGGAGTAAAATGTGTACCTTCAGATAAGCCTATGGGAATATGAGGCCAGTTCTCATCTCTGACACCTGGGAAAAACATAAAGCTTTGAAGCTGGCGTCAGAGGACCTCCTCCCACAGTTCTTCTGTCTAAGCACAGACACAGCTCTGGCAAGAGCTGGCAGTCCCCTGTCCAAAGCTGCAGAGGAATGACTGGCAATCTTATCTGAGATACCAGCCACAGAAGAGAAATGCAACTGTGAGACCTGAAGAACTCTTAGGTCACCCTCAAGTATAGGGTCTCCTCTAGACAACTCTAAAGCCTCACCTGTGAGGCAGGAATAGATCACACAGTCTCTTTCCTGCAAATGGAGGATCAAATTAACCCTCCACAAAAGTTATTTCCCTGGCAAATGCCCGCCCCTGGCACCACAAGTAGGGTTCTTGGTGCGGGGAGAGGCAAGCAGTCCTCTGACCAACCACTGGATGACCAAAGCTCCTCCCACCCAGAGCCTATGGCTGGCTTGTCAACCTACAGCCTGTGAGTGAATGGAAAGATTTTATGAGCCCAAATAAAAACCCAAACTCACTCACCCTGTTGCTGTGAATGGCTATCAGGCAGATAAATACCTGAAGAGCCATCCTTTCCCATCCTGGTACAAGCTGCCACTTGCCCTAAACAACAGACTGCAACTCTGGTTTCCAACAAGGCTGCAACTCCAGTGATGTCCTCCTGCAATACTACCCCCATGTTGTTTCACAGAACAACATTCAGAATCTACAGAAGGCCATGATCTGCACTTGAGAAGTGGACTGAGCCTCACAATTTCCATAAAAATTCCATGTATACAGAAATTTAATTCATCTACAAACTCACCTGTTTTCTCTCAGCCTGGACAGAGTCCCTGTATAACTACCCAGAATTATACTAAAGGGTCACAGGTCTACACAGAAAAAGGCCACTGCCCGAAACCTGCTATTCCCAACCCTACATTTAAAAGCTTAATGCAAATGCTAAGAACAGAGGCTGTATAAATATGTCCTGATTTTAACCCTCACATAGTGAATCAGCATTTCAGACACTCTGTTCCTCAGAGACTCCTGTGAGAATCCACTAAAAATCCAGAAGGTTGGCAGAGGTTCTGAACATACCATGAAATCCATCTTTTCCAGAGCCCTAGATAGCAGCAGTAAATTCTTCTATTTCCCTTATGATATTTGCATCAGATTCCCTGTGCTGCTCAAGGAGTACTTATTTTTTCATACCATTATTTTCTTTGGTTCAAATTTCTTCTGATTTACAGGCAATGCCTGTGCAATGGAACTGCTGTAACTTTTAAGAAGAAGTGGGCAGGTATGGAAAAATCCCTATTAAATTTCTGAGAAAGCAGTCATGATTATTAGATGAAGGATCCCAGAGGAGGTTGAGAACGTTTCCATGTAATTTGGGCCCAAGCAACCGTCATCGGCCTTGGGTTCACGAAACCTGCACGTGCAAGCTGAGCTGTCAGGCTGCAGCACTCCAGCAAACACCGGCCATGCAAAACGGAATTTCCTCCCCTGCACATTCCTGCCACTGACCTGCCAAGGCCACAGAAACCTGATGCTGAGGCCTCCCTCCCGGGAACAGGGGCCTGGCACTGAAAGCTCCATCTGGGCACACCCACGCCACTGGCCAGCTGCTCTTTTTCCCTGGTTCCCTTTCCGTCAGAAGGATCCTGCTGCTGAGCCACCTGTAGTCTCACAGAACTGTCCCCAGGTCCAGAGCCTATCAAGGGGTATGGCAAAGGGCCAGCAACTTGGCTGGGAGGAGAGGACCACAAAATGAAAGGTCAACACAGCTCTGGCAGCTTCTAAAAGAGGGTAATTTAATCCTGAAGGAGGAAATGGCTGCATTTTGTGCAGATTCTCAGCCTCCGGCTGAATAAAAATCAAGATCAGACACCAGCTTCCTCACTCTGTCCCTTCTCTCCACTCTCACACCTGGGGGACTCTGCCCTCCTGAGACTGCCCTCATGCAGGGCAGCCCACGTGCCTTTTGACCAATTCCTGGTTTCCCAAGCCACTGCTGTGAGGACCCCCGCCCTCAACCTGAGTCACTCTGGCTTACAATGCCAATTCTCCCTAAACAAGGAGCATCTTTGGCTAAGCAAGTCACACGCCCACCCTCCAGATACTATCCAATCTCTGGATCTGTTCTTGCTCCAAGAGTCTCAATTTGAGGCTCACCAATGGGGTCATTATGCCCCGTTCAGAAAATCATCATGGGGGATGTCCAGATGAGACAATGCCAGGCACCTGCACAAAGTGCTGACCTGAGAGGCGAAGGCCACTCTGCCCATGACTCTGGTCTGAATGCAGGCACCTTCTCTCTGCTCTCTGGGATTCAGCTACTTTGTCCCTCAAAGGGGCACATTCACTCTTGCCCTGCCCATCTTACAGTTAACGTGGGGCCCACACAAGACTGTGGGTGTGCTGCCCCTTGAAGACAACAGATGGTTGTATAAGCGGGAAAGTCTCCAGCCTCTGAGACCCTATGCACAAATGCCCCAGGTTCTGGCCCCAGGTGCCAGCAGAGGGGCGTGGAAAGGGTGTGAGCCCACAAGCAAGAGTGAAGGGCCTTGCGAAGGGCCCCAGTCCTCCATGTGCAGAGCACTAGGTCAGGCACTAAAGGGACAAAGCTGACAGAAGTTCTTGAACTCTCACAGAGAATTCTCCCTTTCATGTGCTTGGTCCAGTCCTGGTCTAACACAGCTCTCCTGAGATCCCCCTGTGACAAGCATGGATGAGGATGGCCAGGACTAAATGGGGCACCAGTGCCAAGGCAAGAAGGAAGCCCCTGCTGGAACAGGAGCTACCAGCTACATGGTACCAGCCACCGTGGCCTCCTAAACCCAAACACAAGTGACCAAGGCTAAGCCAGGACTCTAAGGTGGAAGTTACCTGCTGAGCCTCAGAGCTGAGCCACCTGAAAACCTTCAGTGCTCTGTTTTCTCCTTCAGTGTTCTCTGCATGGGACCAAATCCACAGAAACCCCAAGCACACCAACCCTCTGCTTGTGTGTGTTGCGCATGGCAACAGGAAAACCACAGAGGGAACGTGCCCATACCACATACCAAAACCTTCAGGGAAGTTTTATCTAGAACAATGCAGACACATATGTGATTACATATCTTCACTGTTCCACCTAGCTGACTCATGGTGGCAACAGGAGTGCAGGCTTCCCCACCTCCGGGGGCACAAAGCTCTGCCCTAATGAGCAGTGGGAGTGATGAGTGTCACTGCCCTGTTTACTCTGGAGATGACCACTGGTGGCCTGGGCAACGTGCCTGTGGCAGAAGTTGGGGACAGCAGAAAAAGGGAGCAAAGGAAGACAAAGCATTTTGCAACTTATTAAAATACTCAAGCTAACCACTCTCTCCCTTTGAACAAAAATGCAGTTTGTAAAAACTGCAAGCAAACCAGGCAGAGGAGGCTGTGCTATCTGTGGCGGGTCAGCTCAGGCTCAGTGTGGATCTACCTGCCTGGGTGGGCAGCTGACAGCACTGGGCTGCAGAGCATGGATGGCAAGCACAGTGATGTCCACACCTGTCTGCCACTTGCTCCTTGGGGTAACATAGCCATCCCCACCTATCACCCACATTTATCTCAGGCATGGTGGGTTCATACCCACTCTGGTTACACAGGCCTGCTCCTCAACCCACTGCTCATGTATAAGCAGATGTATGCCAGGCACAAAGCAGGCCCCCCACCCCAACAAAGCCCTGAGGCCTGTGATGGCTCCTGAGCCCACCCCCATTGTGGCTCAGGGCTGCCTGCCTCTGCCTCTTCCTCCACCCCCACCTGGAGGCACAGCCATCCCCTCTGCTGCAGCCCTGCTGAAACACGGCTGAGCTAATTCTGGGCTCCCTGCCACCCACATAAGCCCACGCTGCACATATTCTGACTCATTTCCGAGGTGCCCAAAAGCCAGGCCCAAGAGAAAGCTGCAAGGCACCCACCACACATCCTGTCAATGAGTCCAGGGCCACAGGTCCTCAGGCCTCAGTGGAACCTGAAGGCAGAGCCAAGGCCTCTCAGCACCTCAACCAAATCACGCTGGTAGGAGATGAGCCCAAATTTTAAACTCGATGAATTTCTTGAGATACCCAGCTATTTACTCATACTATACAATTAGGAAGTTAAAATCTGGAGTTAAAAAATAAATCTGGCCTAACTGGTGGTGGCACAGTAGATAGAGTGTCAACCTGCAATGCTGAGGCCCCAGGTTCGAAACTCCAAGGTCACCGGTTTGAGTGCGGGTTGCTGCCTTGAGTGTCAGAGCATCGAAATGATCCCATGGTCACTGGCTTGAGCCCAAAGGTCACTGGCTTGAGCAAGGAGTTACTGGCCCAGCTTGAGCCCCCTGGTCAAGGCACCTATGAGAAGCAATCAATAAATAAAGTGAAGCAACTATGAGTTGATGCTTCTCATTTTTTTTCCTTCCTGCCTCTGTCCCTTTCTAAAGAAAAAAAAAAAATTAAATCAAATCTTTATTACTCTTTACCACCAAGATCCATTTTGGCATGTGGAAAATTGTCACCCTATTGCCCAAATTCTCACACATAAAAAGCATTAGGTCAGAAAAGAAGAGAGAATATTTATGTCTAAAAGCTCAGTTCAACCTAATTCAAACAGCACTTATTGAACACCAATTATGTGTTATTCTTCTGCACCCTCAAGAAATCTCAGTCTAGGGGAGGCAGACACTTCTGTAAGCTACTTGTTTGTTGTAGAGAGGCATGCGGCGTGACCAAGAGGAAGTGATAGAGAACAGTTACTTCCGCCCAGGAGATGCTGGAGGGAAAGATGACCTGTGAGCAAACTGCTGTGGGGCCAAGTGGGCAGTGAGGACACAGGACTGAGGTCTAAGGCCTGAGACTTTTGGGATGTTTGCAGGACAGAGAGTATCAAGGCTGGAACCTGTGGACAGTGAGGGGAGGGGCAAGTGTCAAGGGTGGCCAGACACAGAGACAAAGGTCAGACTTGGAGGACCTGACACCCAGCCAAGGACCATACCTTCCATCAGGTCAGGTCTGGGCATCCAGGGAGTCATGGAGAGTGTGACCTTCATGAGCAGACAGACCCTAAACAACCTGTGTGGTTGGGCAAGTTACCTCCACACTCAGCCTCCAAATAATGAGAAACAATCAGAACAAAACCTATCTGGCAGGCTGTTCTGAGGATTACATCAACTAAATGTGTGAACGCGTGTGACCAGTGATCCTGCAGTGACCACGAGGATGAACGTCGAGGAGGAATACACAGGTTAGAGCCAGAACTTTGGGGAGTCAGACCCCAACTCCACTTGGAGTTACTTAACCCTCAGAGCCCTTGCCTCTTTCTCAGGAACAGAAAAAGCATGTGCCCCGTTAGCAGGCTGGAAGTCACCTCTCTCCTGCAGGCTTTACTGTTGTCTTGTCATTCCCCATGACATGCTCACCAGTGCAGGCTGGCTGGCTGCAGCCCGGGATCCCTGTCAGGACATCATTGCATCAGCCAGGGAGGATGCTAAGCCAAAGCACAAAGTAACTTTTCTCCATGGGTCCTACCATCCACCAGCCTCCTCCCCCACCACCTCCACCGCCACCCAGCACCCCAGCCAGTTCAACAGCAGCATGGAAACTGATGCCAGGCAGCCTCTGAACCTCCCCCTGGCAGGCATCACAAAGCTGGGGTTCCAGGGAAAGGCTTCTCTTTCTACATGGGCCTCACACCCGTGTGCATGTGGACGCCACTTGTACAGACACAGACATGCAGAAAAGGAACTCCTAGGCACCTACGGACACAAGAAAGGGCTCCCTGAGCAACCCAGGGGGGTTCTGCCACCTCACGCTAAGAACAGCCACTGCCCTGCAGACTCAATCTCAGGTTCCTCCCCCACCTGAATCATCAGGCTCCCCGCGCCCCCCACCCGACCAAGTTCCTGTGGGCAGAGCCAGTAGCAGCCACCTTTCGATGGAATGGGGCAGACATCCACGGGCTCAGCACACAGGACTTCCACACTAGCCTTTGCTCCCACACAGCCCAGCCACTGCCCTGGATAGATGCCAGGGGTGTCACCGTTGCCCACCATGGCTCTAAGATCCCACAGGCGGGATGTGTTCCAGAAGGACCTATTATTTTTTTCCATCCTCTTTGAAGGAGACTTTTTAAAAACAGAAGTCCCTGCTAGCGAGAGATGAGCTCTGCCTGTCCCTTCCCCTGCCCACGAGGGACAGGTGATTCCCAAGTTCACACAATTATTGTTCACACCATCATTACCCTGTATTGTTCTCATAGAGAAGGTCAGGGTGGCCCTAGCACAGAAGCCATCAGTTCGCGCACCACCAGCAGGCCTAGCACAGGGGCCTCCCTCCCTTCTGGGTCTAGTTTTAATCCTCATCCCTGGAATCTAAGTGCCCAGAGAGAGAAGAAAGAGCAGGGTGACTCAGCCCCGAGGCTGCTCCCAGCACCAGTCCCCAGCCCCTCAGTGGAGTGTCTGGCTGTAGTAGGTGCCCAGTGAATAATGCATGGTCCAGAGCAGGACAACCAGGCACCGAGGCATCAGCTGCCTGGTCAGTCAGGGTCTCTGCAGCATGGGTAGTTTTGGTGAAGGAGCTGGTATAGGGTGCTCAAACTAGAAAGATAATGGGGGAGACTGGTCAGCAGGATGGGAGTGTCCATTTCTTGGCCTGGCCCAGGGACTGGGTCTGTCCACAACTTGGGAGTACTAAGACAGAATCTTAGGAGATTCGTGCCCAGGGACAAGGGGGTACAAAGTATAGAAGAGGAGTTGCCCCTGGCTACCCTTTTTTTTTTCCCAAGGGTGGCCACCAAGCCCTTTCTTTGAGCAGAGGTGTGCCCAGGAGGTGGTTAGAGCAACTTATCATGATGGACCTACTCCTGGGCACATGAGAGGCACCTCCTGGGACCCCCAGAAATGAGCAGGGCAGTAAATGGGACAGGGGCACCCCAAGCCCTATTGTCATGCCCATAGAGCCAGGGGTGCCAGATAATATGACTGTCTGAAGACTGAGGGGAGTCCGGAGTCCTGCCTGGGTGTGTGCCAATCCAGGAGACAGGGAAGACTGTGAAAATCACCCAAGAGCAGCGGGAGGAAGGCCAGCAGTTTCCTCTAGATGAAGGACAAGAGCTACAGGGTGATGGGGTGTGGGCTGCACTGGGCAGGCCAGCCAGCCATCGAGGGGGGCAGTAGCACTGCCTGGGCTCGTGTGATACATGGAAGTCACACACTGAATGTCAATTGGTGACAAGAGGTCATACACTGAATTTCAATTGGTGACAAGAGGTCAAGCTCTTTAAACAAAGCTTTTTCCAATTCTCAGGCTGAGGGGAAGCACAAGGACAGTTCTTCACAATGTCTATTACTCAACACTCAGTCTCCTGGAACCAAAATCAAAACTCTGGTCATAGACGGCTCGAATGTTCAATAGCGTGGCCAAGCCTTCTGTTTGGTGAATGACAAAGTCATTGTCAGGCCTGGAAAATAGTCCCAAACTTTCACAGAGGGATGGACAACAGACTCCCACGCCTCTATCCAATCTCAAGGAATACTTTTAAAAATGGAGATTTTCATTGCATTATAAAAGAACTGTGTTATAGCCACACAATGGAATACAACTCAGCAATAAAAAGGAATAAACCACTGATACACACAACTACATGGACAAATCACAAAATAATTACAGCCTGACCTGTGGTGGCGAAGTGGATAAAGCGTCGACCTGGAAATGCTGAGGTCGCCGGTTCAAAACCCTGGGCTTGCCTGGTCAAGGCACATATGGGAGTTGATGCTTCCAGCTCCTCCCCACCTTCTCTCTCTCTCTCTCCCTCTCTGTCTCTCTCTCTCTCCCTTTCTCTCTCCTCTCTAAAATGAATAAATAATAATAATAATAATAATAATAATAATAATAATTACAGGCTGAAAGAAGCCAGACACAGAGAGTACATATTGCATGATTCCATTTATATAAAATTCTAGAGAATATAAATTGAATAATAGTGACAAGAGAGTGGGTCAGTAGTTGTTTTCAGGGGACAAGGGAGGGAAGAGATTACAATGAGCAAAAAGTACTTCTGGGGGTGATGATATATTCATTATCTTGACTGTGGTATGTTTTTACAGTAGTACACACATATCAGAACTTACCAAATTGTTCACTTTAAATGAATGAAGATTATATGTCAATTATGCCTCAATAAAGATATTTTTTAAAAAGTAATCCACGCTGATTAAAAGAAAAAATACATAAAAATATTAAATCTCCTACAACTTTGCCTGGCCTGTGGTGACACAGTGGATAAAGCACTGACCTGGAATGCTGAGGTGGCCAATTAGAAACCCTGGGCTTGTCAAGTCAAGGCACATACAACAAGCAAGCAATCAATAACTGAAGTGAGGAAACTATGAGCTTATACTTCTTGAGACCCCCCCTCTCCTTTCTCTGTAAAATCAATCAACAAAATATTTTCTAAAAATCTCCCATAATGAGGCAGACAACACTAAGCCTAGACTCAACCAGCTCTACAAACAATACACCCAAATATACAGACATAGAAGACAGAGAAGTGCAATCCAAATGAAACAACAAGAGAAACCTCCAGGAAATGAACTGAGTGATATGGAAATAACCAAAATTCTGGAGGCAGAGTTTAAAATAATGATTGTAAGGATGCTTAGGGATCTTAGAAAAACAATGGATGGTCATTATGAACACCTAAAGAAATAGCAAGTATAAAAAAGGACACTGAAATATTAAAAAAACATCAGTTGGAGATGACAAATATCAGAAATGAAGACCACATTGGAAGGAATTAAAAAAAGAATGGATGAAGCTGAGGATCGAATCAGCGAGTTGGAGGACAAGTTGAACGAAGGCATGGAGCAGAGCAGAAAAAAGAAAAGAGACTCAAATAGTCTGAGGAAACTCTTAGAGAGCTCTGTGACAACATGAAGAGAAATAACATCCGCATCATAGGGGTTCCTGAAGAAGAAAAGAGAGAACAAGGGATAGAGACTTTGTTCAATCATATCATAGCTGAAAACTTCCCTAAATTAATGCAGAAAAAACTCACAAGTTCAAGAAGCACAGAGGACTCCATTAAAGAGAAACCCAAAGAAATCAAAACCAAGACACATCATAATTAAAATACCAAAGCTAAGTGATAAAGAGAAAATATTATATTAAAAGCTGCTATAGAAAAAAAGGCTACCACCTACAAAGGAGCCCCCATAGGATGACATCCAACTTCTCAACAGAAACACTTGAGGCCAGAAGGGAATGGCAAGAAATATTCAAAGTAATGCAGAACAAGAACTTACAATCAAGACTACTTTATCCAGCAAGGCTATCACTTAAAATTGAAGGAGAAATAAAAAGCTTCCCAGACAAAAAAAAGCCTCAAGGAATTCATTACAACCAAACCAATGCTGCAGGAAAGGTTAAGAGGCCTGTTGTAAACAGATGAAAGTGGGAAAAGAATATAGCAAAAGAGGAATACAGCTTTAAAGAATAAAATGGCAATAAACAACTACATATCAATAATAATCTTAAATGTAAATGTATTAAATGATCCAATCAAAAGACATATGGTAGCTGCATGGATAAGAAAACAGGACCCATACATATGCCATCTAGAAGAGACATGTCTTAAAATAAAAGATGCACACAGACTGAAAGTAAAAGGATGGAAAAAATTACTTCATGCAAATGGAAATGGAAAAAAACCCTGGGGTAGCAATACTTATATCAGACAAAATGGACTATAAAACAAAGTCTATAGTAAGAGATAAAGAAGGCCACTACATAATGATAAAGGGAGCAATCCAACAGGAAGATATAATCATTATAAATATCTACGCACCTAATATAGGAGCACCTAAATATATAAAGCAGGCTTTGATGGATGTAAAGGGCGAGATCAATAGCAATACTATAATAGTAGGGGATTTCAATACCCCACTAACATCACTAGATAGATCCTCAAGAAAGAAAATTAACAAAGAAACAGCAGACTTAAAGGACATACTAGATCAACTGGATTTAATAGATATCTTCAGAACCTTTCATCCTAAAGCAGCAGAATATACATTCTTTTCGAGTGTTCATGGTATATTCTCTAGGATAGACCACACGATAGGGCACAAAAGTGGTCTCAACAAATTTAAGAAGATTGAAATCATATCGAGCACTTTCTCTGATCACAATGGCATGAAACTAGAAATCAACCACAACGGAAAAACTCAAAAATTCTCAAACACATGAAAACTAAATAGCAGGTTGTTAAATAACAAAGGGGTTAACAATGAGATAAAAAAATAAATAAAATAATTCCTAGAAATGAATGATAATGAGCATACAACGACTCAAAATTTATGGGACACAGCAAAAGCAGTACTGAGAGGGAAGTTCATAGCACTACAGGCATACCTTAAGAAGCTAGAAAAAGCTCAAATAAACAACTTAACCCTGCATCTAAAAGAACTAGTAAAAGAACAGCAAGTAAAGCCCAGAGCTAGAGGAAGGAAGGAAATAATAAAGATCAGAGCAGAAATAAATGACATAGAGGCTAAAGAAACAATACAAAGGATCAATGAAACCGGGAGCTGGTTCTTTGAAAAGGTAAACAAGATCAATGAACCTTTAACTAGACTCACCAAGAAAAAAAGAGAAAGGACTCAAATAATAAAATTAGAAATGAGAGTGGAGAAATAACAACTGACACAACAGAAATACAAAATATTGTTAAGAAAATACTATGAAGAACTGTATGCCAAAAAACTAGACAACCTAGATGAAATGGACAAATTCCTTGAAACATATAATCTTCCAAAAATCAATCTGGAAGAATCAGAAAACCTAAACAGACCAATTACAACAAATGAGATCGAAACAGTTATCAAAAAACTCCCAACAAAGAAAAGTCCTGGGCCTGATGGCTTCACAAGTGAATTCTACCAAATATTCAAAGAACTAACTCCTATCCTTCTCAAGCTATTTCAAAAAATTCAAGAGGAAGGAAGACTTCCAAGTTCCTTTTATGAGGCAAGCATAATTCTGATTCCAAAACCAGGCAAAGACAACACAAAGAAAGAAAATTATAGGCCAATATCCCTGATGAATACAGATGCTAAAATCCTCAACAAAATATTAGCAAACTGGATCCAGCAATATATGAAAAAATCATACACGATGATCAAGTGGGATTTATTCTTGGGAGGCAAGGCTGGTACAATATTTGCAAATCAATCAATGTGATTCATCACATAAACAAAAGGAAGGAGAAAAACCACATGATAATTTCAATAGATACAGAAATTGATAAAATCCAGCACCCATTCATGATCAAAACTCTCAGCAAAGTGAGAATACAGGGAACATACCTCAACATGATAAAGGCCATCTATGACAAACTCACAGCCAACATCATACTCAATGTTTTTAATGCAAAAATTAGAAGCAATCCCCTTAAGATCAGGAACAAGGCAGGGGTTCCCCCTTACACCACTCTTATTCAACATAGTTCTGAAGTTCTAGCCACAGCAATCAGACAAGAAGAAGAAATAAAAGGCATCCAAACTGGAAAAGAAGAAGTAAAACTATCATTATTTGCAGGTGATATGATATTGTATATAAAAAACCCTAAAGTCTCAGTCAAAAAACTACTGGACCTGATAAATGAATTCAGCAAGGTGGCAGGATATAAAATTAATACTCAGAAATCAGAGGCATTTTTTTACACTAACAATGAACTGCCAGAAAGAGAAATTAAGGACACAATTCTCTTCACTATTGCAACCAAAAAAATAAAGTACCTAGGAGTAAATTTAACCAAGGAGATTAAAGAGTTGTACTCAGAAAATTATAAAACATTTATAAAAGAAATCAAGGAAGATACAAACAAGTGGAAGCATATATCATGCTCATGGTTAGGAAGAATAAACATTATTAAAATGTCTCTAGCCCTGGCCGGTTGGCTCAGCGGTAGAGCGTCGGCCTAGCGTGCAGAGGACCCGGGCTCGATTTCCAGCCAGGGCACACAGGAGAAGCGCCCATTTGCTTCTCTACCCCTCCAACGCGCTTTCCTCTCTGTCTCTCTCTTCCCCTCCCGCAGCCAAGGCTCCATTGGAGCAAAGATGGCCCGGGCGCTGGGGATGGCTCTGTGGCCTCTGCCTCAGGTGCTAGAGTGGCTCTGGTCGCAACAAGGCGACGCCCAGTATGGGCAGAGCATCGCCCCCTGGTGGGCAGAGCTTTGCCCCTGGTGGGCGTGCCAGGTGGATCCTGGTCAGGTGCATGCGGGAGTCTGTCTGACTGTCTCTCCCTGTTTCCAGCTTCAGAAAAATGAAAAAAAAAAAAAGTCTCTATTACCCAAAGCAATTTATAAATTCAGTGCAATACCAATTAAAATACCAATGACATACTTCAAAGCTATAGAACACATATTCCAAAAATTTATATGGAACCAAAAAAGAACACGAATAGCTTCAGCAATCTTGAAAAGGAAGAATAAAGTGGGAGGTATCACACTTTCGGATAGCAAGTTATACTACAAGGCCACTGTATTCAAAACAGCCTGGTACTGGCATAAGAACAGGCATATAGATCAATGGAACAGAACAGAGAACCCAGAAATAAAGCTACACCTTTATGGACAACTGATATTTGACAAAGGAGGTAAGAGCATACAATGGAGTAAAGACAGCCTCTTTAATAAATAGTGTAAGGAAAATTGGACAGCTACCTGCAAAAAAATGAAAATAGACCACCAACTTACACCATTCACAAAAATAAACTCAGAATGGATAAAAGACTTAAATGTAAGCCGTGAAACCATAAGCATCTTAGAACAGTGGTCCCCAACCTTTATTGGGCCACGGACTGGTTTAATGTCAGAAAATATTTTCACGGACTGGCCTTTAGGGTGGGATGGATAAATGTATCACATGACTGAGACAAGCATCAAGAGTGAGTCTTAGACGAATGTAACAGGGAATCTGGTCATTTTTTAAAAATAAAACATCGTTCAGACTTAAATATAAATAAAACGGAAATAATGTAAGTTATTTATTCTTTCTCTGCGGACCGGTACCAAATGGCCCACAGACTGGTACCGGGTCTGTGGCCTGGAGGTTGGGGACCACTGTCTTAGAAGAAAACATAGGCAGTAAGCTCTCAGACATCTCTCACAGCAATATATTTACCGATTTATCTCCACGGACAAGTGAAATAAAAGACAAGATAAATAAAAATGGGACTATATCAAACTAAAAAGCTTTTGCACAGCTAAGGACAATAAGAACAGAATAAAAAGACAGACTACACAATGGGAGAACATATTTGACAATACGTCTGATAAGGGGTTAATAACCAAAATTTATAAAAGAACTTGTAAAACTTAATACCAGGAAGACAAACAATCCAATCAAAAATGGGCAAAAGAAATAAATAGACACTTCTCCAAAGAGGACATACAGATGGCCGATAGGCATATGAAAAAATGCACAACATCACTAATCATTAGAGAAATGCAAATTAAAACCACAATGAGATATCACCTCACACCAGTCAGAATGGCGCTCATCAACAAAACAACACAGAATAAGTGCTGGCAAGGATGTGGAGAAAAGGGAACCCTCCTGCACTGCTGGTGGGAATGCAGACTGGTGTAGCCACTGTGGAAAACAGTATGGAGATTCCTCAAAAAATTAAAAATCGAACTGCCTTTCGACCTAGCTATCCCACTTTTAGGAATATACCCCAAGAACACCATAGAACTGTTCCAAAATGAGAAATGCACCCCTGTGTTTATGGCAGCATTGTTCACAGTAGAGAAGATTTGGAAACAGCCCAAGTGTCCACCAGTGGATGAGTGGATTAAAAAGCTTTGGTACATATACACTATGGAATACTACTCAGCCATAAGAAATGATGACATCGGATCATTTACAACAACATGGATGGACCTTGATAACATTATACTGAGCGAAATAAGTAAATCAGAAAAAACTAAGAATTATATGAATCCATATGTAGATGGGACATGAAAATGAGACTCAGTGACATAGACAAGAGTGTGATGGTAACTGGGGGGGGGGAGATGAAGAGGGAGATGGGGGGAGGGGAGGGGCACAAAGAAAACCAGATAGGTGACGGAAGACAATTTGACTTTGGTTGAGGTTTATGCAAAATAATCATATGTCAAAATAATCTGGAGATGTTGTCTCTGAACATATGTACCCTGATTTATCAATGTAACCCCATAAAAATTAATTAAAAATTATTTTTTAAGAATCTCCCATTACTCTATCAGAGCTAACCAGAAATAACATTTTTATGCTTTCTTCCAGTCTTTTCCCTATACACACACATAAAAATACATAAATATGTTTTTATGTAAAATGAAACTCCACTTTTAAAAAGTTTTATGTTATATGAATTTTCTTTTGAGGTGATACATGCCGAGTTTTTTGTTTGATTTTGAACTGCAATCCTTTAGGCACATGGAGAACAGAAGATGGGGACAGCATCTCCCAGGGAAGGGGTGACGGCCAGGAGAGAGGAGGCATCCCATGGCAAAGACTCTGGAGGGGCTGGGCAAGCCCTGGGAGAGGCGGCAGCGTGTCCATTACCCAAGGGAAAGCCTGTCCAGTGCCAGCACCCTCTCCTTTGGCTCAGTCTACCCAAACCTTCTCTTTCTCTGAATTGAGCCTAAATGACAGCAGCTCACACCCATTACCTGATCAATCAAAATTCACTGGAGAAATGAAGACCAGCCTATTCTCCCAACATGTCTCCCATCTTCACTTTGGCCCCTGTTTTGCCTCCAGCTCCAGACACCATCTTTACTGCTTCTTCATTTAGTCTTGATCATGAAATTCCCTTGGGACTAAGCACCCTTCACAAATGCTCCCAAGAGCAGACCAAATTGTGGCATGCAAATGACTCATTCTGCATTACTGTATATTTAAATTGCTTCCAAATTTTCACCTTCATAAATAACATTGTGATGAACATCCTTGAATAGAAATCTTTGGACTGCAGATTATTTCCTTGGGAAAGATTCCTAGAAGTGGAATCACCATGATAAAGGGATAAGTTCTTTTAAGGGTTTTGAGATATAGTTCCAAAGTGTGTGGCAGAAAGTGTGCATCTTCCTCTCACAAAAGCACATGAGCATCTTTGCTGCACGCTCCCTCTGCATTGAACACCATCATTCACAAAAACAATACAGCCAAACATTTGATAGCAAAAATAGTAAAGCAGTATCTTCTTTGAGTGTGTACTTATTTGATTACTGTAAGATGAACTTTCTCACACTCACTGCCACGTATTTCTCCTTATGTGAACTAATTCATATCTTTCACTCACTCTCCTCTTGGGAAGTTCACTTACAGCACAAATTCTTCCTTAGATACTGCGGTGGGAATGCTGACTGCTGCAGCCACTGTGGAAAGTAGTATGGAGTTACCTCAAAAAATTAAAAATAGAACTGCCTTTCAACCCAGTGATTCTACTTCTGGAAATAAACCTGAAGAAACCCAAAACACTAATTCAAAAGAATATATGCACCTTATGTTCGTTGCAACATTATTTACAATAGCTGAGATCCAGAAACAGTCCAAGTGCCCATCAGTAGATGAGTGAATAAAAAAGCTGTGGTATGTTTCCACAATAGAATACTACTTAGCCAT
Source organism: Saccopteryx leptura (assembly GCF_036850995.1). Lineage (NCBI taxonomy): Eukaryota > Metazoa > Chordata > Mammalia > Chiroptera > Emballonuridae > Saccopteryx > Saccopteryx leptura. The sequence continues at coordinate 220,340,847 of NC_089505.1, read as the reverse complement.
AAAAAAAAAAAAAAAAAAAAAGAAAAAGAAAAAGAAAAAAGTAGGAAATCTTACCTTTTGTGACAGCATGAATGGACCTGGAGAGCATTATGCTGAGTGAAGTAAGCCAGCCAGAGAAAGATAAGTACCATAGATCTCACTCCTATGTGGAATCTAATGAAAAAAATGAACAAGCAAAACAGAGACAGAGTCATACGTAGAAAGCAGGCTGATAGTTGGCAAGGAGAAGAGTAGGGATTGAGCAAAATAAGAAAAAAAAGATAAAAAATCATAGACACAGACAATGGAGGGGGTAAATGTGATGGATGGAGAACTGACTTGGGGTGGTGAACACACAAAACAGTGTACACATAATGTGTTCTAGAATTGTGCCCCTGAAACCTGTATTAATTTGTTAACCAGGGTCATCCCAATAAATACAACAAAAATGAGGGAAAAAATCAGAACAGCCTTATAAATTGATGTAAAGAGAGCTAGTGAGAATGAGTGAAATATTTCATTGTCTTATTATTTTAGTAAGATATTTTTGAAATGCTTCACTTTATAAACCAAGGACATACTCTTTGTATACATGAATTATTACAAATTAACTAACCTAGTTTATCTTCATTAGAAGTAAAAATCATCAATAAATTTTATAAAGTAGCACAAGTTCTTCATCTCAATTACCAGAGTTGGTTAGGTGAGAGGAAATCCGTGGGCGCCGCAGGCGTGTCTTCTCAGTTGGTTGGTTTGGGTTTCTTCCTCTGGCGCACTGAAGAGTTTATTCCCCCGATGGACAAACAAGACAGTGTTGGTCTGTAGCTTCTGCATCTGCTACTGTGTTTTTCATCCCGTCATTTCCTAAGTACTTACCTAGAGTGAGTTTAATGATTTCATTTCTACATTTAAAATTTTAATGCACATGAAATAGATTTTGGGGTTTGAGATGGTTCAGGAATTTGATGGTTTCCCAAGTGGTTAAATATTAACTAAATCTATGCACTTCTGTTCTCCAGACTCTCCGTCTGCTCCATGGGTGGGCTTTTTATTCCTATCCCAGTACCAAAATATTTATATTATAAATTTATAATATGTTTTAGTATCTGGTAGGTTATCCACCCAGATTCTGGTGGGGAATGGCATGAAATCTATAACTTAATTTGGGAACAATGTAAATATTTAAAATATTGATCCCTCCCTTCCAGAAACATGCAAGTCTCTCCATTAATATGTGCTCTTCTGTGTCACAGCACAGCTGTGTCATGCGGATCACATGGGTCCATACCCTTCCTGAGGGTCTGGCTCTGGTTCTCACACTTCCTGAATTTCTTGTGGGCAGAGAGGTTGCACTGCACACACTTCTGAATATAAGCTCTGTCTTTGCAACCCCTCAGCCAAGCACAGTTGGTTCCAAAGCCTTGACGAACCCCTCTGCCCCCCATGGACCCCGAGGGCCATGACCACTGAGAGACACCAGCTCTTTCCTCCAGGATGCAGGACCT